>NC_047530.1:42078824-42417991 GCF_012275295.1 Melopsittacus undulatus | reverse complement strand
AATGGCAAATAAAAAGGCATGCCCTATAAATAAGCTTTTTCTAATCTTACCCAATTTAGGTATTTCCAGTTGTTATTATAGCATCAAAATCAGATCTTTGAAAATCCAGCATACTATAAAGTTGAGAAACATTTATATTTTCCACTTGTACAATATGTACAATAAAAACTGTAACACAACATATTGTATTTTCAATGAATTGTTTTACAGCACGTATAAAATTTTTAATGCCTTAAGAATTTCACATTCTTTGACATCAAAACAAAAGATGTTCTATGGAATAAATGAAAAAAATACTAGGTGCTGACTTACTCTAAAGGTAGCATATTTTTATGTTACCTTTATTCTAAAAGTAACATAAAAGTATGGTATTGAAAAAGCATTTAGCCCACCCATATAATCCTATAATAATCCTATAAAAACACAAACATCTCAATATGTGTATATACTTACATACATTATTTGTATGTGTATATACACACACAAATTGAAATGTTTTTTTAAATGTGTTTATAGATACATTCATTTTTAAGTCAGGACACCTCACAGTCATTTTAAAATTCAGTTCAAACTATTTTCGTGATTTTTAGGTGGTGATTTTTAGTTTTCAATCAGAAAAAGGAGGAGATCACTCATCTGATTTGGTATTTGAGATCTAGTTACAAAATGTATTAACTACTTGCTAAATATAAGGAATTTTCAGGTATCTGTTAAATACATTTATTTAAGGTTGCTTAGTTGTTTTGTTTGGTTTGGGTCTTTTGTGGGTAGTGGCTTTTTTTGTTTGTTTTGCTTTTTAACTAACATTCCAAAAATGCAAAGTTGTGTAAAAACAGAGTCACTCAGGAAAACTCAATAAAACTGCCAATCTTTTATTGTATGGCACAGCTTTCATGATTATGGTTTTGTGCCACATATGATTGAAAACATTTACTGGACTCCATTGATTCAAAGACATACTACTAACAGCTTCCTGAGAAGATTCTGGAAACTGTGGTTTGCCAGATCCTGCTTGGTTTCAATGCGCAGTTCTGACGAATTTAGGCCTAAGTGCTTATTTGAGTTTAAGAGAAGGAGCTAAGAACTTATGAAAATATACTCTCAGAACCATACATGTGATTGCTGAAGTAACCATAATATTTAATTTCAGGGCAGCATTGTAGCATATTGGTACTGTAATATGGCTATAATTACTCTAATGGTATGTTAAGATAAAATAATGGTTTAATTTAGCTAGAAAATTAAGAAGAAAATGTTTTGTATGCAAGAAGAAAGATTTTCTCAATAAGAAACTACTATTCCTACTTGACATTACAAAAGTTAATTTGGTTCACCACTAACAGCTCTAGTTGTTCAACAAAATTATCTAATCAGAGGAATGATAAAGAATGAGCTCCTCTTTCATACCCATCCACTCACACCTTGTTCAGACACGTTTTCATTGTTAGCCATATAAACAACATACAAATTCTGATGCATTTTGGAAAACAAATCTTGGATTTGCTGGATTAACATATGTTTGTCTGCTCCTGAGATAAAGAAAATTACCCTTTTCTAAATACCTATTTTAGAAACATCAGATTGCGTGTTTTAACTGACAACTCTTCAATTGTTTAGTATAGGAATATACCACTACCATCCTTTCAAATACAACCCCTGCCATGGTTAACATTTCACCTATTAACATATAGGACATCTTTTAAAAATATACATGTATTAAAAAATAGACAATATGCACAATCTACACTAGGATGTGACAGGAAACATATTCCAATTAAAATTCAGTTTTAACAGAACATAACTACATCTGTATGCATTTTGCTTTAAACATAAGTAATATTCTACTCTTCCTGAAATGAATGGCAACGTTTGCATTATTTTGAGATATTCAGTTGTATTTTTTTTTGTGAGAATTGATTGAAAATGTTATTTAAAAAAGAGAAAAATAAAAAGCAAAACATAGGATTTTTTCTTCCTTTTTTTTTTTTTTTTCCATTTAGGTCATATTAATCTTGCTACCAATTTGTAATTCTCTACCTGTTTCCTGTATTCACCCAGCTTTCTCTGGTTTATAGACTGGAATGTGAACTCTTTACAGCAAACAGTGATTGTATTGTATACTAATGCAGTTGCTAGCATATTAGGCAACAGACCTGTAGGTGCCAGTACAACTGAAATAATACTTTTTTGTTGTTGTTTTGTTGAAGCCTAAAATCTGTAAGGTCACTAAGTTACAAGTTATAAAATTATACAACAAAATACTTAAGTCTCAATTCTGGTTATACAAACAGAAACTGAAATCAAAGAGTCTCTATCTGGTTTTGTCACCTGCATCACCACCATTTTAAGTACTTAATGTCTGTCAGGGAAACTCGACAGTGCTCTTTTTTCCCTTTCACAGATAAGAAGTTCAGAAAGTGATTTGGATGCAGATGGGAGAAACCATCCCCCCCAAAAAAATAAGTGCTCTCATCTATCCAGTAAAGGTATCTTTGAGACTATTCAGGAAGGTTAGGTTTCCAGGTTTGTGTATATGCTCCTGGCTACGCTGAAATTTGTGCTGCAAAAAGGAGACTGAGTATCTAAAGCAATTACGAACATAAGCTTAAAATTCATGTGTAATTTATTTATTTTCAAAAGCTATAGGGAGAAAAAAACTGGAAGGAACTTGACTTTTATTTCATGCTAAATGGATTTTATAAAAATTAAGGATTGCAATTATGATATTTGCTTACTCACAAAGCAAATTAATTACTTCCACAGGCATTACTCTCATCCTCTTTTCATTACCAAGTTCAAAATCAGGCTTAGCAAGTTTAATACTTCTACCCTGAGAAGGAATCAAGCTGTAACAAAAGTAAAAGAAACAAAGTAATTCCACTGTATGTTTTCACTAATACATTATTATGTCTTCAAAAGCCTTGACAAAGGTGCAACAGTCCAAGAAACTGTGGTGCTTAAGAAGGACTCAAACTGGAAAGCAGTTTGTTGCCCTCAGTTCCCAGTGAAGTCAGCAGAGATTTGGTAAAACTCTGCACTTGGGAGAAGGTTTACTGGTACATGTGGGATCTCAGCCACTACATTACAGAGGACACAATTCAAATTGCTTTAACTTAGCATTAGTGGCTCATATGCACCCTTGAATACTGCGAAGTCCTAGACTCCTAAACTCAACTAATTCCTTAATCTTTTTCCATTTACTGACAACCCACTTACATAACCCCATGCCGCACTCATCATTAGCACCTAGAAGTCCTCTGATTTACCAAACTGAAAGTCCTGGCTCAGTTCTGAGAGCTGAATACCATCTACTGTGGAATGCCAGATGTTCTATGCTATGCCACTTCTCATCCCCTCCCTTATGCTGCAATGAGATAATCTGCACTGAACAGCTATGAGTGTAAAACAACACATGCAAAATACCTTCACAGGAAGCAGAACAATGACCAAACACTGACACTTCATTTCCTTCTCTCAGTCTTCATTTGCACTCCTCTCATGTAAACACCTCGACCTACCTACGGTAAGGTTCGCAACTCTTTCACCTTGCTATTACCTTATTTCCTTGCCCTCCTCTCTGATGACATGTGCTCTGGTTATATTCTCTCTTCTCGCTGTCTTAGGAAGTTGGAGGATGGCAATCACAAACTAACGCTTTACGTGCCACCCAGCTGATAAAAAGTATTTACGTGGTGAACTTAGGGGGATGAACTTAGGCTGGATAGCAAGAATTCGTACTTGATGCGGCAGTTATGCCAATTAGAGTAAGCACATATAAGGAGGCAAAAAACCATGGCTTTAAGTTTAAAACTCCACATGGTGGTGTGATATATGCCTGCACTAAATTACACCAGAAAAGAAAAGGTCTGATTATCCAAACAGCATAATTGGAAAAAACCAAACACAACAATTTGACAACAGAAGCATTTAATTGCATCACCCTCTGCTTATTCCACCTCACAGAATTGTTTCTGAAGACTGCACAGACATTAATGTACAAATGTCTTTTTTAATCAGCTATTCAGCTTTACTTTTTCCTCATATTTTCTCATGGGTAACTATAACTTATGCCATGAATCTTTTGCAATAATAATTTTTTGCTTCTGCTAAATGTTTCAACTACTTTTGTAATGTTATTTTATCTTAACAGAGAAACATTTTTACAAAAAAGGTTCAATCTAATGTAATTGCATCTGATCTAACACAATTCTACATTTTACTTTCCCTAAAGCAAATCACCGTGTTTCCTTAAAACTGTATTTAAATTACTATCTCACATTTTATCTCTTTTTCCATCTTCATGGCTCATCAATTACTTTAAACTCCTTAAGACTCTATCTGGGCTCTGGATTCTATACCTATGAAAATTCTATGCTATTTTAGCTGCTCATTTGACTATAGTCATATATAGGGTTGGAGTTGATGAGATGGTATTTCAAAACCACAAGTTTCTATACAGAGCAGTCAATGAAGAGTAAGAGCCATCTAGTATTTCCCTCTGTGACAGGCTAAAAAGACTGCTACTATAAGCTTGTATTGTTTGTGAGCAGTCCTGTGCCATGCACCCTTAAACTGAAGTAGTAGTGTGATGAAAATCTGGAGAAAAAAAGCTGGATGAACAAAAAGTGTGATAAAAGTCTAGTGAAATCAAGCAGGAAGACAAGAAGCACATTCCTGGTAAGATGATGCCTGCAGGCATTTAGAATTTACAGCTATGCTCCATTGTATCAAGCAACCCTGGGAAAGTCCCTGGCTAAACACCCAGTGAAAACCACAAGTTCAAGGCAGAACAAGATACCAGAACGTCATGAGTTGTCCTGTATGTACAGCAGGCTGGTCTGGCCAGGTGTTTGTTCACATCAGACTTGGCCTTAGCCACTGACAGTAGGCTTACACAGCAAATCCCTACTGATTGTAGACACATACCCTCAAGAAATTCAGTGGAATTTCTCTGAGTAATCTGAATAGCTCTGGATTGGGTTCCATATGCATGTATGTTGAAATATTAACTTTTCCAGAGGGGTCATGCACTGAATAAATTCCTGGTTGCTGAGTCAGAGAGTATACATTTTCTTTTTAGAGAAAACACTTAGAAAGGATATCTTTCTAATGGACTGTTAGAAATTTGAATTAAAAATATGTAACTATCTATAAAAAGAGTAGTTCATTGTAGATCATAATGTAAATAAACCTACATCATGAATTAGTCTTCATCTTTCCTGGTTATGTTTAAATTCTGTAAATGCCATTCAAGTTGAATTTCCCTTTCTATAAAAAAGGATATCTAGAACTGAAATAGAAAATATTCTATTGTTTGCAGAAAATATTTTGCAATTGGATCATAGTAAGAAATGAACTGCTACTTTGTTCCTCAACCTAATGCAGTTTTCTAGTCATGTCTGTGGTCCTGAGATTTTCTTCTCATCACAAGCAGCGCATATATTTGTAGAATTTCCTTCATATATTTTATCCACAACTATTGCAAGATGTCATTTTGCTATTTCTCTATGTTATTTCTTTGTGGTATTTCTGCCCCCATAACTACTGCTTCTTTCAGGTCAAAGTTAAATTAATACCTTGAACAAATACTATTGCAAGTAAGATGTCCTTCTCAAGTTAAATAATTCTAGCTTATTATAAATACAATAAATAAACAGTGCAAAAAGATATTATTAAATATTTATGTGTATCTGCCAGTATATTGCAGCAAGAGTTTGGTCTGATTCCCACTCTAATGTTTATTACAAATGTTCATTCTGTTTCAGTTCCCACACCTCCTCTCAGATGAAGCTGCATTTCTAAAGAGCATTATTTCATTTTAGTCCTAAAAACTATCACACAACAGAAATCTTACTTCAGCTTAAACGCTTGGCAATAATTTACATCTAAAATTACGAGGCTTAGAACCTTGGAACTAAGCTGGAGAAAGATTTACTAGAGGAAAGAATGTGTAAGGGTTGTTTTTTTCTTTGCACAAATTGCTGCTTTGGCTTAAATCTAGACCATTTTTCAATTAGTATTTTATATTAAACCTTGACTCTTCAGGGGACTGACAAAAAGTACCTCCCACTTCTTTTAGTTACCACCTAATTATGCTGCTGCCTACTTAGAAGTATGAAAATTAAGATTTTTCTTTCATGCTTTTAACTAAAGATGTAATTTGGAATGCAAATTTCTCACAGCAAGGAATTAGCAAATCATGTTTAAACAAGCAAACAAAAAAATTTTCTGGTCTCTGCTTTAGTTGCCATTCTATTACCCGTGAGTGTGTAGGCTCTAACACACAAATAGAAAGGTTTCTTCTCTCAAAAGCAGTTTTTACTAAATGTGTGCACGTGCAAGTTGTGTTAAAATTATCAGCATTATGTTATTCAGGTGGTTGATTTTATGAGATTAACTAGTTCTGACCAAAGTATTATTAAAAATCTACACATGCATGCACACAAAAAAGTCTATGAGTAGTTTCATGAGTATCCCTCATGAAAACATCATTCAAAAGTGTGGGAATGGAAGCAAGAAAATTCTCCAAGAATTCTCCCTTACATACTCCAACACATACTTTTAATAACATAGAGAAAAAACTTAATTTTTCTATTTTTTTTCTGTGTAGCATAAAAACAACATCCCACATTTGATGCATTAATGTTTCATGAGTTTCAAATTACATTTGTAGAGAAGTGTAATGTATTTTGAGTAGCTTCATTTATACTTTTCACATTTTTATAATTAAAAAAAGAAAAAAAAGAGCTGGTTACATACTGAGGTATGCAAGAGCAAAAAATCACAGATTTATACTCAATTGCAAAGTATGTAGTACACATAGAAAATTAGACATCTATATGGACTGTGCTATTGTTCACATGGAACGTCCTTTAAGACATATTTTTAAGAAAGCGAGAATACTAGCTGCTCTGGCCACTAAAGTCTGAATGACACTTTCAGTGACAGGAGAATGTTAAGCCTATTCTCTAGCTATATTCACAATAGTTCCCCCTCCTATCAAAAATCACCCTGTTTTCTTTTCCTTATATAATCTGTTGCATGGTGTTCTATGAACACATGCCAACATTCCACAGCATCAAGTATGGGTTTCACAAAAACATGAATATTTACAGTACTACTCAATATAGCAATTTGGGATGCTTCTGATTGGAAGACATCATATAATGTAAATATATTACTGGAATTGCAGAAAAGACTCTTCTCTATACAAAATAATCTACATAAAAATATTGTAGATAATATACAAAATACTTTCTTGATGCCATTAAGAAAAAATCCCATTGTTTTGCATTGGACAGGGTCTAACTTATAAACTCATAAAACCCACTCGAGTCCATAGATCTTCCCAACACCAACTGGGACAAAGTTAGTATATCCCTTTTTTCATGCTTTGCCATTCACAAAAATTATTGTTACTTTGGCTCCTCATGGATATCAGCTCATTGTCCAAAGAAGCATTGTACTGGTTGCTTTCCGGAAAAATCTTCAGGTAAAAGAAGGAAAGTACATAAACAACTAGGATACTTCATATAACCATACAACAGTTCAGACTGGAAGGACCTTAAAGGTCATCTAGTTCCAACTCCCCTGCCATGTGCAGGGACATCTTCCACTAGATCAGGCTGCTCAAAGCCCTATCCACCCTGGCCTTGAACATTGCTGGGGGATGGGGCATTCACAACTTCTTTAGGCAACCTGTTCCAGTGCCTCATCACCCTCACAGTAAAGTACTTCTTCCTTATATCTAATCTGAATTTACCCTTTTTCAGTTTAAAACCAGTACCCCTTTGTTCTACCACTAAATGCTCTTGTACGAAGTGCCTCTCCAGATTTCTTGTGGGCTGCCTTTAGGTATTGGAGGGCTGCTATAAGGTCTCCCGAGAGACTCCTCTTCTCTAGACTGAACAAGGGCAACTACCTCCTCCTGTCCTTATAAAGCAGGTGTTCCAGCCCTCTGATCACCTTAGTGGCCCTCCTTTGGACTCACTCCAAAAGGCCCACATCACTCTTGTGTTGGGAACCCATAGCTGAATGCAGTACTACAGGTGGGATCTCATGAGAGGAGAGTAAAGGTGAAGAATCACCTCCCTGGACCTGCTGGCCATTCTCCTTTTGATGCAGCACAGCATATGGTTAGCTTTCTCTGCTGCAAGTCTACATTGCCAAGTCATGTTGAGCTTCTTGTCAACCAACACCCCCAGATCCTTCTCCTCAGAGCTGCCCTCAATCCAGTCCCCTGCCCTGTATTTGTGCTTGGGATTGCCCTGACCCAGGTGCAGAACTTCTAGCCTTCTCAAGAGAATCCTTAAAAGGCTGCATCCATTATCTTCACTTGTACTTGCCAGTAACAGATCAGCCATAAACTTCTTCTGAATATTTTTCCTAGAAATCTCGTACATGATAAAAGTAACTGGGAGAAATACTGTGGCTGAAACATACAGCTCTGATAAGATGGTAATAACAAATCTTGGATGCATGGACAATTAGGAACCCATTTTCCATGAGTTCAAGGAGACTGAGGCTTCCAAATTTTTTATAATGACTGTGGCCCTGCAATTCCAAGAGAAGACTATGAGTGTTGTTAAATATGCCTTTGACTAGAGTGGAAATTTTCAAGAATAATACGCAATGTTAACATTACAGAACCTCAAGGCTACTGAATAGTGCCCAATTTTCAGTATAAATTGGTAAATGTGTCTAAAATACACAATGATGTGTTTCTAAAACCAGTGCAGAAAATTGCATGTTGTAGTTATGCCCTTTAATTAAATTTAGAGGAGAGGATAGCCAATAAAATATGCAAAGAAAGAGACTTGTCATTACTGTGTCAATGACACTATCTTTGAGGCTGAACAGAACCTGAAAACATGGAAAGCTTAAAACATGAAGTTAGAAATACATTGAGATATTCATTCTCTGATATTGCTGGTCAGATTACAGCATTATTTTAACAGCATTCTAAACTTCATCCAAATTAATTTAGGATTCAAATTTAAAATCAAAATAACATTTTAGCATTCCAGGTAAAAATGCGCAAAATCAATCTCTGAAAACTACATTTTAAAATTAATCTATTCTAACTAGCTTTTAGATTATCTTGGACACAGTTGATTTCTACAAGGTATGTAGCACATTTATTTGGCAATTCAGAAAAAGAAAAAAAGTTCTCTATGCTATCTACAAGAGGCCTCTCTTTTCAAAGCTGCCAAAATAAGGTGATTCAGAAGAACCATTTCAATTCTGTGGTATGGAAAAAAAGGATTTCTAGGGACCGTTAAGAAAAGTCACTTCCCTTCTTGCTCAAAACCCGAGATCTTTTTTTGTGGGAGGTCAAAAGAAAAAGAGTTTGATGATCAGCCATAGGAACTTTCTGGTTACTCCTATCAAGAGGTTTGTGATTTCCAAAGAGGGTACTGTTATCTATTCTGGTAATTTAAAACATGAAAATAAAAAAAAAAAAAAGAAATTTGAAGCCTCAAGTGAGAAGCTGTTGGACTTAACAAAATGGTGGAGATTGAAAGAAGGAGGTAAAGAAAGTGCAACTAGCTTTTACCTAGAACCTGAGACACCTTGCTATTCTGAGCTAAGAAATGAGGCAGGCCCCAAGAATAGACAGTACAGAAATAGCACAATAAAGATCAGAAGGGTATGTAAATTAATATCACAACATCAAATTTGTATTTCGGAAGAAATATAGCAATATAAATCACCCTTCAACGTTTACTAGCACTTGTCATATAGTAATAGAGCAATTTTTTTGTAATTTTCTGTGACAGATATGGTGATAAATTCTGCTAAACACACTGGTTTTGACTGATAGATGACAGCAAAAATTTAGTTTTTAATTGCTTCAGTTCCTCACAGCTACTAAAATATTTTAGAACCATGCACCACCAGTTTCTCCTGATCCTTGCTTAGACTTTGTTCATATAGGGATAGAATATTATTCCTAAGATTTAGCAGTAGGTGTAAGTATTTAGATAAGTATGTGGCCATTCAGCCACTATTTCTCTAACAGTAATTAAAAAAATCCTACACATTCATGATTATTTTTTGGGGGGACTCAAGAGTTCCATCAATCCAACTTTCAACTGATCACAATTATTTCTTTGAGAGAGAAGACCCTTGAAGGAAATTACTAAAGAAGGCTTTTTTGATTGCAAGTGATTAGAAATTGTGAAATGGAATCCTGTATACTGAGAAGTCTCTGACAAAAAATACAGCCCAAGATGGGATGGATGGAGGACAGTAGGAAATGGATCAGAGACACAAGTGAACATACTCCAGCTGCAAAATACCACACCACCAGTGCTGGGAAAGTATGTGGCAAAGGTAAAGATTCAGCCAGTCAATGCTGTTAAAATACCAAACCACAAGAGTTTTGTATCACTGATCCACCTCAATCTCATCAAGCACTCATTTAAGAAACTCCTAGTGATGATTCATTGCCAGTTTCAAATTACAGCTGCACGTCCATGTCCTTTTTCTGGAATGTTTCCTTCATGATCTTGTAACAAAGAACTTCTGAATTGGTGATCAGGAATATAATTACTCTCTGCAAAAACTCCACAAAGTCCATAATGTAAAGTATTCTAACATGCAAAGGAAGAGTGGAAGGTACCTTGTCAGGTCTAGGCACTAAACTATGAAGACAAAATATTTTCCTAGAAGGAATACAACTTTTTTTCATGAGTTCTGTACTACTTCGTAAATAGCAGCTTTCCTTCAGATGTAAGTAATAGGATGGTAGAACAAGTTTTTAAAATGAGTAAGGTTTTAAACACTCACAAAAATCTACCTGGGCACACAATTTGGAAAAGAAAACCCAAACAAGAAAAGCAAAGTCCTTTTTACTGTTCCCATTGCCATAAGAGTTGATACAAAAGCACAGAGAAATACATGAAGTAAATCCCAAACCACCTGAATATATCACTACAATATATATATAAATACATATACACAAACACACATTTTTTTATGTATATCTACACACACACACTTCTATACTATACATATATATCTCTATATGTGACTTTATAATACTTGACTACTTTTAAGGAGAAACAGTCATATTGTATTTAGTATCTAATCAGTAACTCCAGCTCAGAGAGTACAGAAGCTATTTATTCAGTACTGCTTCTTTACGTTGTTGGTTCACAATTCAGCTAATTCTGAAAAGCCTTCTATGAACAATTAAGAAAAACAAACACCATGCTTTGAATGGAGCCATCCCTTCTCCCTAAGCCCATCATGTCTTAGAATCACACAACTGCAATAATGTCAGACATGAGCGCACTTACGCACATAACCAAAAGAAAGCTCTCCACATTACAAGACCACGGTATAAAACCCCTTTTCTGCTATGGAATTATTTCAAGAGATTCTCCAAGCTTTCTTTGAAGCCAAAATTTTGCTCTTAATAGTACTGAGTAATTTAAATAATATATCTTTTAACTGAGAAATATCTTTTGTCTTCTGTCTATATTTAGCTACACATACAGAGAATCAGAATTGACAGAACAAGGCATTTTTAATGGTGTATCTTGACCTAACTTGGCCCCAGTTATGCACATGCTCTTTACTTGCAGATCACAAAACTGTAAGGTAAAACAAAGGATAAAGCTTGTATCATCAACTAATATGCATAAAGTAAGCATGGTGGAATGATAAATTACTTGCTACACTTATAACTGTAATGAATATGGCAAACTGCAACCAATACAGATGATAGAAGATGAATGTACTGTTTCTAAATGAACACATTTGAGTTTTCATGGCCATAATTAAAATAGTAATAAACCCTAACATCCCCTTCTACATTATTTGTAATTAATACCCTAGGTTAATTATTCTGTTCTCCATTCTTTGCAACAAAAGAAAGAGAAACACATGAATTAAAATCCTTGTGGTAACCCCATTAATATTTCAGCTCGGTGAAAACAAGAGCAGATTTATTCATGTTCTGACCTACAGATTGTTCTGTGTAGTTTCACAGTGTTTTTCACTTTAGGAATGGTGAAAAACAGAATGAAATTTGGCTTACGAAAAAGTTCATCTAGATAAACCAGATACATATCTAGATTAATGGTATCAAGGGCTGTCGCAACTTTGCACCCCTGGCTTTGCAAAAGACAATCAGTAGCAGAGGCTTGATCCTTTGTATTGACTGCTGCTTAACCATAAAAAAATTTTGTGTAGCAAGAACTACACAATGACATTTGAAGGGAGGATCTCTCATGGGTGTCATGTGAGGATTGTTTCCAAGTGAGAAAGGAAAGACAGTTAAAGATTAAACATTTAAATAACTGTATCTCTCTAGGTCATAAAAAATAGTAATCAGCAGAAATGTCTTTTAGAGAAAGGATGTAGTTTCACTAATGGCTGGATGTCTTCAAACTTTATAAGCACTCCTACAGGACTCCATAGCTCTCTAATGCTAATCAGAGTCTTCTTATGAGACAATTCCTCTCAAAGTCTGACATGACATCTCAGGCAAGAATCAGAAACCAGGAAAGGTAATACCAAACTGCTGGTCTCTGGATATGTATCAGTAACTGCAATTAACTATAAATAATTACACTTAAGTGGCTGGCTCAGAACTTAACATTCACCTAATTTCTATGTGTATGTTTAATTTATATGTATATCTGCTTTCTGGTTTACCCTTCTGTAAAACTGTAGTTATCCTTTTTTACCACAATGGAATAGTAACTACTGCTGGAAGATAGAAAGAACACTGGAGTAAGTGGAGGCAATGACACGGATTAGCAATTATTTCAGTAAATGAACAAATGAAATGGGCTAGTTATGAAAGTCAACATAGCTTATCAACAAAAGCAATAATTACAGGAGATGAGTAAAGGTACAATTGCATGTTCTTTCTTAAATGTGAAGATCTTGGATTTATCAGGATACCAAATTTGGCTCAGTGGGGAAAAGTGTATATATTTATCATTAACCTACATATTTGCAAACTATACTGTCTCCAAAAAACAGTACTCTGGTTATATTTCTCACACAATGAGAATCGATGGAGCCAAATTTCATTAAAGTAAACTATTTAAAATTAAGTAGCAACTTTTAACATTTAATTAAGCCTTACAAAAGTAGACACAGGCAATATTTGAATATAGATAACTTGCACATATTAATAATTTTGGCTAGACAATCAGCTGATAACATACACAAGGAAAAAATTACTCTTTATGGAAACTGAAGCTGTGTTGCACAAATGTTTTATATGGATGTATTTACACATATACATAACAATTTTTTGATATCTACATTACATATATGTAATTCTCTGTTTGCATTAACTTTGAAAAATACCCTTCCAAGAGTAAATCTGGAGTCAGCATTCTCGTTAGATTTAAATCTCTCATTTTAAACATACACTGAAATAAAATTTGCATATAACTCTTGCCCTGATGTCAACTCCTGTGCACATTATATGCATACTTTTCAGCTTTCATAGTTTACAATTTATTTTCGAGAGAAAAGATACTAGTAAATACAAAAAGGTATAAAAGAAATAAATTGACCTAAATGCAATAAAGGTGAGGAAATCAACAGATTTACTATTCAGTTTTGATTTCATCATACATTTGTCCCTTTTTATTAATTAACAAATGTTTACTGTTAACTTCAGACAGAGCTCAATAAAAGCATTATAAATCATAATCTCAGAAAGTTTACATAAAATCATATACAATCTGAATTAGTCTTTTATTAGTATTACTATGTGATATTGCTAACAAGGAGTTTTATTTTACTCTTTCAACAGCAAAAATAATTTATATTTCAAATAAAATTAGTATTTTATTAATTTTGAAATGACAAAATGTTCATGGTGATGTTAAGAAGCACTAACTTTACTGAGCACTCTGACATTCACATTGACAAGTTTATGCTCTTTCAATTTTACTGATTTTTCTTATCAAAATAAGGGCCTTCTGCATTAGTAGTGTAAATAGGACAATTAGTAGTATAACAAACATTTTGTATTTCAGGAGAGTTAGAATTATAGAACGCTTAGGGCTGGAAGGGACCTTAAAAGTCATATTATTCAAACACCCTGCCATAGGTAGGGACACCTTCCACTAGATCAGGCTGCTCAAAGCAAAAATATTTTTATAATAAACCATAGAAGAAATATCTAAATTAATTCTTAAATTCAGATTTTACTTTAATCCCATCAAAATTGTAATCTCCTCCTTTTATTATCCTTATTCACATGTGCTCCTGTTAATGTAAAGTAGGCATAACTTACAATTTTCTTAGAAATTGCATGCCGCAAAGACAATGCTCAGTGTATGCATTCTCATTGTGTACAGCCAATCAGTCTTTACTGTAAATGTTAAAGTGTAGCATTAATTATCTAATTACTTTTGACATAATTAAAGCAGGTAATGATATTAAAAACTCTTAAGTGCTCAAATACAGGTGAAATTTAACCTGTGAAATGTCTTTAACAAATAGCTATGTTAGTTCCTTCTGTTTCTAAAAGTGAATGTGATAATACTGGTTTTAGACAATATTTTCATATTTATTTTACTAAAAATGTAATGTATTGCGACCAATAAATATTCTGTGGAGATCTGCTTATGTTTTGACTTGTTTTCCTTTTTTTCCTCATCACTTTAATTACATGAGTGTGGTCTGCAGATGATCTGATGGAATTGTAATTGCTTTACTTCTCTTTGCTAAAGAACATCATTAATCACAGTTTAATCTGTTTCATGAATAGTTTTATTCCATAACGCAATAACACTTTAAAAGATCTTACATGGAGACTGCATTTCAGTATCTCATGGGTAGGGGGCAGATGCTAATTTATTATCACAATTCTTCCTATTACTATTAAGAGAATAAAGTCGATCAAAATATTCTTACTGCATTTTTGTTTTGGTTAAGTGAATAATGAAAATAACCATAAAATGCTGAGAAGCATGGAGATCATTTACTAAGTTACTAGAAACAGAAGAATTTACACCGCACTAGAACTGCCAAAGTGCAGGCTTTCAAAAACTTTAAAGAAACAGAAAACTAAAACAGACTTTTCTAACCCCATCCAAATCACAGGTGCCAAGTTCAACTGAATGAATAATTTGTCATATAGATGTTTATTTTTGCTGAAGAAGAGTCCAAAAAGGTAACAGACCAGTGACTCAGCCCCTGGGCATTGCTAAGTATGCTTATTAGAGTCTATGGTCAGGATCCCCTCACTGACCTACTATTTGCAAATTATGTCTCTGAATAACTGTAATTTATTTTCAGAAAAAAAGCCCCCAAATCCAAACTCAAACCACCAAACCCAAAACGAAAGAGTGTGAAAATAACTACGGGCACAAAAATAGGGGAAAATACTGCTTCTGAATAAGATGCAGTAAGATACTGTTTTGACTGCAGAGTGCAGGTATTGGCTGACTATCTTAAGTCTGTGATGCTATGCTATGGGCAAAGATCTTAACAGATGATGCACCTTGTCTCTGGAAGAGAAAAAACCTCCAATTTCTTACTCCCTATAACGCAGTAAGTCAACCAGCTTCCTTCTGTGATTTGTATACAAACAACACCCCTTTTTCACTCAAATGAAGCAGACCCCCGCTTTAACTGGTGGGTTTGTTTCACATCTATGAATGACCAACCATGTGATGAATTCTCAAAGTATGCAAAAGATGGTGCATCTAGCATACAGCCTGCAGAACAGTGCAGTGCACTGCTACGCTATTCCTACAAACAGCTTGTGAAAGTGATAAAGTTTCAGATGGCACAAAGAAAATATTGACTAACATATGCTCAATGCAGGACCTTCTAGGGCTAGGCTAACCATGTCTCACCCAACTTACCTCTGACATGTGAGAAAAATATGGTATTGCATTTTCTACCTTACAGTCTGTGCTGTACAGGGTCTGTCCTGGTGTGACGGTAAGCTCTGTAGCCTCAGTGTTTCTTTCCACATTCTCATACTCTTGATCACATAAATTCTCAACTCCCCAAGAGATGCTAAATTAAATTCTGAATAGTTGATAACTTAAGAGTCTAACCTTCATGTGACTGATACAGTACACAGCAGAAAAAAAAAACAACAGTCATCCAGATTGGCATTCTGGAAATTGCTCTGACATTCTGTTTTCTGCTTGTTCAACAGCAAAGACTGCAGTAAGTGACTTTGTCTGTATACTTTTAGAACATGGTTGTTTTTTTTTCTCAAGAGTAGTTCTGAATGAAACAGTATGTCACCAAACCCAATTATTAAGAACTTGAAGACAAGGATAATCTTGGTTAGATCACAGAGTTACATGCCGCCAAATTTCACTCTAACTTACATAGGCTGTAACTTGAACATGGAAATATCTGGCACTTTATAGCAGTCTGCTTATTTTTATTTTGTGTTGATAGAAGAAGTATGCTTAAAACTGCTGGAACAGAAAAAAATGAAAAAATTAAACACCCTCTTGCACACGATATTTGAAGACCTTTATCATATTTTGACAAATAGAAAAATGTGTATTTGCCAACTTTTATGGGTTTAATGATCCCTTTTCATAAGCAGATAGGACCTTTTCTTAGTACAAGGACATGGACGAATGCCAAAACCTACATATCATATCTACAAATATCCTTAAGTGAAAGAACATCATCTTCAACTACAGTGCAAGATTTTTCTTTAAATAAGACTTGAATAAGATATCCATGCACGTCTAAGGAAAAATCCATTCAGTCCAAAAAGCATTATCTTTTTACATGTTCACTCCAAAACATTTTAAGGTGAAAAAACATTAGAAATCGTAAGTGTACAGGGAAATATAATGATAACTGTTCTCCCAAATCTCAGACTGTTCACAGAAGTGATGCTGATTTAAAAATAAATTAATGAGATCAAAAGCAGGTTTCACTAAAAATGCACTAAAATAAAATTTATGCATTTTCTAAATCACTTAAGTATGTTTCTGAAATTTTACTCTTATTCACTTCCTTTGATGGGTTCTGAAACTAATGACTAACCTAAGGATTAAAGCCAGTGATAGCCTAAGTCTTCATAAATGCACAACAGGGGTGACCTTATAATATCCTGTTAAAATCTGTTCTCTTACAAGAAAGTAAATTTTGTCCGTGTTCTAACTTTTTAATTTTTCAAGCTTTACTTTTACATTTTATCTATGGGGGTAAACAATAAAAGGTCTAATAACCGAGTAGAGTTCAAAACATGAGGAGAAATTGATTTAAGACATTTATCCAATTTAATAGAAAAGGAATAGTCATCATGTCCATTACACTGAGAAAGTCTATCCTTTTGAAGAGAGGATAAAATAGGAAGCTAACTGATTGTAATTCTTTTTAAGCATAAAATCAAAACAAGATAGACTAACATGGAATCACATTTTACTTACAGGACTGTAAGTGGCAGATCATTCATGACATCCTGTGAATGATATGCCAGTAGCATTCAGCAGCCATATCTTTCCCCATCTCTCATGAATGATTCTGACATTTCCTTTACATTTAAGAAAGGAACAATAAACAGTGGCTGGAACTATATGATCTTTAAGGTCCCTTCCAAGCCAAACCATTCTATAGTTTTATGATAAAACTGTTGTGTGGTGGGAGACAGAAGAAAGAAAACAAATAAATCAGTATAGAGGAATATGAAAATAATTACCTACAGTTGTCCAAAGGGGAAAAATTGAAATAGACAAGAAATATAATTAAAAAAAAAATGGACGTAAGATCTTTAAAAATCGTTATTTAAGGATCTTTATAGCATATAAAAATTATGGTTTAAGGAGACAATGCAAAGTGCTAAGCTCAGATACTGTAAAATATTGAGGAAGAAGCAGCTGAAGAACAAGAGAAGTATAATAAAAGTAATGTATTAAACTGAGAACCAGAAAAAAAATGTCTACAGTTAGTCTATGGCATACAGGCTAATTCTGCTTAGTGTTTAGCCATGAAATGAAGCATTTCAGCTGAAAAGCAATAGGAAAGGTTACTTCTGGAGCACTGGAACCTCTACTGGAGTCCTCTTATTTGAACAGAGAACAATTCTCCTTAGACCTTTCTCGATAGGCTATCTCAAACATTATTTATTATGTGCTGCCCACAGTGTGCCACAGGCAACTTGTGCTCAAAAAAAGAACTCTGCCTTTTCATTAAATTGAAACAAAAATTTCACTTCATAGAGATATGAATTTACAAATGATAACATTATATACAAATTTGAAATGTACCATTTTTCTCACACTAGAAAGACACAGGTTTTTCTAACTAATGTAGGCCCTTTTTTCAACCATGTTACAATGCACAGTTTTCAGTGGGGAGGAGTCAAAATTATTACTGAGTAAGTCCATGATAGCAATAGCAGACCTAAACAAAAAAGAACTCTGAAAGTGAAGCTGAATAACTATTAAAACTGAAGAGGAAAGTCCTTGCAGAGATGTAACTAAAAAGATAGACTATGTCGAGAAATTATGTGAAGATTTTTGCTGTAGGTGGCAAAAGTATGTTTGGGGACCTTCCAGAAAGTGTCAGCAAATTAGGGAGCCTATTTCTTCAACTCTATTCCCCTAAACATCATTATAAGGTTTTTCTAGATAAATAGTTCTCAATACCATTGCCACATCAAACCTGATTTCCTTCTCATGCATTTACATGTCAATAAAGGAATGGTTTGATGCCATAATTAGAAGAGTGTATTTGTTTAACATATTAACAATGTTATATTTGTGATCTTCATGTATTTATAATTTTAAAATCCAGTGTACCAAATTCTTTTGTGACAGGTCTGAATGAAACATTTTCCATTAGATGAAGTGTCTTTCAAAGAACTTTTGTGCATGGAACTTGGATATCTTTTTCTGGGTGTAAATAAAATGGTTGTATTTATCAATGACCCATCTGATAGGCTGAAATTGTAAAACTGTTATCTCACAGAGAACTACCACGGCAAATGTTCTGAACAATCAAATTGAAATAATAAAAGTTTTTAATTCTACAGAATCTTTTATCAGAATTCTAAATAACTTTATAGTGACTTTGGTTTTAAATACATGGTACTGAGATTTGGAGAGATCAAGTGATAGACCCAGCATCAGTCAACCTGTGACAGACCTAAAAAGAAAACAGATTTGCTTAATACCACTGTAAGAAATTACATTAAAATTAGGGAATTAAAATTAGATTAATATTGTGGCTAAAATATCAGAGACACTGTATCTTAACCCTCACATCAAACTATCAAAGGCAAATAGACATAGTATCTTGATGGCCTATGATGATTATCTAGGATCCTGGGATCATCATTAAAATTCACTATTTGTACTTTAAAATTAATCTATTGATAAAAACTTTATAACTTTATTATTATACATACTTAAAATTCCATGTCCTAACAATAACAGAAGACTAAAATAAAGCTTTCTTTCCTATGTCTTCTTCCACCTCCCACAACATATGTATTAAGAATAAGTGATAGGAGTTCATCAACCCTTCAAAAGCTGTCAGTATACTTTACAGAGAGCCTCTATTTTCAGATTCTTCCTCTCTACCAGGAATGAAAAAATTACACTTTTGCAAGTCATTTTACAGACAGGAATAGGACTGACTGCTCCTTAAAGTCAGAAAGAGGGAGACCAATCCTTACAATCATTACAGTTTAGAGATATTAATTAATCCCCCAGTCTCTAATTATATGTCTACTATTATATTCCATTGCAAACTACAGATTTTGCATAGAGATAATATAAGACAAAAGTACAAATCCCTAACACCAAGACTGTAACAGCTATGCGATTGCGCTGTACCTGTTGGATACAGTCAGTACCAAGAAAAATGGCTCAGTCCCATCATGCAAAAAGGTAGAAAAGTATTATTTATGACAAATATTATGGTGACCAGATGATGCAGGTATGCTCCAAAAAAACTGTAAACCTTGAGGACCAAACAGGCAAACCCTACACTTATCTGCACTCTACAGAATTAATATTAGAATATACTAAATGATAGAAGAAGAGTTTCAAGTGCAACAACAAAGCAGCAAAATAGAAGGTATAACTGTAAAAAATACAAATGTCATGGGAAAAAATAGTGCTTTAAAAAAGTAAAACTAAAAGAAGGCTTATAAGTTAGTAACACAAAGTTTGTGATGATAAATCCTATCACATTACTGAGCTTAACCCTACCTAAATTACAAAGGAATGGGGAAAGGCCTCCTACCTAACACCCTCCTGACTCACTTGTAAGTGGGAATATGCATTTTGGCCTTTTAATCACTTACAGCCAGTAGTAAAGGTTAGGAGTGGTATCAATCTCATGGAAAAAGGAAGGATTAGAGAAGGAAACATGAAACGGTTTGCAACTGCATTTGCAGGTGTACATCAAACAGATAAAGGAGAAATACACAGCCTAGATTTATATCACTTGTGTTTCTCCCTCTAAAATAACAGTAACTTCAGTAAAGCAGGCAGATAAAAAATTAAAAAAATCCTGTAAATATAAGAAAATATGTAAACAGTTTAATTATAGAAATACTTGTCTATCTAATGTCACTTAACTGTTAACATTAAGTATTAAAACTTGTACCTTTCAA
Source organism: Melopsittacus undulatus (assembly GCF_012275295.1). NCBI lineage: Eukaryota > Metazoa > Chordata > Aves > Psittaciformes > Psittaculidae > Melopsittacus > Melopsittacus undulatus. Next base: position 42,397,401 of record NC_047530.1, on the reverse strand, counting down.
AGTACTACAGGGGAAAAGCAAACATGTTTTATATGATGTTTATGGTGTTATTCATTACTTTTGAGATGAAATTCCCACTTGAAGTTTACTGTAGAAAAGTAAAATTGATTTCCTCCTTCCAGTAAACAGAAGTAAAGCTATATTCCTCCAGCTCCAAGGGCATCAGCAGAACAGTTTCACCACTGTAGCTATATCTCTGTCAGTGTTCTGTTATAAACAAAGCTGACAAAGTTCATGAGGGGCTAACATAGCAGCTCTCAGTCTAAAAGTACAGAAAGATCGAGTTCTTTTCAGTGATAGGCATAAAGAAGTGTGTGTGGGGGGGTAAGCTGGTGGGGACGGGGAAGGGGAGAAAAGTTATTTGAAATGCCCCTAATTCTATTGCTTCTTTGGTTCTTTCTTCGTTAGGAAGTTTGCAGTGCATTAATTTTTAATGTGAAGAAAGATCCAAGGAAGTTGTACTGCAAAAATAAACAAGATATTTATGACAATAACATTGACAGATGTATATCTTCCTGGAACAAAGAACTAAAGAAAAAAACACTTCCAATGCACAGATTTCTGTTGCATCCATGGTAACTCAGTATAACATGACATGTGACAGTTCTGAAGGAACTGTTTTCTTCCACTAGATCAGACTTCGTAGAGACTATCCTCTTCTTGAGAATCATAAAATGAGTAGTTTCACGAATACTGGATTTTTCAAAAAACAATTCACCAAAAGGCAAAACTGCCATACAAAGCAGTTATGATCACATGTGAATGGAGGCAAAGTGCGTCATTAAAAGGAAGACATAATACAAGCCAGATTTCCTGCTCAGCTTCCTCTGACCTCTGCTGGCAGAGCTATTTTTCTCTTGCAGTAAAAAGTGTGCCTAGAAATTGCTCTGCCCACTATGCAAGCTCTGTCAGGGGAACACAACTGACATGATATGCTTGTACAGTGGGAAGGATCACATCAGGTATGCTCATAAACATATGCACTTGAGCATTCTCTAATTGTAATGACTTATGAGGAGCCCAGCAACCCAGTTGCAAAGTTTCACTCCAACAGCACCCCAGCAATAAGTATTGCTTAAATCTTGCTTAATTACCTTATTAATTTTTAATATAAAAATTATCTTGTCACAAAATACTATAGAAAAAAATTATCTTAAGTCTAATATGCTACTATAGCCACACAACAGGGTGCGCTGTGAATTTATTACACCTTAATACTACATTTCCTGAATTCCGTGCACTTAAAAAGCTCTTTCCCATTACCCTAATATAACATCTAGTCAGAACACCCATAACTGAATGGTTATTTTCTATTGAAAATAGCAATCACACAGTGACATATCAAAACAAATAGTATTTGCTCTCTAATACTCTCCCATTGGGTACTTGACTACTGATAAGTTTGAGATTACTGTGTTGGAACCTATTTTCGTGTGACAGCCGCAGTGCAGATACTTGTCGATACACTGGCGCTGAATGCTAATCAGTACTACAGTCTGGGAACAATTGCCAGCTACGTCACTTATCACTAGAATGAACAAAAAGGCATTAATTCTCTTATCATGTGTTTTGTGCTTCCTGTTGGAAAGGCTAGAAACCACTAGGAAATATTAGGAGGGATAAAATAATTATGGACCAATAAGAATTTCAAGGGTTAACGATCAAAACACTTCAAAAAGTCACTTAAGGAACTTATTACCCTTCTTCATATATAAAAATTTAATACTGTTAAAAAGAGATCTTGATTATTTGGATGAAAACTGAATTGAGCACAGGTTATGAATAAAATGCATTAAAAGATGTAATAATGCGTGATAGAGGCAGGACACAAAACATACATTTGCCTTAGTTTGTATATTCGGCTATATAATTTACTAATATTCTCACAGAATGACTTTCTAATAAAATAAGTATTTTCAGTATTAGTGTATATTCATTATTTTAGTATATTTAGTTAATTCTCACCAAACAACTTTCTACAAAACTAAGTATTTTTAGCTATTAAAAAGTCATTTAAAGTGTATATGTTACACTGTAATTTTGATAATTTAAAATCCATAGAACAGATGCAAAGTGGGTACTTCTCTGATGCTAACTGAACAGCATGATCAAATAGTATTTCCTGCAAATAAAAGCACCTTTATATTTTTCTCCAAATAATGATCATCAGGGTATACTCATAATTAAGAAACAAACCAGAACACCCACAAACAGTGGGAAAGACAACACAGAAGAAAAACATTAAAAATACTTCTAAAAAGTATTCTGTGCACTAAACATTATCAAAACCTTCTAATTAAAATAAACAAAATACTAAAAGTAAGAGAGAGAATAAAGGCTTAGCAGAATGTTCATAAAATATCCTAGCTGTTGGCAAAGATTTTATCTTTGTCATTTAATGATGATGAAGCCAAATAACTGTTGCTGGAATGGAAGCAGGCTGAGGTAGAAGGCTTTCAAATTGAAGTGAGGGATATCACAATTTATATTTTTCTTAGCAGTAGTTCTATGTGTACAATTTCTAAATTTCATTACTTTCTGTAATAGAGGTCCCTTTCAACAGATAATCACCTGTTGATCAAAGATATATTGCTCTAATATGCTTCCATTCTGTTGTATGTTGAATTGTTTCTTCATACAGCCAGCAAGCTCTAAGCAGTTCACAGAACATCAGAGGCTCAGTAATTAATAACAATGTTAACTTCCATGGGAAATCAGCTTTTTGTAAAGAAAACTTCTCTGGTATTTGATATAATTTGTGCAAGATTGATAGAAGCATTGAGCTAACTTAAATAAACAGATTATGTGTTAAAAACTGTTAGCACATATTGAATATTTACATTATTTGAACACTAAGAACATTAACAGTACATTAAAAAATGAATTAGTATTTATAAAGCACGAATCAGTACTAATAAGCTTGGTATGAAGTAACTTTAACAAATTTCATAGGGAAGGCAAAAAAGATACATACTATGATAATTTGTAGACATAATGAACTGGATATATTTTTTCCAGTTAAAAGAGAAATAAATGAGTATAATTAAAATACTGCTAAAAGCATGTATGCTTTTAGCTTATGCATTTAAAAATAAGTCTGAATTCAACTTACTTAGATGTATTTAACATGTTTTTAAAGATTTTTTTTACATATGCTATTTAAAGAATGCCCCTATACTACTGTCCATAAGCATGTTTCAAAATTCTTAAACTAAATAAAAGAGGTCTGTCTGCCATTTCTAGCTTGATGATATCAAGGTAATTAAGCATGATTTTAGGGATAATTCCATCACAATTTCTAAATGATCCAGGAAGTAAATACGTGTGTGCATATATACATAAATATACATATACCAAGAGTTACTCTGTCTACAAACACACCAGTGTGTATCCTTGCTATGTATTAATTGAATCAAATTAAAAAAACCCACTATTTTACACAGTATTTTGCTTTCATCAGAGATTTGAAGAAGACAACAAAACAAATCAAAAGAAGAAAAAAGTTTCCATTTAATTTACCAATTTCTAACAAGAGTTAGATATCTATGGTTATGGGTGTATATATGTGAATGAACGAATAAATCCTTAACCCACCATATCCTTTTCTCCAGTCTGCAAGCTGTCACCCGTGAAAAGTATGGTGTAGATGGTAGGATGATACTGTACCTGATTGGCTCTGGAGGTGGTCATGGGATCAGATGGAGAGGACTTGGTGGTAGTTGGGGAAGATGGCAATGTCTGGGAACAAAGCAGTTCAGGAGCAAATCAACCTTTACAAGCCTTAGACTGAACAGTTAAAAAAATAAATAAACCAACAAAAGTAACATAACTAGAAAATTAAAATAAATAAAAAATGCCTAAGACAAAATCTTTCTCCTACTCATTGGAACTTAATGGAATTTAAAGTCAACTGGATAAATAATGCATGTAAATACGCATGCTTATGCATGTAAAAACAAATTCATGACTTGAAATCAAGATGGTGTACTCACATAAATACTCAAAAATATGCTGACCACATGAGGAATTCTTTCCTCTCTCCTCCTCTTGGGGAAAATGAAGACTATAGTAAACTAAAATTCCAGCAAGTTCAATGAGTGCACTAGAAACAGTTATCAGTCTACAAACAAAGAGGGCCAATGTCTGAAAGAAGTTAGAAACATTTACTATGGCACTTTATAATGCACCATTGTATAGCACAGACTATAGCCAGCAAACTGTGTTCCATATCTTACAAAAATTACACTGAAGCTACGGAGTTTTTAGCAATATACTAACTGCTAAAATATTTTTATCAAGAAACAGGTGAAAAAATGTAAACATCAATCTCATGATGGATGAACATGCAACTAACACCTTCACAATAAATTACTATAATATATTAATGATTAGCTTTAAAACTGTTCATTTAGTTGAGCAAAGGTTAATTTATCATCAGGGCTGTGTTCAAAATAAACACAAAAAAGAATTAAGAGTCATATTTATTGATCAACTTTTCTAAATAATATACATATGCTTAACATTAGTTCTTGAACATATCAAAAGGCACTGCTCTGTTTAAAAACTTTATGTACACATTTAAAATATTAGATCTTGACAGAATAACTCTTTTTATAAATGTAGTGAAAACGCAAAACTCCAATTTTCAAAACATAACATACAATACTTATTCAAAGCATGTTTTGACATAAATAAAACTTTATAAATTATTATAAAATATCCAAAATTATACTACTTTAAGAAAGATGTTAAAATCCTATACAATGTGATTTATCATATGATCATATAATTACTAACCAACACTATTTAGAAATAAATGAAACAAAATTTCACACTTTCAGCAATTCTGTTACTTACAATCATTGATAGTCCCTCATAAAATAGGTATACATACTTTTTCACTAAAACTCTTAATGCATATGAGAATGTTGGGACACTGTGAATGCATAAAGTTGTGTATTAGCAAAATATGGGCTTGTACATATGCACACACAAATACTTTAGCTGTTATGTTAAGCACTATGAAGATCCAATTTTTCATAGTTTGTACATAAATAAGCAGCCAAAACAGAAAAAAAAACCCTTAAGAAACAGATCCTTATTTTGTGTTTCCAACTTGTAACTCATGCTATAAAACAACAAAAACAAAACCAGAATATATACAGCTTAAGCATCAACTGAGACTCTTTCAATAAGCTTAAATAAAAAATACTACCATTTATAGGGTATTATAAAAAAATACAGCTTGGCAAAATTTTATTGGGCAGCAGATGCTACTCATTATGAAAAATCAAGACAATTGTAAAAGGCTCTTCCATGTTTTCCTGTGCAGAACATGGATTCATTTGGAATGCTCTAGAATTAGTTAGGAAAAGCTGTCAGATTCCATGATAGTACTATTCAATTATAGGATTATATTTCTGAATTCAATGGGACGATGCATTACCTCTCTTACCAAAGTCTGAAGTTGCAATGAACCATTACCATTTAAGCTTAAACTAACAGGTGGAAAGAGGGAATCTGTAACCAAACAAAATGGAGAACTGCAACTTATTCTGATAGGTTTTCTTTATTATGGCTATATATTAAACTTTTCTCATGAACAAAAAAACCCAACCAAACAAAAAATTATTGTTCTCCAGCAAATCTGAAAATATGTGTTGACTAAAATGTTTCAGACGTCTGACAGTTTGTGATCAATACCACTGCTAACTAGAGCATACTGTGTTCTGTATTGTTTTGGTATGCTAAACTAATTAATAAGAGGAAAAAAAGTTTGTTCTTCACAGGTTTTACTAAATCTAACTAGTGGATTTATAAGAAAATACATAGAACTCTTCAACATTGAACAATGACCTAATCACTGATACCCCAAGTAAATCAAGAAACTGGAAGCATCACAATTTTCAATTCATATCAAACTTCCTAAAGTACAGATACGTATGGCTGCAATGGAAAAGGAGGAACAATAATAATTTCAGGTGATTGTTGAACTATAACAGCTATTAAGCAGAAGATTTCACTATTCCATTTTTGCAAAAGCTTGTTTAAAATACAGTGGAAAATGGATAAAAACATTTAAAACCAAATCAACCATATTAACAAAGAAGAATCAAGTACGGGCATACACATTTTTTTCCAAATATACATACCATTGAAAAAATACTAAAAATAGCAATAAGGTCTTTCAGTTTGTGCTTTTCGTGGTTTTTCCTTCGTATATCAGGTTGTTTATTTTGAGGTTCAATCTCTCTTATTTGTTTACTTACATAACTGCTTTCAGTTTTTAATGTATGTCTATACATATATATATAAAAGTATAAATATATAAAACCAGACAATTTGTAAAAATTAATCCCTTTTCATGCTTCTGCATAGTTACAGACACACACCTATTTATTTCTTGAATATTAAAGTAACACAAAGTAATTTCTCAAAAATAAAACAAAGAAACACAGGAATACAACATTTGTATTTTGTACTGGATGTCCACTGCCTGATACATAATTTATTGATATACTCCCAATTACACTGCAGGAATTTTTAGGCAAAATTACTTCTTAAAGTTGGACAGAGCTCAATAATTCTGATTTATTAAGCTGCAAAGAATATTTTTTTTTTTAAATTTGGCTAGTGTTTTGCATTAGGCAAGCACTTGAATTTAGTAGTTATTAGGCTTCTGGGAATGAGATGTATAAAGTGATTAGAAATCATAAGATGAATTTACAGTACAGACTTTGAGACTGAAACATGCATACTATAATTGAAGCTTTCCTGAAATTGCCAGTTGACTGATGACAGGGTTATAGAAAAAAAACCTGTCAAAATTTCTACTACAAACCACTTCTAAGCCTCACAGGGGAGAGGAGGTAAGCTATATTTTGAACAGTATATTCCAAGCAATGACGAAATTGGTCTCCTTTATTATATTATTTCCTTTCCTATGAGAGATTAGATTTACAAGAAAGAGAGCACTGCTTGTTTTAACTTTCAGTTTCTAAACCAGATGTTTGAGGAAACAGATTTTAAGTAATAAAAAGGAGACTAATTTTAGAAATAAAAATCTGTTTGAGCCATATTTAAGTTGTAGTATTTTCTGAAAGTCCAAGAAAATATTTCTGCTTTGTGTTGCCCACAAGAATTGATTGTACTGTGGGAGACTGCTCCCAGGCTGCACAACATACTAAAGGGTGCAGAAAGACAGTCAAATCATCCCACTTCCATGCTTCATATTTTTGAGTAACAGAGTGAAGATACAGCTCTATGACGGCAGTATAGAATACATATACTCCACCTGGACAGTGCTCCAAAAGGTCTCTGACCTCTATTTTAATAGAGTTCTTGAGCAATTCTTGGATTGCTTAATGCAGATCTCTGTATAAATGATATATGTCACTCCCTCATATATATGTACTAGAATATTTCAATAATTACATCTTAGATAAATAAATGTTGTACTGAGAGAGTTAACATTTCTCGGTACCTGTTAGTCCATTTATATACAGAACAGTAGAAAGAAAAGTCATAAAATGAAATACCATTTGAAAACAGGACTAATGACATGAAAGCATATAAAGAACACCATTTAAATGTGAAGATGAAACTGCATTTACAGGTTACCAATTTCTAGTTTCTCACTACGGTGCTTGCCAAACAAAGAAAATCTTCGTAATGACAATACCCACATTAAATTACTATTAACACTAAGCTGAGTTTCAGTCTTGCATATATTAATATTGGTGCTTTAAGTCGCTGAAATTAATGTGATGACAAAACTAATTAGCTTAAGCTGAGATTTTAATGCACTTTAAGAAAAGGTGGTATATTCTTTGAATTGTATTAAATAGTTGAATACCTTCTGCAGCTAAAATGAGAAACAGAGAGCACTGCAAGGCCCCATTGTGCTGAACAGATTATAAAAGACTGATTTACTGGACTTCCAACAGTAGCAGAGATGAGACTTTCTAAACAGACCACTTGCTTTGCTAAACATATTAAATCTCCTTTTCATCTGCTGTAAACTCCCTTAATCAGCAAATGATCCTGATCTTGGGGATGACTGTATAAATACATAACACATTTCAAAAATAAAATTTGGAAAAATACATAATCAAGGATTAATAATTTATTCACAACCTGGATTATAAAAATGCTACTTTGATGACTTCAGTGATCAAATTTTACTTGCTATCTTTTAATTTTTATAAAGAACAAATAAAATGCATTCTGATATTTCATCCTCTTTGCATTTGGTTTTGCTTTTGCATAAAATAGTATACAGAGCATAGGGCAATACAAAAAGACTAAGAAAGCTAGCATAAACAGGTGGAATGCTTACTTATAGGTGCTTATAGAGGTAATTTATCTGCATTCATGAACTCTTGGGAGCTTGCCTTTGAAAAAAGAAATGTGGATAGTATCATGTAAAAAAAATACTATCTCGTGTTCTGTCTGGGGACAAGAAGGGGTAAGGAGCTTAAAGCAAACCAGCAGGTGCCATTTGGATCATCAGAGCAACTCTGGATGGAAGGAATGATTTAGGATGAAGACTACTGTAAAATGGACAAGGAAGAATCAAGACCTCTCTTTCCTCAAAACTTGTGACAGTAACATAGAACAACTATACAAAATCTGGTTCTGTTACAGAGAAATACCAGAAAACTCAAGTAAGTAAACAGACATAGGCATCAAAACACATAAGATACAGTCTAAGCATCATGTCAAAAAAAAAAAAAAAAAAGAAAAAAATGGAAAAAATGTAACCTTTTGATACTGGACTACTTTGGGATTTGGAAAAATACCACCAAAACTACAAAGCCATAACAATGTGTGAGATAAGTTCAGGATTTTCCTTCTGCTGAAAATTGCTGCTGTTCATCCCCCAGCAAAATCTTCTGTTTGCATTCCACTTTTGAAGTACATACAATGAAGAGTTAACAGTCAGCTACAGAGTTAACTGTGTTCATAAAACACAGTTTCACGTATATATTGAGGTTATATCCAACACTGATGAAATGTAACAGAAAATTAAAACAGGTATCTGGCACCAGAATTAAGAGCACATGAGGGACAGGACAGAGCATACATAAAGTTATGGAATGCTAAACTTCTGCCATGGCAGGTATAGAACTGCCTCTCTAGCAAATAATGACAATTGTTTTGTTTTGTTCTCACAACTTGCAAACACAACTGCATATCTTACTACTCACTGCAGAATGGTAACTGGTGTAATTTCCCACCTATATTCAAAGTGAGAAAAGTTTATGAAAAATTGTTGACTAGATGAAGAGACAAAACTACTACATGATCTACAAAACTACTTCTTCCTATCTCAAATAAAAAAGGTAGTTATTTTCTCATATTCTGTAGTTTAGTCAGGTTCACATCGGTGACAGATTGTTGCCTTAAATAGATGATAAAAAGAAAAAATTATCAGAAGTGAGAGGCATTTTAAGAAACCAATGAAGGTTTCTTAAGGAAGGAAGGAATTGGGGGTACTGGTAGATACAAACCTGAATATGACCCAGAAGTGGGCACTCACAGCACAGAAAGTCAACTGTATGATAGGCTGCATAAGAAGAGGTATGTCTAGCAAGTCAGGAGGTGATTCTCCTCCTCTATTCCACTCCCATGAGACCCCACCTAGAGTACTGCATCCAGCTTTTGGGTCCCTAGCATAAGACAGACCTGCTTGAGCTGGTTCAGAGTAGGCCATGAAGATGCTCAGATGGCTGGAGTAAATTCCCTGTAAAGACTGGCTGAGAGGGTTGCAGATTTTAAGCCTGAAGAACAGAAGGATCTGGGGACACCTTATAGCAGTCTGCCAGTACATAAGTGGGACCTATATATAAGATAGGGAAGGATTTTTTATCAGGGAGTGTAGTGATAGGATGAGGGGTAACAGCTTATAAATTGAAAGAGGATAGATTTAGATTAGATATTAGGATAAGAAATCTGATATCTTTACTGTAAGATGAGGTACTGAGATGCTGGAACAGGTTGCCCAGTGAAGTTGTGGATACCCCATCCTTGGCACTGTTAAAGGCAAGGGTAGATGGGGTTTTGAACAGTCAAGTCTAGTGGAAAGTGTCCCTGCAAATGACACGGGGGTTGGAACTAGAAGGGTTGGAACTTTAAGGTCCTGTCCAACCCAAACTATTCCATGATTCTATGAAGTGTACCCAAGCCTTTATAAACTGAAGACCTCATAATCTGTATTTAAAAAAACCCAACACCTCCATTAGGGCCTGAATTTTCAGATCTCTATTCTTATCAGACTCTATTGAAGCATTCCAAAGTAAAACTTTTGATTTAAAAATTATGAACATTTAATTTTTTTTAAATTTTTGTTGATCAGCATTTCTGAAGTAAAAGTAGTAATTTTCAAAAGAATAATGTGAATTTACAAATCTGAGTTCAGACAAAGTTTTGCAAATTCTGAATACAACGTCTGGGACCATGATTAATGAACAGCAGTTAAAGGTTCATGACAGTTAACTATCTAGTGTAAGAGCTGAAATGAAACTAGCTCCAATGAAAATACTAGTTGGAAGTTTTATATGTGAAAGTTTTACTCTTGATTTTCAAGGATGAAATTCTGAACCTTGTGTCCACACTTCAATAGGTAAACATTTCATAGGATCAAAGAATGATTCTGGTTGGAAAGGATCACAGAAGGCTAAACAATGCAAACTCCTTTCTTTAAAATTGAATTAGCTGAAAGATCACACATAATGTAGAATTCTGCAATGGCCATCTCTGATTCCATGTGCTTCCTGGACAGGTTTCTACAACAACAGCTACCTGTAAAACATCTGGAAGGAAAATTCTCCTAGCATACAAAGAAGACTCAATAGTTTCTGAAGAGGATGATGTGATAAAAACACATTATGCAGCCTTTTCAAATGTTCAATGGATATGCTATTTATTTAGAGGTAAAATTTAAATCTTGTACGCTAATCTTCGGCTCTTCAGGAACCTGCTGAGTAAGATTCCATAGGATACAGCCCTAGAAGGTTCTTAATGACTTTTTTGCCTCAGAATTCATTAGCAAATGCTTTAACCACGTCACCCAAGTCTTGGAAGGCAGACGCAGGGACTGTGAGAATGAAGACCTTGGGCCCACTGTAGGAGAGGATCTGGTTCAAGACCACCTTAAGAACCTGAATGTGCACAAGTCCATTCGACCTGATGAAATCCATTCATAATTCCTGAAGGAGCTGGCAAATGAAGTTGCAAAGCCACTGCCCATCATATTTGAAAAATCATGGCAGACAGGTGAAGTTCCCAACGATTGGAAAAATGGAAATATAACCCCCATTTTCAAGAAGGGGAAAATGGATGACCCAAGGAATTACAGAACAGTCAGTCTCACCTCTGTGCCTGGCAAAATCTTGGAGCAGATTAACTTGGAAGGCATGCTAAGGCACATGAAAAACAACAAGGTGCTTGGTGACAGCCAGCATGGCTTCACTAAGGGGAAATCCTGCCTGACCAAACTCATGGATTTCTATGGTGGAGCTACAGAAACGATGGACAGGGGTAGAGCAGTTGACATCATCTACCTGGACTTGTGCAAAGCATTCGACACTGTCCCACATGACATCCTTGTCTCTAAATTGGAGAGACACCAATTTCATAGATGGACCACTTGGTGAATGGAGAACAAAGTTGTTGTGAATGGCTCATGTCTATCTGAAGACCAGTAACGAGTGGTGTCCTTCATGGATCGGTGTTCGGACCGGTCCTGTTCAACATCTTTGTCGGTGACATGGACAGAGGGATTGAGTGCGCCCTCAGCAAGTTTGCCAATGACTCCAAGCTGTGTGGTTCAGCTGATACACTGGAGGGAAGGAATGTCATCCAGAAGGACCTAGACACGCTTGTGAGGTGGGTAGATGCCAACCCTATGAAGTTTAACCATGCCAAGTGCAAGGTCCTAAACCTGAGTCGGAGCAATCCCAGGCACAGCTCCAAGTTTGGCAGAGAAGAGATTCAGGGCAGCCCTGCAGAGAAGGAATTGGGAGTGTTTGTCAATGAGAAACTTAACATGAGTTGGCTTCAGTGTGAGCTCACAGCCCAGAAAGCCAACTGTTTCCTGGGCTGCCTCAAAACAAGTGTGACCAGAAGGTCAAAGGAGGTGATCCTGCCCCTCTACTCTGCTCTCGTGAGACCTCACCTGGAGTACCGTATGCAGTTCTGGTGCCTCAACATAAGAAGGACATGAAACTGTTGGAACAAGTCCAGAGGAGGGCCACAAGGATGATCTAGGGGCCTGGAGCACCTCCCGTATGAAGACAGGCTGGGAAAGCTGGGGCTGTTCAGCCTGGAGAAGAGAAGGCTGCCTGGAGACCTCATAGCAGCCTTCCAGTATTTGAAGAGAACCTATAAGGATGCTGGGAAGGGACTCTTCATGAGGGAAGTGGTAACGGGTTAAAACTTCAACAGGGGAAGTTTAGATTGGATATAAAGAGGAAGTTCTTTACTGTGAGGATGGTGAGGCAATGGAATGGGTTGCCCAAGGTAGTTGTGAATGCTCCATCCCTAGTGGTGTTTAAGGCCAGGCTGGCCAGAGCCTTGGGTGACATGGTTTAGCGTGAGGTGTCCCTGCCCTTGGCGTTGGGGCTGGAACTTGATGATTTTAAGGTCCTTTCCAACACTAACTGTTCTATGATTCTGTGTTTCTAATTATAAAGCTGAAACATCTCAGGCTCCTGATCACCTTATGAAAACTGTGTTCTGTTCCTCTGGGTTACAATATGGTCTGGAAGATTTGGTGTGACACTTCAAGTAATAAAAGAGAAAAGGGAAATGAGATGCTTACAGCAGTTTTTGGGAAGTAAAAGGTCACAGGAATCAGTTGGTTACTGTTGAATTTTACATAGGAAACAGCAGATGGCTGTCATCTATGAGGAGATTACCTATGTTATATAGATATAGAAGATGTAAATATTTGTCAATTAAATATCTATCAGACCTGCCTGAAGGAGCAATCTACCTCATATCAACTGATTAATCCATAGGATTAAGAGATGTGGAATGATGCAGTGGAGAAAGCTTAAAAGGAACCAGACAGGCTTGTTTAGAAATTTTCTAGTGCTGAAAAGGTTAATAGAGAGACCAGAAAGTTTGGATAGTCACTGCCATAAGTAAGGAGAAATGCTAGGCCACATTCATCCTCCATGTATACCCATGCCTTTTCTGAAGACTGGAAGTGCTGAAACTCAAGCAGTCAGAAAAGGGTTTACCTACTGTCCATCTTTACTGAAACTGTAGCCAGAAAATATTTCCCTTCTTAGCTTACTTCTCTGAGGTGAGTGGTGCTAAAGTGGTTCAGGAAAAAGAAATGAGGGTAGGGAAATGAGAGATGCATATACACATGCATGGCATTGCAAGGCTTTAACTACAGGTATCTTCATTCATGGGGAGAAAACTACCTTTGCTCTTTGGTAGGAACAGTTAGAAAACCAACAGAAGTATCTTCAAAGTCCCTAATGAAGATAAAATTTGTTATTACAGATCAGTTCTCAGAATCAAAATTCTAAGTCTACTTTCTTTAACTTACAATGTAATACTTTGGGGTGACAAAGTTCTTAGGTAATATCTAAGACAGAAAGAACCATGTTAAAGCTAGTGTAAAAGAAGAACTTGTAATTCATAATGCTTAGTTTTTGCCAAGTTAAAAATGGTTTGTATTGTATATGAAATAAGATACAGGTTATTCTGACATTGGCCGATAGATTACTACAAACTCTAAGAACTAATCTAACAATTTCACTTATTGGTAAAAAGCCTGAATTTTAGATTCATTGAGTCAGTATTTATAATATATGAATTTATCATGAATAGATTCTGCATCATTTAAAGAGAAGTTAAGTAACTCATTGTGGCTAAAACTGCTCAACACATGTGCATGCATATCTCCACCTACTTGAAGGCATATAATTATGCACATGTATGTATACAGGTAATACATTTTAAAATTTTAAGACACAGAGCCAGTCCTAAGTCATAGACCTTTAAATTATACATTGTGTTTAGTCTGTGTCTTAACTCCACTAGCAGCAGCTCTGTTCAAACATAGAATTATGCTCAAAAAATTCCAAAACAAACAGCAAACCCCATATCAAACAACTAACCTCCCCCTCCCCCCAACAAACAATATTAAAAAAACCCAGTAAAATGCAAACAAAACAACTTCCCCTCCCCCACCTCAACAACTTCAAAAAAAAAGTTTTCTAGAGACTTATTGTGGACAAGCTATATCAACTTCAGATACCAGAAAGGAAGTACTTCTGCATATCACTAGCCAGGTCTGTAATCTAGTTTCTCAGAATCTTACTGACTTGCCTAAATTTAGCTTAATTTCACTGCAAAGGAGGCAAACACTTTTCATGGTAATAGAGGACACTCATTTCCCACTGGGTTAAGATGTATTGGCATAAAATCTAACATTTTTTGAGCAGAAAATTCACTCAAAATACAGAACACTTTGTCTTTTTCTTTCTATCTCAGGCGTAATCATTTTCATGTCTAAATAACTGAGACACTAATCATATAAACTTGGGGCTTTTCTTTTTAGTATTTTCTTATCAATTATCTAGACTTTTTTTTTATTGAAAAGTATCATATATACAGAAAAAAAACCCAGAAGTAAATATTAGAAAACATATACAATGGCTTATGCAGTTTCATCCATCTAAAGCAGTCTGATAGTTCCGAACTCATCCAGCTCGAGCACATCTTCATATAAGCATTCTGTATATGTCACTATATACGAAGTAAGGTAATAGCATACAGTTACCAAATTACTTTTTTAGGACACTGAATCTTGCTAGCATAGAAGGACGAAACAATATTTTCCCACATAGGACAGGTGACAAACTAAAATCTATCCTATATAGGATAGAAAGACAAGACAAAATTTTACTAATGTTCACTTATTTCTTTCTTTTTCTTAATCAATACAATGGAAAAATAATTTTAACTCCTGTATGACAGATGTTTCACATTTCCTTACAAGGTTTTTTTTTTCTTTTTTTAATTAACATAATTAAAATTGTTTTGGAAAATGTAATGAACTACGGAATACTAGGCCAATAATGCCTTGCAAATATATTTTGCGTTGCCCTTAGATTTTGAAAGAAGCCAGTGTAAAAGGCAAAAAGATGTCAAAAATAATATAATAGGAAATATTAGAAAACATCCCAAGTAAAAAATCTCTATATTTTCAAGCTCTCGTAAGATTTTAAAGTACCTAAAAAACCCAATTAACATTCTTGGGTTTATTTTATATACATGAAAGTAGGAAACAATTAGTTAATCTGTGATTTTTAGTAATGCTAAAGATTTACAAAGTGGTTCATAGTTTAAGATTAAAATTCAGTGATCTTTGACTAAAACCTAGAAGTGTATTATCACCTTATACATTAAAGAAAAGTTTATAAAAAACACTCACATTTGAGTGTGGCACTGAAATTTATAAAACACTGACTAAAAGAACTGCTGAGAAACATGGAACATGTATGTACAAGGAAAAAAGAGGATCAGCAAATTACTAAAGGGGAAAAAAACATTCTCTTAAAGAACATGTTATGTTGACCCCTTGCAGCCTTAAAGTTTTTAAGACTTCCAAGGAGCTGCTGTGACTTTCTATTCCCACACAAAAACTCACTTGTTTGATGCGGTCTGGATTAACAGTGGTCTGAGGCTGTAGAATGCTGACAGGCTCTGTCTTGGCCACATTTTGAGGCATTTCTCGAATCTTCTCTGCAATGAAGCCATGAACCGCATTTAGTGCTTCAACTGTTCCCTGGATCAGACACACACGCTCTGTTGTACCTGCAAATATCGTAAGTCGATCTTAATAATGTTGATTTTTCAAGATCCCACAAACTGCTTTAATGATAGCTTAAAGATGGCACTCAAAATCGCAAAACCGACTAGTCATACCTCCGTAAATACACAAATGAGAGATTTCCAAAAGATAACATACATATGATCTGAAGATGTTTTAAACAACTCCTATTTGTGTAGATCCTACAAAAACATAACTTCCCAAGCCAATATGGATAATGTAAATTAGACCTAAACAAACAACAAAAAACCCTACTAAAACTCCCAACATTAGGTTCTGTTGAAATATTAGCAAATACTGTTAGTTAAACCACATTAATCTTATCTTTTATATATTACCTCATAGAATTTGCAGTTCTATGCAGAATGCCAACAAACATTAAATAACCATCATAGCTTTAGTTATAGTTCTTTAGAAAAGCTGCACAAAATCATAGGCATTATGCAAGGATTAGAGAAATGTACCAGGGAGGTAACCGCCTTCGTAAAAGTCCCTTCCTATCAAGTTTACATCTTTAGTAACATCTACTGTTATTGGCTCCAGTTATGCTCCCTACAACACTCCAACACAGTCTTTAACAGAGAATGGTACAGTAACCTTAATCATTTGCGAGAAAAAATTGGTTTTTATTAGTAAATGCTTTTCATCTGCTTCTGTAGATGATCTCTAAAGATTAAATATTACCTAAGGATGAAACAGCAGACTAAGAGCCCTGCATGCTCATTTACTTAATGAATTCATGTACACTTAAAATCTTTAGAAAACCTTTTCCTAAGAAAGAATATCAGGCAATTCTAAAATTCAATTTTGTGTAAGAAGCTTTACAGCAAAACTGAATGAGAAACAAACTTATTTTTCTATTAAAATATGTTATTTTAAAAGAACCCAAAATAGGATTAAAACATGTCAATCTATTTCAAAAGCTGTCAGGTTAATAATCCAATCATCCTTGAGATAACATTTAAATTAAAATGGTTATATTCTTAAAATAAGTTATACAAGTATCAACCAAATACACATTTCCAACAGCAAGATTTTTAGAACATTTATTTGATCTGCTATAGTGTCTTTTCAACAAATGAAAAAAGGGAGTTTTCCGTAAGTTTACATCTCCATAGGAAGTGAAACTTGGTTCCTAGAAAAAGATTTCTTAATGCCTCTCCCCCCCCCCCCCCACTTGGCTTCCTCGCCCTTTCACAAACAACTTCTGTGGTTTCTGTGTAAAGCAATCCAGCTCTGAGAAAATGCTCTGGGGAGTCTTTACGCTGCAGTATTAATTGTCTCCTAAATGATGAGATGTGATGTGGATTGATCAATGCAGCTAATGCAAGTGTTCTGTAGGTCAGCAGACAACACACCGAAACAAAACACAGATCAGGTTACTTCTGAGCTACCAGAATCTAATACAGAAAGCACTTTACGAGGATGACTACTGTCAAAACAGCTGAAAGGGAAACAGTCAATGTTAAATACAAATTTAATTAGACTTGACTCTTAAGTGACTAAAGCATATTCTAGAATCTATGTGATTTTAGGAAGCGCAATATAACAAAAATATGCTTTATGTCTTACTATGGACCAAACATACTACATTTTAGTCTGTATAAACCAGGATGCAGTAAACTGAAACCACTGTTCCATAAAGATACGCAATTGTGCAAAAGCACATTTCACGCAGAGTAAAATGCAGTTTTAAATGACAATATGTAACACCTTTCCTTCAAGGGTTAGATTAACAAGAAAAAAAAAGTGGAGAAATCATATACACGTACAATTGGGAATTGCTTTAACCTTCTGATGTAATGTTGTTGTATTCACACAACTCTAACAGCTTTTCACTCAGATAACAGAGTACAATAATTTACAAGAGTCACACAAAAGGAAAACTGCCAGTTGTATGACCAACCTGTATAACAAAAATAAGCCTATGATTCACTAATGTTGGTGAAATTTGTCGTTTTAAAAGCTTTAAAGGCTCCATTATTGTCTAAAGTAAACTGTCAGATTATTTATCATGTTCAGTTAACAGCTGCATCCACTCTGCGTATTTCTGTGAACAAAACCTCAGCCATCTATATGCACACCTTTGTCATATGATTTTGATTTTCAAACTAGAATAATATACAAAATTATGAGAATGCATTATAATAATCAATACCTTTGGTGGGGAAGGGGGTAACACTGCCAGTATAAAATTATTATATTATTTTTATAATTTACAATTAAAATCGGAAATTAAGATCATGGTACATTGATTAATGATTAGGTGCATTGTACATTGTCTTCTACATGATAATTTTGCTACAGAAAATGACCAGATGCGGAGTATGTGAGCATCATCCCTGTACATTCAAAAAAACCAGACAAAATATTTTTACGTATGTTTGGTAATACTAAATTCAGTTACAGAAGTTTGCATGTGGTCACACAACAGAAAAACAACTGTCTAAATACATCATACTGATGTAATTTCACGTTAACTTCTAAGGAGCCCAAGTAAATTGCTCAGTATTTGTATGTGGTCTAATTTTCAGCAAGAAAAATGTGGTTTCTCTCCTCTTTCATCAGAATTAAGAATTAATTTGCATGCGTGTTTTAACTTTCCCTTACCAAATAAGAGGCATAATTCAACTGAACAAAGAAGTCTACCTGTACTGCTCACCAAAACAAGATTTTTAAAACCAATAAAGAAGAAAGAAATCTTAATCAGCTGTGGGGATTTTTTTTTGTTTTTTTGTTTTTTGTTTTTAGCAAGAACTTCAAAACAACAGACCAGAAGAGCTTTTAAAGCAACCAACAGAATAAATGCTAGAAGATGCAACAGGATAAAGGATGCTAATGCTTTCAGTGTTTTTCTTTCTATATTTAATAGGCATACATCTATATACATGGTTACTGTTGAACTTTTAAATGTTTGCTTAAGGACTAATTTAATGTGTAAGAGATCTACTGTATTCACAGAAGCACTCATTAAATGTCAAGTATGTTTCTGTATTTTATGAACCTTAGTTGTAAGTTTCGGGGAATGCTCTGTACCATTCAGAAAAGACTGCATAGCATTTATACAACTATACACTTTTCCTTGGGCTCTTACACCAATCTTAAAGTGCATTTTAAAACCTAAAAAGCACAATGCACTACCACCCCAGGTTAGTCCCAATCCATTCAACTGATCAAATTTCCTTATATTTTTCCAGAATACCATGCCAATTTCTTTGACACTGAAAGGGAAAACCTGACACAGGAGTCAAAGCTAAAATCTTAAATAAACGAAAGGTTGCACTACAATCTCCCATCAGCTGATCTGCATTAAGCTTTTCATTTGACAACTCACAGTACAGCAGTCTACTAACCCTAATGTCCTATACATTTATTCTTGTGATCAAATGTCTTTTAGAGTGGGATTCTGTGTAACACTGTCACCAACTGCTTCAGCCTAACACTGATCCTGCAAAAGCTCTCGATAACACAGGACTGCACTTTGACACCACGACAAAATGCACACAACCTTAAAACAGCAAGACATTAAGAACAAAACTTGACTTTTTCCAATTAAACCAGCATTTTTAATAGCAATTAATATGGCTGAATAAAAGTAGAAAACATTGAAGGGAATCTATGAAAGAGATTATCTCACTGTAAAGAATTCGTTGATATCTGTGTTACAAAACCAGGATATCCTTGACTTTGATTTTAAATTTCATGATTACTAACTGGCTGCAGTTAGCTCCACTCTTCTTTCGGAGAGAAATAAACTGTTACCCTTAAAGTTTCATATGCAATTACTCCTGAAATTCTAACTATTAATGTTTCCTACAGCTACATTATACTCCATATGAGTCAAGCACCTAATAAAAGCAGAAAGTTAAAATAAGTGGTCTATTTCTTGATACATGTTAACAGATGTGATGATTAACAAGCACGTGCATTTATGCATGTGATTTGCTGAAATCTTAAAAAGTAAGTTAGAACTTGGGGTCCTTTAACATCAGTCTTCAAGCGTTTTCTGATCAGGAAGCCTAACTAGCTTTAGCAGAAGAAACTGCTGAACTCATAACACAACTTCTAGGTATCCCATACAGATAGCAATGCACATATATGTGCATATATATACATATTCATACTCACATATATGCCAATTTGTTTAATTGAATATGTGACTCATTCACTAGAATTCATATATCATATTGAATCAAGTTTAAAAATTTCTGCAAAATGCGTGAACTGCATGAGTTCTGAGAGTTTTATGAAAACATCAGATTTACAGTCCATTGTGCTCTGGTCACAACAGTGAACTACGTGAACCCAGGTTTAACATAGTTATGAGTCTGAAGAAACGGATTATTCTCATGTGAGAGAGAAACCTAGAAATTTAAATAGATTTAAATAAAAGGAAAAAAACCCATCACTCTTAATTTTTATTAAATGCTTAGAACGGACGGTGAGTCATCTTACAAAGCAAACAATCCTTTGAATATAAACCACTTTGTTGGGTATCAGCTAAGAATTTGATGATTTTGCCAAAATTATATAAAAGGAAATGAGGAATTAATGATTATTGTTACACTGTTATGTGTAAGGCAGGAAACAAGGTTTATAACTAGTTTTGTTTAAGAATTATTCATAAAACCCCTGTAGATTCCACTGCAAAAGCTGGTAAATTTCCCCATAACTGAAGGCAAAGGCCAGATATTTTGTCTTGCTATGGTTTTATGAAGGAATTTACTTAGATAAGAACTATTCAGAGAGAAAGTGCATGTGTGCAAATCAGTAACAAAGGACTGCAACTGAAAGTGAGCACCACCTAATTATGCTTTGGGAAAGCATGTTTCTAGAAAATAAAGCTCTAGAACTAAGCAAGACCTCAAACCATGGACAGTTCATTTGGGGAAATCGTCTTCATTTATTATTTGCAAAATGATCTGTAACAAGTAACTATTTAAACAAAGAAAATTAAAAACCACCTGATTCTGTTATAACATTAACATCTATCTGTGAAAGCAGTTAGAAAGGGATCAAGAAGAATTTTTACATTTTGCTGCTATTAAATTGTATGTCAGAGAAGAACTTCTCCAAAATAGTACTTGGGGAAACAATGCCCTATCTATTTTCCCTTCTGCCTCTCAAATTGTTCAGTAAATAGGCTAAAACTGCCATCTTCTTCAGTTTCATTAAGCTGGAAAGCGAACCCATTTCCTGTAAGGGTCTGTCCTCAAGAATAAAATAATGGAAAAACCTCATAAAACAAAATACACTTAATAATTTAATTGCTATTTAAATGTTACTATTCTTCCCTATCAGTGAACAATAAGCATCTAAGTAAATAAAACATTTCAACAGAAATATAATACTCAAGTCTGATGAAAATGTGATGGCCTCTGAGAACAAAAAGTTGTCAAAATCATTAAAAACCAAGCACATGCAATACTAAAAGACCAAATTTGGTGGAAAAAAAACCCAGAGCTGACCTTATTTTTGGAAGAGGACCATAGAATAGAAACAGAAAAATTACATGTGATTTTCAAGATATCTGGACTGAATTGTCCTATCAGCAAAAACACTTAAGAATATTTCTCATGTAATATTCAGTTGGCAATTACAGCTTTTATGATATGCTACAGAAATATGAACCTTCGTTAATAGTGCCTCCTACACATACAATTACCAAAGGAAAAAAACCCACCTATTTAAACAGAAAATATACTTCGAGAAATTGTAGGAACTGATATATTTTATAATTTAGAGTGATAACACTTCAAATCACCAAGGGAGCTTTTCTTCTCAAAAATACTCAAGTTCCATAGTTTAAAAGCCTGTGAAAAGCTTTGAAAATCCTCCTGGATTGCCAAGAAATGAAATCACCTAATATATTCCTTACTACGTATTTTTTTTGGAGGAAGACAATAACATATTTTAGGTAAATAAACTATATTCAAGGTTCAGATTAGAGAGTCTATTAAAATATTTGTACTAGATTTTTTTTTATATGTATTGCAAGTAACAATTGACAATGTTAACGGAAACATGAATTTTCACAAGTATGGTTATTATTACTGAGTGTTTCAGAACAGGAAGAATATTGCCATGTCAAAGCCAGGATGATATTTTGATGCAGTCATATAACACAAATACAGAACGGGCACTTAGAAACACACATGCACAAACACAAAGACACACTTCTTTTGTTTTCGTCTTTTGTGCTCCTTTCTAAATCTTAGTCCAAATCCATATTGTGCTTATAGCAAATTCCTTCCTGACTTCCAGACTGGAATCCTTTTAGAGCATGTCCTTTGGTTCTTCGATGAATGGCATTTACACTTCTCTAAATTTAGCTTTCTAAAATTTATGCATTGAGTCCAAGGTAGCTGTTTAAGAAAGACAGGGACATCCAGGAACAATGCATAACCTTTGGATGGAATAAGCCCACAAAGATACAAAGCTCTCACCCTTAACTATGCAGAGTATAGTATAGGCTCCTCGAAGGCTCACTATATACACATACACACATAAGACAATATCGTTTTCCATAAAAAGCTACAACTTAAATGTTGGATTAATCTTAATATTAAAGCTATGATTATTACTATTAATACTATATCACAACATTAAAAGCATTGCATGGTTATAAGAATAAGGCAGTATGTTAAATGATCTTGATGCAGTAAGAGGTAAACTGAAATGCCAGTAAAAAGAGATATTTCCCTCCAAAAGCAAATGCCAGAATTATTTCCAACCAGAAAATTTATATAAATTTACAAGTATTTTGTCATAAAGAAGTCCACAATGAAAGAAGAAAAACCATTACCTAGGCAGTATTTTCTAAATAGAACTTTTAAACAACTTTTTGCACTGGATGACAGCTAGTTTTTATTTTTATAGCCAACACAGTTACACATTCCTAAGCATTCAAAAATGCTCGCTTCACAGATATTTGCTGAACTATTTTAATTCTTGCATAAAATCACCTTTAGAATAGTAAAGGTAGATATAACAGCCTTGGCAAGTTCAGTAGCAATGAGCTAAAGATCTTGCTGAATCCCTTTTTTACATGTTCTAAAAAGCCCACAGAAGATTTTTTTTTTTTTTTAAAGGGAAAAGAGAGAGTTAGGAACATGTCATTTTCTTTACTTTCTGTACCCTTTCAGCATCAGAAAGAGAAGTGAACAAAATATTTCCTACCAGTACTATGGCCACTACAGATCAAAGCCTTTTTTATGGGCCATTTTGCAAGTATTTTCAACTATTCAAAAGAATAATGCCACAGTTCATTATTTATACAAATGATACCACATTTCAATGTTTATATTATTGGTTTGAAGGAAATCTGGGCAGCTATCTCATTTAACTTCACTGATAAAGAACAGGGCAGAGGAGCAGGGTTTTTTCCTCTGCTTTTGAAGCATGTCTGCTTGTAAACTGAATGGTGTCAGAATTCACCTGGAATAAATACTAAAAATGTTAACGGCCACAAGATCATCATCATATCCTTAATTCCATGGATATTGCCACTGAAGTCATTGATATTTCACAGACAATAAGTCTCCAACATAAATCTGACTGTGAGATAAGAACCTGGACTGAATATACTACTAACCTATTGAACATATTATTGGGTTTCATTCTCCTCATTTCTGTTCAGTATTAAACAGAAAAAATTAAGCCAATAAACCACTATATTCTTCTAGACAGAATTACAAGTAATATGGCTTTTTTTGTATTACAACAAACGTGTAAGTCTATTTAAAGACTATCTGGAACTTCTGAGTTTTTGCACCCCTAGTCCTGTTGTGGGTTTGTTTTTTTTTAAGACAGAAATCCAGTAAATCCCTTTTTAAAAATTTAAGTAAACTTTTCTGACCAGTCCTAGCTTATATGTTCTAACACAGAAATCCTTTAACATCCCTAAATGTGCTATTATTTAGCTAGCAGAAACGTGTTAATCTTCCAGTATACCTAATCAGATAGATCTCGATAAACTAAAGAATGATCATTTCTAACATAAATTCATACATGGTACTGTCTCTGATGAAGAGTGCCAGGTTATTCAAAGTTTATAATAAAAATAATAATAAAAGTCACATTAAAACAGGATGATCAGATCTCATTACACACTGATATTGTGATTAAAAAAAATCCCTGAAAGACAAAGTAAACATTTACTACCACTTCAAAGATAATATTACAATGTGAACTGAAGTTATGTATACCCAAATGCACAAGCAACATGTGTAAACCAACATGAAATAAACACACTTAAAATGTAACTACTTTATAATTACCTAAAGAATAACTCGCCCCCCAGTTAAACCATAAGCTTAACATCATGCACAGAAAACATCAGGAATCAGCGTGAAAGAGGAATTTGCATCTGAGATGACTTCAGGGTAGCAGTTTTTTCACTACTACTCTTCCAGAGAGCTTCCCCATGAGCTGCAATTTCTAATGAATCTGTGGAAGTTTCTAATGCTCAGATATTCCCCCATGGTCCTGCTGTGCAGTGATATAAGACTGAGTTCAAAGAATTGAGAACCTTACAAGTTTTCCTCCTGAACAGGCCAAGGAGAAAAGACAAATTCACCTCTAAAAATCAGATTCACTACTGGTGCAAATACCCATGAAGTTGTCTCTTTTGTCTGTTTGTCTGAGAGCTTACCTTTATGCAATGGCAGCAGAATTATAAATGAAGAATGTGAGCTTCATGAACAGAACCTAATCTCTGCTAATTACCTGTATGAATTCTTTATCAGGAACAGCCCAGCTTTCTACAATCTTAAGTCTGTTTCCTTGCTCAACACTAAAACAGGGATGCTCATACAGCTTCTCTATTTGAGCAGCAGGGGAGCATTGCAGGTACGTGTGTTAGGAATGGACAGGAAGGAGGGTGCAATAGCTATTCCTCTCCTCTCCAACTTTAGAACTTCTCCCTTTCTGCAGGAAGAAGGTGGAGCCCAGTTACTCTGCTGAAGGAACAGATAAATACCAATACCATTCTAATCATCATGTATCAGGTGGTATCACACTTTCTGTCACAGGATTTAGAGCCTTAGGGATAGGCACTCCCACAGTGAGATAACACTAGCCAGCCATTAAAGAGCATTTACACTCCCCAAGCCTTATGATCCCTAACCACTCAAAATAATAGCATCAGAGTAGGTAGTAGTCCTCTGATACACTTTTTAAACATTATTGTGACAAATTCAGATAGTATCATCAATCCAGACAAAGTATAATTTTTAATGTGCATTAACAAGCCAAATTAACCTGAGATAGGAATGTATGTTAAGATGAACATAAGCGTGAAATGCTCTGAAGGACTTAAATGCCTGAGAAAGGGACAACCTGAGAGCCCCCTGCCCCTTCTCTTTTTCCCCAATATCACTACCATCAATAAAGATAATGCCCTCAAAACTTAGTTGTTAGAATGTGGAGTCTTTGAGATTACTTGTGGAGTCTTTGAGATTTCCTATTTCACTATTGACTAGCCATTTTCTCAACTGCCTTTTTGGCAAAATAAAATTTATCTTTGAATTTTGGAGTTAGGACATACAAAACCTGTGCAAAAGGTACAGCATGATAGCTTGCTAAAGAAATGTCACTTAAAAGCTAACAAGGTGCATTATCGAGTATCATTTGAAGTTTCAGTAAACAGAGAAAATACTAACTAAACACAGTGAAATTTTCACGTTGAAAGTGGACTGAAATCAACTGCATTGGCATACTAATTTCAAAATTAGCACATCCAAAGCACTGGTAGTTGAAACTTTCGGTAACTCCTAACAAACACTGCTTGACATCAAAGGAGTTAAGCTACTTTAAATATGGGTTCATAAAAATTATGTCTAACAAGACAATAGACTGGGAACAACAAAAGTTGAGTAAAAGTCAGAAGAACCAGCACCATTTAAATAATTTGCAGAGGCAGGATGCCTATTAGTAACATATTTTGATCATTTCAATCTAGACATAGTCAAAATAATTACCCCCCAAATAAATACTGCTCAAGTTTTTAAATGAAAAAAAAATTAAGCAGAGAATTGATTGAAATAAGCATATCCATATTTTAATGTCTTTTTTTGACAGAGGCTTGATAGGTTTTTTGACAACCTGATCTAGTTGAAGATGAACCTGTTCACTACAGGAGGGCTGGACTAGATAACCTTTGAAGGTCCCTTCTAACCCAGACTATTCTATGATTCTATGTTTCTGGAAGTAGGCGAATGCGCAGTACATTAAAAAATAGCTCTCTAAAATGAAACAGATTCAGCTACAAACAATTGTAAATAAAGAATTGTGTACTACTGAAAATGAAAGCCTAGCAAGAAACATATTTATTCTAGTCTAGGAATAAAAAAAAATTGCAGTACATAGTCTCTAATCGTGGACAGAAAAAAACATAAACAAAATGAAAATCATCTACATATATCTTGTATTGATCCAGACCATGTTTCACAACTATACACAGTAATACTCTTTTCTGAAACTTTAACTTGCACCTACTTAGAACAAGTAGCCAAATGAACAAAACTTCAGTACTAACAGTATATCCTCTGTTTTCACAGCTTAGAGGCTGTAAGGTGACTGTTTCCAAAGCTGTTATTGACCAAATATATAAAAACTATGTCAGGTTTTAAAATATACCTGCTTTCCTCTAAATCTGACTTTAGATAACTCCTGGCAAAATAAAAAAATCAATCTGAAAATAAGAGTGAAATTCCTATTCATTCTGAATTTTAACACTAAATAAACAAGGAACGTTTTACAAAGTATATAACAACTTTACAACAGACGAATACATCCTAAAACAAGAAAAAACAGATGCAGTACAATCTTTATTCTTTGACTATTCAGGAGATTTACATTGTCAAGGAAATAATTTTTGCCCATTTGAAAAAGAACTTTCCAGTCTCATTAGATTTCTTAATCTCACAAACAATCTGAATCACAGATTGTTTATTCCTGTGTGATATAAAAAAAAAACCAATGCCTTTTTTCCTTTTTTTTAATCCCCACTCCTGAAAAAAAACCAAGATCAGAATCATGACAAAAATAACATCAAAACCTCCAAGTAATTTCATGAAGCTGGAATTAATAAAGCCTATTTCCCTACAGATTTGCATCTTCATGTCTAAGGTATGAAGGTGCAGGCTCTGACTGAAGCTTTCCCCAGAGCCATTTATTTTCTGAAGGCAACAAATATAGGCTTTTCTGGAGGCCTTCATAGCATCATTCTTCAATGCACAAATAGTTATCATCACACAGCTTTTCAGAATTTAATTATGCAAGAGATGTTGACCTCTGTCAAATGTGAATCATGTTAGTGAAGGATTCAACATTGTTTCACAGAAACATCAGGCAAGGTATCACTGAGGCTGAACAAATGACTTGCTCAAAATCCTCAGAAGCAATGGTATATGCATATACTAATAAAAATTTAAGTATTATGCTTTTGTGTATTTAAGCTATTTGTACGTTTTTGATAAATTAGGACTATTCATTACGAACTTGCCTTTCAACTGAACAAACCCTTCTTACAGTCACAAATGGGGCCCTCAGAAACATAATTATGAAGCAAATCAAGTGTCTTTAAAGAGACTCTTGTAACTCTTTCTAATTCCTCCCTAAGGCTAGCTCCTGAGTTGAACTTTCTGACTAGCAAACAGATACTGAGTTACTAAAGTACTGTGTCAAGTGTAAAAAAAATTGATGTTTATACATATATATATATATATATATATATGTATGTATATAAAATCTGATTAACATGCACTGAATTCGCACTTCCTGCTCAAAATAAAGAGGAATTTTGAGTGCCTGTCCTGGGTTCAGCAGTCATTTTTTCTCCATCTTAGTAGCTGGTGCAGTGCTGTGTTTTTGACTTCCAGCCTGGGAACAGTGCTGATAACACCAATGGTTTCAGTTACTGCTCAAATAATTAGTCTGACCAAGGAATTTCTGAGTCTCATGCTCTGCCAGGGAGGAGGGGAAGCCAGGAAGTAGCAGACACAGGACACCTGACCCAAACCAGCCAAAGAGGTATTCCATACCACAGCATGTCATGCCCGGGATGTAAACTGAGAGTTACCTAGAAGAGCTAGTTCACTCCTGGGGTCGGGCTAGGTATTGGTCGGCGGGTGGTATTGTATTCTCTTCCATTCTTATTTGCTTTATCATTCTTATTATCGGTGATAGCAGTAGTGGTTTGTGTTATACCTTAGTTACTGGGCTGTTCTTATCACAACCCAGGAGAGGTACATTCTTTCAATTCTCCTCCCAGTCCCTCCCGGAGTGGAGGGAGGGAAGAAGCGGGGGAGTGAGAGAGAAACTGCGTGGCTGAGCTTAAACCACGACAGTGCCATGACTCTTACATTCTTATATCAAGATCACTCCAGATTACATTAATGATAGTTATATTCTGAGATGAACTATGAGACCTTGATCATTCCAGCCCCTCATTTTTCACAGCTTTTTGTACTACTCCTAAGAAAACATGCTGCAGACTGTAGAGTTCTAGGTATTAATTACTGAAATGATTAAAAAAAAAGTAGCAAGAAATAACAAAGGTGTTTATACATGCACAAAGGAAATAAGTAAATGCAGTTTACAAGTCAATGCCAAACTGAACAAGAGAAGAAACACTTTAAACAAAGGGATTTAATTACTAAGTTGTGAAAAATACAAATGAAGTAACAAATACATTTTCATCTAAACATTAAGTTCTAAAATTAAAAATAAGCATAAATATACCACATTATTCTGCTGATTATTGTAAGCCTCGTTATTTTGTACTACTTCATTTCTACAATGGTTTTCACTGCAGCATTTGGTATAAGGCTGTATTTTAGTTGCCTTACTAATCATGAATATTACATGGACTACACTCAGTCTTACAACATAAGCCTTTATATTTCTACGTTTCTTGCTACAGTGCTATGGAATTCAAAACATGTGGGACTTACGGACTTGACTAAGCCCGTGGCAATGAAGATGCAGCTGTTCATTTATAAGCAATCATCATAGATACAGAAGTTATAAAATTAAATTTGAAAATCCACTTTCCTAAACTTTTAAATGATTAAATTATAATAGAATCAGTGCTATGTTTTATTAGAAATATTTTTACTCATTAACTTTCTTCCAAGTTTAAAATCAAACCAAACCAATTTTACATAGCATTCTACCTGAGTTCACACCGGGTTAGCATTGCAGATTGAGTATCAGTATTTGATTATTATTGTAATGTTTGCTCCTCACATACCTAATTAGAATATATCATCAACCATGACCCAGTCAAGAGTCTTTTGAGGTTGGCATTACAAATTTTATTCTACATAGGCTCAGGTGCAACTCAACACTGCTATCAGAACTTATTTATATGAAACTTCTACCAGCGAATCAAACCAGAATTATAAAGTGATGTTACTTGCTGGTATTGTAGAAATGCCTAAACAAAGCAAGCAGATGTGATCCACATATAAAATCCACAGATTTCACCTCAGTTGACATCTACAGATAACAACATATGAAATGTATGTTTTCACTGGTATGAAGGGACAGCTGCATACCTGTGCTACAAGTTACTGTTTAAACTGGATACTATATTTTATAGGATTAGGACAGTATCCGGGGTGTAAAGGGCCGATTATGACAGAGTCTGGAAATCCTCGGAAATAGTGCCAAAGCTGAACTAAAGCTAAAGTCCAAAGTTCTGCTGTGTTAGGTGAAACCTTAGAAAGCTTGGTGAGCCAAGCTCAGAGGCAGTGTCAAGATGACAAGGTGATACCAATTAAAGTAATATTTTCAGATGGATAATAGAAATATGATCACATTACCATGGCACTCTTTCTTGGTAATAACAGACAGTTTCCTTATGTGTGTAGGAGGTAGATTTTAATTCCTAGTAGCTCTTTAGTATTTTGTCTTGAGTAGGAGACATACTAACGAAAAGTTTTCTCATCCAATGGCCAGTGTAAGAATCAACAAGTTACTAGTCCTTTTCAAATGCCCAAAACTCTAAATCAAAAAACATTCTTCTCTTTCATTCCTCCTCCTTTCCTTAGTGAAATTTTTCTCTTCAGTAAAAATACTACCCTTGGAAAGCAGTGTTTCCTAAAGCAGGGCAAGACTCCCAATAAGGCATAATCACCAGGATTTTGTGATCTTCCTGCAAAGAAGTAGCTCTAGTTTCCTTTCTACAGATCTAACCACTGACATGAAACTCAGCAGCAATAATCCTCAAGGAACTAAGGTTAGTTTTTCAAAGCAGACAGCCTCCTTTCAAATGTAGTTTCCCCTTTTCCTTGCAGACACCCTGGGGACTTTCTTCAGTAGCACCATAAAGATATAAAATGCAAGCAAATGTGAAAATACTAGAAAAGAGTGTGGGGTAGGCTCTTGGTTAAGAAAAATGTTATCTTAATAGTGGAATGTTGTCATGGTTTAAACCCACCACACAGCCTGTTCACTCACACCCCCCTTTTCTCCCCCAATTCCCAGAGAGCTGGGGAGGAGAATCCAAAGAATGTATCTCCCATGGGTTGAGATAAGAACAGTTTAATAACTAAGGTATAACACAAATCACTACTGCTACTACCAATAATAATGATAAAGGAACTCACAAGTGAAGAGAATACGACACCTCACCAACCACTGACTGATAACTCACCCCACCCTGCCCGACTGAGCACTGACCAATACCTCCTCCAACTCCCCAGAGCAGCAATCCTTCTGGGTAACTCTCGGTTACATCCTGGGCATGACGTGCGATGGTATGGAATACCTCTTCGACCATCTTGGGTCAGGTGTCCTGTCTCTACTTCCTCCTGGCCTCCTCTCCTACCTGGCAGAGCATGAGGGTCACAAAGTCCTTGGCCAGAGTAAACATTTGAGCAGTAACTAAAAACACAGGTGCTATCAGCACTGTTCCCAGGCCAAAAGTCAAAACACAGCACTGCACCAGCTACAAAGAAGGAGAAAACATGACTGCTACTGCTGAACCCAGGACAAATGTCTAAAATGAAATTATTTGGGTTGCTGTGCTGGACACAAACTCAAGGCGGTGGGAATTTCTGAAGTAGGGGATACATGGAATTTCCACTTTTTTGTTTGTCTCTCACAAACCTCTCCCTTTCCCACCCTTCAAAAGTTTTCCATAGTGGTGGTGAGAACTGGAGAGAACTAGGATAGAAAAGCCACCTAGCTTTTTGTTCTACATTTATTTACAGTGATGGCAACCACCAGGCTTTCTGGCTATCAGCTAAGTAAAATATAGGCAGCATAAAAGGATATTTACAAGTATGAAGATGGCATTAGCTGCTGGATAACTCTAATAGCTGTATTTCCTTACTTATGTCACAACCTCTGGCACACAGAATGCAGAATAAATTAAAGATGATGTGCCTCTCCAATAAAATTTTAGCAAGACACAGTATTTCACTGTATCACTTGCATGCAGGTATTGATGACATCATTAAAGGCTCTTTTGTATGGCATGTATCCAAAAGGTAATCAGAGTTTTAATATCAACTTCATCCTCTCTTAACTTGGATGCAGAAGCACCTGTATATAAACTCTGAAAAACTGCTACTGCAGTTTTATTGATGTTAACTTGACAAACTTCAAATATCAGATATCCTGCAGACTGATTTATGCAAGTCAGTCTGCTTCAGAATTCTGGCACAGTGATGTAAATTTTCCTTCCCTATTGAATTTTATTTTATCATTGTGTCCTGTTAGAATTTAATTTCTCTGAATCAAATCTTCTAAAGGAAACCCTTCAAGACACTTCTCTGATACAGCCACTAAATGATGGTTATAGTGGCAGCATGTAAATTACTACAATGCTTATGCTCATTTTGGAAATTGTCAAACATCACGTAACTGCTATCAGGTTGAAGGACTTGGCATGAAATTGTAATATTCATATGCTACTGAAATTTAATATGCTACTGAAGATTATAGTCATTGCTTCTGAGCAAGATTCAGATTTGTGCTCAACAATCTAATGTGTATATGCCTACAATGCCATGCCACAAAAAGCTCCTAGGAAATGTGCACCTCAGATCTCCAAAGTGGTATCCAATCAGAAAGAGACCAGAAAAGACCGTCCTTTGCTCACTTGGGTCTATGTGAGAACATGCAAATCTAGGCTAAAATAATCAAGAGTTCTACAGACTTTACTATTCAAACACTTATGGTATATATCCTAAGCAGTGGTAACTTTAGAATTTAAAAAAGATTGCCAATGAGATTAGCTTTTCTTTTGGGAAAAGTACTTGTTCTGTATCTTTTTAATACACAAGACAAATACATTTTTTACTGTAAGATACAACTGCAGTACTAATCATACTCTGGTATACAAACAGGTATTACTTATGTAAGACTTCAAGGATTCAAAACTAATTATTGTGCTTATAGTATTTCCTACTGTATGCAAGATAACACAGCCTTTGCTGATCTCTACAGTATCTACTCTAACAGGTCACCTGGAGGGCATGAATAAAAAAAATGAAGACTGAACTACAGTTTGCTGCAAATCCACCACAGAGGATTCAGACAGGCTTAGTTTTGGGTTTTTTTTCTTTTGCTTGCGAGTTTGGGTTTTCCTCACCAGAAGAACACTGTATGTTTTAGATCCTGGAGATTTATTAAAGCAAAAGGATGTGTAAAAGTAGGGCAATCAAAAATAAGAGGGATGAATGTAAGGCTTTCCTTTGTCCACAGGGAAGGAAGATACTTTTATACAAATATTTATAGATACATACATATTTTTCAAAGTAGTTTGTAAGTAAAAAGAAAAACCAAACCAGCTGTCTAAAATACATAAAATCTTTAGTATGAATGGTTGATTAATAGTATGATTAAAAAAAAAGCATAGCAAGTTTGAAGCAAGCAAAGAAACTCAAACATACTTAAAAGTGTTAAATCAGCCACCAGGTATTTTTGCAACTACCACTATAAGGTTCCACTGTCATCGTATTTGACTAAGTAGCATTTAGCATAACAACAAAAAAGTACATACAGAAACAAAACAGCCCAATAGGTGCCACTACTCCTTTACTACACCTAATATAAATAATTGGATAGGACATGATGAAACAAAATTACACTAACAAGCATAGTTTATATACATATACTTTTACAAATATAAACAAGAGGCAATGCCCTATTGTCACTGTCATCAAGTCACCTTCATTTGCAAAGATGTGAATTTGAGCCACGTAGCTCCCCAGTGGATCAAAATTAAAATGGAAGCAAATTAATTTTGTAATTATTAATATAATAGACAAGAGCTAGGGTGGTGAGCCATCAATTCTAATTAAAGGCTGCAATTAAAGGATACTTCAATCAATCATCTCTGTGAAAGTATACTCTATTGATTGCTACATTAATTATTAAAATATTAAAATAAAATTCAGATTTCGTTATCTGCCAGATACTTCTAAATAATATCCTGAGTCCTAACTAAATCAGTGACATCATAAATAGGACTAAAATTTATTTTCTTTTTCTGTAAAGAATGGTGTGAGACACTGTCTCAGGTACTCAAGTTGTGCAGTACTCAAGTGTATTTTCTTAGACAGGATATAGAAGAATTTTACATTGTCACACAGTCTATGTTACCACTGACTCCCTCCCCATGTTTGTCCTTTGGTACTTGCTTTTCCTCCAGCGGAACTTGTCAGAATACCTATTTATGTATTAAGTGCTCCAATTCGCACATATATCTAACAATCCTAAACTAGATATTTAAAGAATTTTTGACAAAGACAAAACCCAAACCTGGCTGCATAATAAACGGGAAGAAAAGTTAACACACAACTGAAATACAAGCAGATGAAAAGCAGAGTTCATAGTTAAATGACAGCCCAAGACATCCTTGATTCAGCCATGTTTTATATTCCTCTGAAGAAAAACAACATAGAGAAGACAGTAGTTGAAAAGATTAAAAAGTGAGTGACAAAATTCAAGTGAAATCCAAACTCAGTTAAGAAAAGTACAGAAAGATTGAAGCAAATATGCTGCCAGACACAAAAGAAGCAGAGCTATGGGTGTGGCAAATACAAATTGTGAAAAATTGCTTCCGTCTTAGCCCTTGCATAAGCAGAGCTTTTTAGACTAGTATAACACAAACACAAAAAGCTGCTTGCTGCATTAGAAAGTACAGATGTTATTAGTGTTATCACATATATTTATCAGCATCTGCAGTAAGCTGATGCAATGACAAGTAATCTACAGTTGAAAATCTCATGAATTCAACTGCATAAGTGTTGTACCTAGTGTATCAGTGTAATCGTTTTGTTACCTTGTCAAAACAATCAAATATTATTTAAATAACATTTGAAATTCAAATTTTACGAGATGCTTTCAAAGACCACAGCTGCTTTACTTTGAGAGAATTGAGTTACAAATGCTAAGAATATGTCCTTAAAATCTTGATTTTTGTAAAAACCTTCTCCAAACTGTCAAATTCCACAGTTGATTTTAAGCTGGTAATTGTACCAGCAGGCAGTCAGGCTACAGAAATCTACGACAATAAATCTATGGATTTATGATTGCCACCCACTGCTACTGACTGCTCTGCAACTACAGGCTGTAATCAGAAAAAAATTATTAAAAAAGAGATGAGAAGGAAGAAAGGAACAGAAAGGAAAATTGTTAATTAATTACCTTATTTTATTAATCCAATGTCTGTGATAACGTAAGTGAAAGCACTAGCTGCCTCTAGTAGCCAAAAAATTCCAGCTGCTTCTTCAAAAATTAAGATCAAACTTTGTAAATTAAAGTACAATTTTAGCTGAAGAATCTAACTAAGTACCTATCAATCAATTGAAACTCGCTTCTCTTAATTGTGTTCCACCAACCTTAGCTTCCTTTGAAAGTCAACAAAGTAACAGCAGGCAATAGCAGCAGGTGCGAACGAGCAGGCAATGGCAGCAGGTGAGATTAGCCATGGATGTCATATGCTGTCTGGCTGAATGCATAAACACAGGTTTCAAAAAACTGCTACTGATTTAGCCTCATTAAACTCAGTCTACTAACACCAGGCTTTTTTCCACTGAGATTGTGTCTCTTTAGAAGGCAGAAGTCTCCTAAAATACCTAGGGAAATCAATGATTTACTGCCTACCTTTTATAGTACAGTCCACATTTTCGTGGTGGTAATTCTCTAGTATTACAAGTACATCATAAAATCTAATCACATTTAACAAAGACAAATACAGAAATCTCCTAAAATACCTAGGGAAATCAATTATTTACTACCTTTTATAATACAGTCCGCATTTATATGGTGGTAATCCTCTAGTTCTACATGCACAACTTAACATCAAATCACATTTGACAAAGTGTGGTGGAGAAAAAAATTTGCCATAAAGACTTACGATTTCAGACAAAACTTTTTACAGTGACTATCAATAACATTGTTCCAGATCACTTACCTTTTGAAATACCTATTTAGAATATTTAGGCAATTGTTGATGACTCTCTGCAATCGTCATTTTTTAAGTTATCATAAGTTACCAGTGCTTATTAAGTATCACTAAAAATTAAGAAAATAGGGGCAGAATAGTAAATTGTATTAAAGATGACCACAGTAATATATTAGACTTGTTCACAAGCACAAATGCATTAGAGGTTAGCTACTGAACTTCCTTGACAGTGTGAGAAGAATGTATACTCATTTATGCAAAAACAGTTAACTTAAAAAAAAAACTTTGAAATAATTACCCAGGAAAAAACCCAGGGCATAACAACACAGCAACAACTACTATCAATTTATGCAACAGGAATATTCTGCTCCTTCAAGTGTCTCAGACTCTAGGGACAGGATTTTAAGAGCAGTTACATTTGTACAGTAACTGATGCATTCAGTTTTCCGCACAACAGTGATTAAAATGGCTCAGAGAAAGAGTTATCAAGCTGAATGGATTATTATTATGCCTAATCATTAAGGATTAGGCAAGCTTGCTTACAAAATTCTGTTGTTTTTTTTCTGTGATATGAAATTACTTTAAAAAATTAAAACATACAATCTGATTCCACCAGTTATTGACTGTCCTCAATTTCACCGACTGATGTAAGCATCTGCAGGAAGCCCCAAATTTATAATTCAATATACCAGGAACAAAACCTACTTACCTAGTCTTAGCGTAAATTTATACCCCATCTACATGATGGTAACACTTCTACACCTCATTCACCAAAGGAGTTTTTATTTGCTTTAAGTTGTGGTGGGTTGGGTTTTTTGTGCTTGTTTATGGGGGGGGGGGGATTCAGTAATTGGGTTTTCATTTGTGTTTTTTATGATTGGGGGGGTTTTGTTTGTTTGTTGTTTTTTCTTTTTTTAAATTAGCCATGGATTTTACAAAACTATTTCTAAAGCTGTTTCTACAGTAGCATGCTTTTTGTAAAGAGAGATACAACTACATTTTTTTCTTTGCTTGGTACATTACACTATAAGTAGACCAAGAGTAATACTAAAACCAACAGTAACAAGTCTTAGGATATTCCTTTTTGTCTTTGAAAAACAGTAAGTTTACGTTAAGAAACACTGAAAATATTTGAATACTTACCAGAACACATTTAAAAATCTAACCACATTTGTTATGTTAAAATTCTCTTGAAAATAATCCACTTTTGCTACCTGTCTCCTCATAAGGGTACTTGCCAGAAACATGTAGGCTATTACTCCAAGATTTCTCTCAAAACTTTCATATTTACATTCAATACTATTCATTTTATTTATATTGTGTTTGTGTTTCCCAGCCAGTATCTGTCAATATTAAACTACATCCAATTTGTTTGTTGGTTTATTTGCAATACCAATTCGTAGTATACCTAAAACCAGTTTAGTAAAATAACTGAGTAGATATGTTTTTTAATGAGGATTTCACTAGTTTGTTATAATAAAAAAATAACATCTTAACTTTAGAAGGAATTACATTTCAAAATAGAACAAAAATGGATCTTTTATACCATAATAAAACAGTGTGGGGTTTTGTCCTGATTAGGTACAAACAACATCTTGGGCAAACAGGCTGTTAGCACTGGATCATTACACTGTGGATGTGGTAATCTGTATTTACTACTTAAAGTAGTGCAGTGAATGAAAACAAAACTGAGATTTACATTTTGAAGATTACTGCAAATAATCAGACCACTGGTGTGTTTATGAATAATAAAAAGCAAAAATACAGTAATTCTATGTATAGGTGCAGACTTTGAAGGTCCTAACAGATGTGAAAAGAGACTAAAATCGGACAAACAGCTAAATCGGTTATTACCCCAGTTGCACACAACCTCCTTCTGACAGATGCTGCTGCCCCCAAAACAGCGACATCTGATCAGATTATAAATGAACTCCTGGACCTTCAGTTTTCAGCCTGACATATCAGGCTAAAGCAACACTGGAACCAGTTTACCTTAATATACCTATCTGAAACCTGTGGTCTTTCAGAAGTTGATTTGTGTTAGTGGATCATACACTCCTCTCTTGAGTACAGAAAAGTTCATCATCAGCGCTGTGGGCAGTAACATCTTCAGCTGTCTGACTTTTAACTGCTAGCCCAATATCTACCAGAGTTTCAGTGTGCAAGAAATACAAATGCACAAACAATCTGAGCAAACACTAAAAATATACCAATTACCATAGCAGTTAAAATTAGTGATCTACCAAATCAGGTATCCTGTTCCAATAGGTGTTTTATATCAAACATTTAGAAGGACAGCATACCGAAACCCTGTGTTAGGTATATATTGATTACAATCAATTTTTATTTCATTTTTTTTTACTATTATAGAATCATAGAATAGCTAGGGTTGGAAAGGACCTTAAGATCATCAAGTTCCAGCCCCCCTGTCATGGGCAGGGACACCTCACACTAAACCATGGAACCCAAGGCTCTGTTCAATTTGGCCTTGAACAGTGCCAAGGATAGAATATTCACAACTTCCCTGGGAAACCCATTCCAGTGCCTCACTGCCCTAACAGTAAAGAATTTCCTCCTCATATTCAATCTAAACTTTCTCTGTTTCAGTTTTAACCTGTTACCCTTTGTCCTATCACTACAGTCCCTAAAGAAGAGACCCTCACCAGCATCCTTATAGGCCCCCTTCAGACACTGGAAAGCTGCCATGAGGTCTCCATGCAGCCTTCTCTTCTCCAGGCTGAACAGCCCCAACTTTTTTTTTATATTAAGGACACCAGAACTGTACACAATACTCCAAGGTGAGGTCTCACGAGAGCAGAGGTAGCTTAGTCAGAACCCTTGCTACACACTTTTAAACATCCATAATCTCACCAACAAAACACAAGCATTCTTGACCTTGTCACATTTGTGTATGATAAAAAAGGCTTCGGAACTTGAGCAAAGGAACAAAAAATCCAAGTTACCTTCTTTCTTACATATGCTAAATCTCATAACAAAACTGGAACTAATGATAATCTTGGAGATACTCAGAATGAGGTGAAACTTTGTTGATAAGGTAAGCTGTGGAACAAAAGCTGTGTAAGCAAGCAGAACTAAAAGCTAAATTAGGGAAACACTACTCCAGAGCTCCATTCAAGCCAATTTTTAAACATTTAAACATAAGACACAATGCAAGCTGTGACTAAAATTCCTTTAACTTTAGAAAGATGATCCAAAGTTTACTACTGTGTACTTCATCATCCTCTTTTATCCAAGTATTTTTTATTTTATTTTGTTATTTTAGTTTTGGAAAGCATTAACTGTAGTATCTTCATTTAATTCAGCTAAAATAAAGAAACGTCTGAAACTGTTTTTTTACTAGGGTGAGAAAAGTCTTTAAATCTTTAAACCTCGAATGTGTTCTTGTGAAACCAAGAATATAGACGATGCTTAAGCTCATATACTGAATAAAAAGATGTCCATAGTGACAGGCATTTTTCAAAGGATGAATTTAAGTAATGCCCTGGCAATGAAAGGACTGCAAAGGCTCAGTTTTTGTAGGAGTTTCAGGGATCTAAACAATGAGTTCATTCCTTGTCTGATATTATCTTCAAGCCTATTCAAAGCAGCTAGGGGGTGTGAACTAACTATTAAAGCGTATGTTTCCTGTTGTGCTGCCTTTTGTTCTTTAAAACCTTATCTCTAGCATATAAACTGTGGCTCTTACAGCCATTGATTTTTTTTTTTAAAGCAGAACAAAAAAAAACCCACCAAAACCATCTCTGTACAACTGTACTTGGGTTTTAAAATAATAAACAGCCTATATTTAATAGCAACATATTTGTCTCAGTTTATGCGAATGACTATTCTTGATCTCCCAGAAATATATCCACACAGCTTTGCTCTGAAAGAAAACACGGTAGCTAAACCCACCTAAAAATAGCTTCATTTTCACAGAAGTATGATTCTACAGTTCTCCATCTATTGGCATTCAACCAATCAAGCAGTTTTAAATCATAACAGTAAATTAAAGAAATGCAATCTGATTAGCACACCATGCTCAAGTGATTCACAATAAACACAAGACCTCATACATGCCCTAGTTTCCTTGAATGGACAAAGGTAGAAATTGCTTTTTAAAGAAACAGCGTTTAGTTTACTTCAAGGAAAAAAACTCGAAACAAATACTAAAAGAAAACAAAACAACAGATGCAAAACACTAAACACTGTAAAAAGCAAGTTTTCTTATTCGGTTTTAGAAATGTGGGGTTTGGTTTGGTTTTGCGCAGAAACCTTTCTATTTTAATCAGCATTATTTTCAGATGTCTCTGTGGAGCTGAGCCGATAAGCTTTACAGTGGTTTTGAAAACAAAGTACACATCATGATAATTTTGCATTAATAAGACTTTGGTTTTAAACACTGGGGTTCTGAATTGTTTCTAACTTCGAAGTTTCAGCATCAGGGTACAATGAATGTAGAGTGAGTCATACCAGCATTCTAAAAATATATGCTATTTTGCCAATAACACATTATTCACATATGTTCAAACTTACTTTCTATATAAATTAGACATCTTTTCCATATCAACAGAGGATTATTTATCAATCACAGCTCTGATTTAATATCTATTAAAAATTCAGGATTCTGGGAAAGATGTTTTTATGATTTTATGATTGAGCACAATTATTCTCAGTATTTTAGGGGAGTCACATGAATTACTTCTCTGATAGCTCCAACCAGCAAATGAAAAGTTAGTCATAAGAATAAAATCAAGTGGCAAAATCATGTTGCTTCCACACAAAAATACTTCACTTATTCCATTCCCTTCCTCCAGTTTATCAGCTATTTTTCTATATAGTGAAAACATTTTTCTATACTAGTATGATGTCATGCTGCAAGCTGAATAATGGTACAATGAAATTAAAAATTTCAAGAAGTAATTTTAATATTGCAAAAAGAGCCTTAAAAAAGCCCCCAACAAAAATAAAATTTCAAATATTTCACAATTTTGCTCATTTGTCATGAATATTCAAATGCAAACCGAAAGAAAACTCATCTGATCAGCTATGCTGAGGATTTTAACTGTACACAGTATGCATCTCACCTGCATTAAATGGATGGAATCTCTAACTTTTGTTTAATTTCTGCTTTTTGCTAATTGTCACATTTAGACACAATTGTCACATTATTCCTCATATTTTTCACGTTAGTGCTTTATAAAAAGAGCCAAGTGCCTATCTAAGGTTTTACGTTCAGTCAAATGTGCAACCAATTTTGCAAAATATACTGTATTAATGTTATTTTATATAATTGCTGTTTTGAATTACTTTCAAGACACAATGAATCAATTTCAAAATGACTACATTAAAAATGATGTTTTTAATTGCCATGCAAAATAGATAGACTGAAATCATAGTAATATAATACACATGACAACCAGCTCTAATATTTTGGTGTCTTCATTCAATAAACAGGTCAGCACACAGCTAAGAGGAATTTGCTGGATAATTAAGCACATAACTTTATAAAACACATTCTTCAGGGAGAGAAAAGAAAGCTCACTCTTGCTGTTAAATGGTTATCAATTGTTCACTGAGGACAAAAAGTTATTTAAATCCAATATTTGCTCTTAGATTTATTTCCATGTTAGTGCATACACAACATTTAAACAGATATAACAGCTTTTATTTGTTTTGCCCATTTCCTGAGAAAGTTCAACTTATTTACTGAACTTTCAATATTGGTATTATTAAGAGGATGTAAAAGCTTTTTATTAACAAAGTAACTTATTTCTGTAAAATGGTAAGGCAAAAACAATGCTATTTCAATGAAAAGAGTTTGCAAACATTAGAGTATTACATCCTAGCTAAAAATCCGTATCTCTGTTACTTTCCATAATTGTATTTCTTTTCAAATCCCTGCTCCAGTTATATAATTCTTTTCATATCTTATTCCATTACCATCACGATAACTAATTTTTTTTTCTTTTTTTTTAGGCTCACAGAATAATTATCTATTCTTTGAGCTCCAATAGACACTCCTAGTGACAGCAGACTACTATCCATTCATATCTATGGGTATATAAGAAACACATTTTGACCATGGATTTCATAGCCCTTTGGTGCCTGAAATTTTCAGTACTGGAAGTATTTCAGAACTGAAGTTTGGGAGGCACACAGTGTAGTTTGTTCACACTGTCTTGTCCTCCTGTCATGAGCACTTTCTCTGTTCCTCCTACATTAAAGCTTTCCATCGCTTATAATCCTGCATCCCCCACTGCACTGTCCCAGGCTCCCTAGCTTATTCTGAACATTGCTTTCCCTGGAGAAGCATTATGCCCTTACTGTATGTCCTTACTCTGCTCTTTCTTGCCAATACTGCCTTCATCTATTGATAAGAATTCTGAAGTCAGAAAAGGGAAAATTAATCTCCCCAACTCTTACTTCTGTGACCAGAACCGTAGTTTCGTGGTATGGTTCTGGAAATGCTGCACAAAAAATGTATTTTGCTCGACCTGTGATGGACTAAGGACATAGAGACCAAGAGTAGGGGCTTTTTTTTTTTTGCCACTGAATCAGGTGTCATAATTGAGGAAAAAAAGAAAGATTACCTAAAATTCCTGTTTCTTCTAGAGAACAGTCTTTTCAGTTCAGATAGTCTTAAGATAGCACATCTAAACTGGAAAAAGCTGGGTGAACTGCTAGTTTTGAGTCCAGCTGAAGGGCAGTATCTCACAGTGCATGTAACATAGAGATCAGTAAAGGAGCCAGTATCTGTCTTCATTAATAGAGAAATGAGGAAAGAGAAATTTCATGAAGTTCAACAAAATGCAATGTAAAGTCCTGTACCCAGGGAGAAATAAGCCCATGCATCAGTACAGGTGGGAGTTGACAGGTTGAAAAGCAGTGTGCAGAACAGGCACTGCAGATCTGGTGGTCACCAAACTGACCTTGAGCTAACAATACATCCTTGCAGCAAAGCATCTCAATGGCATTCTGAGCTGCATTAGGAAGACCCTCACCAAAATCTTGTCAATGCATATTTATATGTGGTGAGAGGAACGAAAGATGAGCTCAGACACTTTTTAAGCTGTATCCACTGAAAGGACAAGGGGCACCGCGCACAAATTGATACAGGAAATTCTGTTTAAACCTAAGAAAAAGCCTATGCAATATAATGGTGCTAGAACACAGGAACTAGCAGCTCCAAGAGGTTTTGCAGTACTGAGTAGATATACTCAAAACCTGACATGATGATGTTCTAGCTATGTTTTGAGTAGCAGCCTGAATCTCTAGGTATCCTTTCCAACCCCAACTATTCTGTGATTCTGTGTGGTCACAAAAAAAAAATCCAACAAAAAACAATGTAATTTTGTAGCCAAAGGAACATGTATTTAATGGTCACACATCAACTTAAAGATTTATAATGGACAAATTTTAACAAAGAAAACAAAAATACATTTTCTACATGTACATATATACCAAATTTCAAGTTCCTGGCCCTAAATATGCAATTAAAAAGGAAATGTGTTTTACTAAAATGCGGTACGTACTTCCACTCTATAAAATGGCTGTGACAAAATAAAGGAACTTTTCAAAATATACACTATAGGAAAAGAAATTTCATTCTAAGTCTCTAAGTCACTGATAATACAGTCTTTGAGGACAACTGACAAGTATCTTTCTGTTGGTGACCATTTTTGAGATATAGTAACAAGGTATATAGGTTGATGGTTTGCATAAAGAACAACTAAAAGTCTTTAAGACTGCCAAGTATCCAAAGCAAAGCTTCAACTACGTAAAAATAGTAGTTAAGAGCATGAAGCAAGTCACATTAACCACTGCAGCTATGCTAAGAAAGCTCTGTGTAGAGTCTTAATGATATGCATTACATAATTTGGGAAGATATTTAACTATAAGAGTCCCTTGAAACACCTGCAGGATTCTTTTCCCAGTGTAGACTTAGTACACTGGAACTTTATACATTGGCATGTATCTGAATTAGGTCACTTAGAGGTAACTCAAGTACAACTAGTAATGTGCTTCCATTAATCTATCAGGCAGGCTCATTGGCCCTGTTAAGTAAACACACTAAGTTGTAAGAATGTTTTTAACTCGTACCAACAGCCACCCTTACAGGGAAAATACAGGTGCCTACAACACAATTAGATTCGTTCATGTTAGGCTCTAAGAAGAAAAATTGCATAAGAGTTTATTACACTTTTCCCAGTTTCTATTCAGCGCTGATAAAGGTGAGTACAAATATAGATGGCAGATGTTTCTGAAAGTTGATTACGGCCAGTCAGAATAAAAATGGGAAACTAAAAGCAGCATCTGAGGCAGTGCTGAGCAGTCCTAATAAAAGATATTGCTCCATTCATAATAAAAAAGGACTCCTTCTTCTAGAGCTCTTCTGAAACAGTAGTCAGCAGCTGCCTACAAAGTAAACCAGAATGCTTACCACTATCATAACAAGCACAATTCCCTGAAATTGCACAAAACATACCCTCCTGTTTGGGAGCAAGAACTGCATATCAAGTCCTTCCTACCTTAAACAAATCCATGTGTACTAAAGAGCAGGCCTGAGCTCTAAAGTAAGATCTGACAAGTGCTAAGATCTGATTTCAGAAGCCTAACAATCCTCACTTGACTCGCTCCTCTATCTCCAGAGATTAAAACGTAATTTAGGGATTTATGTACCAATTTAAAGCATTTAAGAATTGTACCAGTAGTGAATCAATAGTTTTCAAACAACAGTCATAATTTTAGGATCTCATTGATATTGAATTTTCATGTCAAACTTAAGGCAGTTTCCTGAAAATATAAAAACAAGTCACCTTAATCTGGCATCTAACATTCCAACATTCAGATTTCACTGCTATTCTAACTTCTCTATGCAACTTCACTAAGAGTGAAAATGCTCTCAACTAATGAACTTCCCAAGCATTTCTTCACATAGATCAGTTACCTACTACTTGAGGATCAACTCCCGTGAGGATAATTACCAAATTAAAATCAAGACACCACAAATTCATAAGCAACTCTGCATAAGCAGAGGTGTTAATATCTTGCATAACATATTGGTAACATATTTTGCTTTGTTTGTTAAAACTTACAAAGTAATGTGAAGTTTTAACAAGTTGTGAGAAACTCAATTCAGAATTCAGTTGCTAAAACCCTATTTGTCACATTTTACAGCTAGCTGCT
This sequence comes from Melopsittacus undulatus, assembly GCF_012275295.1. Taxonomy (NCBI): domain Eukaryota; kingdom Metazoa; phylum Chordata; class Aves; order Psittaciformes; family Psittaculidae; genus Melopsittacus; species Melopsittacus undulatus. The sequence goes on along the minus strand of NC_047530.1, from coordinate 42,352,933 downwards.
CTCAATGTTTGATTATACAGAAAAAGGAAAAGAATGAATCAGTTACCTCCCCCCCAGAAAGACCTGGCTTCTCCTCAGCTATTTCCTGAGTGTTGGCCAACACCCCTTCCCATTCCAGTTCTGCATTGAATTTGTTTTTTTTTTTTAGCAGAGGTAGATGGTTAGGTCTTTACGCTGAGCGAGTGCCAAAAAAAACCCCAAAAAACAAAAACAAACCCAAAAACCCACAACCAAAAAAAACCCACCAATTTTCACTCACAAGCAAAATGTGTAATTTCTCCAAATAAAAAGATGCATTGTACCTTAGAATCACAACAGGATAGGATGATTTGTGTATACATCAGTAAGGTAGGACCTATTTCAATCCACCCCCCCTAGCATAACAGCAGCAACAAAGTCCCTATGTACACAGTACTTTTAAGACACTTCCATTATTTTGTTCTATATTAAAAAAAATACAGCTAGAATATTTAAAAAATAAACTGTCTAGTCTTTCATGTGTCAAGAAACTGTGCAGCCACCTTCATGCACGCAGCTGTTCTGACACGTTTTTTTTTTCAGCACACAGCCCACAGACATTCGACGTCATCCTAACGTTAACTAGTGTAAGTGGGAGTTCAGCAGCACTAGAAGCAGCAATTATGTTTATCACAGCTCAGGACTTGCTTCCCGCTTTTGAAATCCTGCTTCCTGTTTGTGCACGCGAAGCGCTAATCTTTTCCCAACACCTGCATGGCAATTTTGCTGCTCCTCAACAGGATTCCCACAGCGTGCAAGTACCACATCACTGTTTCAACAACAACTACGCATCAGGTCTAAAACAGATTTGGCTTTTGATAGACCTTCGTTTTAGAAATTTTTACAGATGGTGAGTATAGTAACCTGCATGATCATATTTTAAAAGAACGGGCTGTTTAATCCAAATAGTAATGATACAGTATGACAGACGAAAAAAATTCTCAGCCCAGAAAGTCTGTGCAAGCTAACTTAAAAGTCAGACAGCCTAATTTATTCAAAACACCTATAACTGCAGAAAGACGCACAGCAAACTACTCTCTCCTCCAACATGTATTCAGATGGAACTTTATTTCTGGTCACCCTAAGGTTCTTTGTTCCAGTTTCCTGCCTAGATTTCCCCTTTTCCTGTGCCAAGGCAAGCAGTTAAAATCAGGATGATCAGAAATAAACTTTAGAAGCAGATGTTATCAAACGGTTTGTTACATACTGGTAAACAGAGTAATTGTCTGTTTTCCTGACTATCTGCAGCTAAATCCTACTGGAATTTATCTTGGGCAATTATAAAGCAAAAGAGAAAAAGCCAAAAATAAAAATTAAATTAATTAATATTGCCATTAACTATCACATCTATGGATTTATGCCATAATATCTAAGCAATTTAATAATTAGCTGTTGCAAAAAATTATTTGAATACATCAATTTTCTGCAATTAAAAGATGACAACTTAAAATTTCTTCCAGCAACCTTTATATGCTCATATATTTATTTTTTAAAATTTTAATAATTGCTTGCTATAGCAAATATTTGGTATAGTAATTAATAACAGAACTCAAAAAGAGAAAAGTCAATCCATGTTACTAAAACGTTAGGTTTTTCAGAATTTATGGAACTGCATGCATTAATTCTTAAATATGACTCCCACTAACAAATGTACAATTTTCCTGACTCAAGCCCCACTCCTTTTTATCTCCTAATGTCTACCAACAGAAACTAAAATACAGGGCACTGCACTATCCATGCACAGCTGCAAAACGTGAGTTCAAGCTTGCAATTGCAAGTTTTGTTCCCTATGGTCTTAATCATTCTGCTGCATCTGTTAAATTTAAAAATATTTCAACTTTCATGCTGCTCGCCTAAATGAAAAAATGCTCTCCGATGAGTACTGCCTTTGTATCTTCTGTTAGATGTGTTTGTGTAATTCCCCCCCAGTAACGGTAGAAATTTTTAGTTTAATGCATGTTTAGAATATTGCATTTTCCTGAAACAGTTATGGTGGGACTGGGAGAGAAGAAGGCTGGTTGCCTGCTATACTCTGTTTTAGAGGTAACCTTCTGGTGGAAGAGGGCAATCACTCCTTTTCCAATCCAGAGTCATCTGCACTTGAAATGATTGGATGAGAAAGCAAAACAAGAAAAAAAAATTCTCACAGTGAGTTAGGAGGTAGGTTCATTTTCTGTTTGTTTTTTTCTAATGTTTGTGCCTTTGAGGGAGTGGGAAAGGGAGCTAAAGAGCACTATATAGTTCTGAGAATGAAGTATTTCCCAGCAGACAGATAGCAAGGCACAGCTAGGGACCAACGGACTCAGTAACTCCTTCATCTCTGTGGGAAACACACCTACTTTCTCCTGCCTATACCAGGTGTTTTGGCTACCTCTTTAACAGAGCGCAAATATTCCTGTGGCTGCAAAATGAATCAGATAAGCTCAGTGTTCAGCTTGCAAACTAATCCTCCTAACCTCCTTAAAAAAATACAACAAATATATGAGCAAACTGATGAGAGCTGCTGCAAAGCTGGACAAATACGATTGCTGATGCAAAGAAAAGACTGAAATGCATGGCTTAGGGCAAGGCTACTTTTTGGCAGCGACACTGAAATTAATGTCAGAGGACTATGAAACCACACCACTAAGCCTCTAAGGACAAACCCCTAGGTTCAATTCTTTAATTTCTTTGTATTTCTCTCTACAGAAGGATGAAGTCTTAATTACTATTCTAACCAGCTCCACTTGAACTCACTGAATGTCTCACCTACCTGAAAGAGAAGACAGCGATAAAGATTATTCATTATTCTATTTATTCCTGGAGTGGCGTGAATCTCATCCATCCTGCATCATTAAATATTTTACTTGAAAATAAAAAATCTAACTGTTCAAGAAAGCTCTTGCAATAGGCACAAAACAAGAACTCTGGTTTGCAGGCATATTCCAGTGTTACACTAGGAATACATAATTTCAATAGAGTATGCTTGAGTCTGATTCTTTACAGCAGGTAGAGTATTAGCCTTTTGGAACTGCAGAAAAAAGTAATAAATTCTAGGTTATTGTGCATGCTAATATTGCACTTAGCCTGATTTGTAGGGAAACTGCATTATTAGAGATGAAAGCATTTGCAGATTGTAGTCAACAGTTTTAAGTCATTCTGATACCATAAAACACAATTTAGGAATACTGCAGAGTAATTACAGACATTTTTTGTAAAACATGTTGTATATGAAATAAGTATAAAAAATGGACTACTGCTAAAAAAGCAAGAAGATATAATTATAATGCCATAATAGTTAAGAGCTACACTTGCACATGAGTATTATTTGAGAATTTTTACAGAAAAATATATCCAGTTAGGTTTTCACACATTTATACAAATAATAATAGAGAACCTCACTGAACCCTCTGACTCCTTTGAAGCACAGTGCAAGAAAAAAGAATTACCATGGAAACAAGAACAAAACTGTGATAAAACCTAGGAGAAATGCCATTGCTTCCCAGCAATGAAGGAAAAATACTGGCAAAGAGCTACAGTAACTAATTAATGTCTTCAGTATTTAAAATATTTACTCACATAAGTGGACGTTATTCAAATGAGCCCTCCCAGTAAACTCAATGTGACTCAATTTGGGAAGAAATAAAGTGTGCGAGCTTTGTCTCCAGAGTGGAAAAAATAACAGAAAAAAAAGTATTTCAAAATACACAGGATTTAGTAATTACAATATAATTGCCAAACACTGCTGCGATCAGATGTTCATCACAGATCTGTTTCTATTTCTAGCATTTTGCTTTTCACAACATGTATATATCCCATGGAATCACAGAATGGTTGAGGTTGGAAGGGACTACTGGAAAACCACCTTGTCCAAACCCATCCCCAAGTAGGATCAGCTACAGCAGGCTGCCCATCTCCATGCTTTCTGTCTTAAAAAAATGAGACCTTAGTTTCAGAATGAGCTATTTGGTTAATTATTTTAAAGGTGTGGTCTTCAAAAAAAAGCCCATTATTTGCACAATGAAAGAATTAATCTTACTTAAAATTACAACTGCCATGGGCATAATACAGTATCCCTGAAAGAAACCTCAACTTCCTCTGCGAAGTCCTTTTCCAAACATGTCTTCACTTTAATCCTTCTGTGTATTTCATTTGGTAGTGTGTATTTTTTTTTTTTTTCATTACCATCCTGGCCTTTTACTCCCAGCCATCCACACTCAGTCATTTGCTTATCCCATAAGCACCTGTGTATTCCTTCCAGTTTTGTCCTTTCATGCTTTAAGATAATTTAGAAAAAAAACCACAAACAAAAAAAATACATGTTCACACGTATTAAATATTTGTGTTACCATAATTCTTACTACCTGATAACATGTCCCTTTGTGACATCTGTCCTGGCTAATTTATGTATGAACACTTAGATAAGTCTTCTCTTCTCTTACTGTCTTCTCTTCCCACCTACTCCACAATTATTCACCTGTATTTTGTTTACAGTTTAAAGTCAAAATTCAATGAAGCTGATTTTATCACAGCCATTTTTTGAATGCTCTGCTCTGGCTGGGACTCATGGCACCACCACAAAATGAATAAGCAGTACAAAATATTTTCTTAAAACAGGTCAAGGAATGGTACTCTTGCCTTGGAGCCCCTTGTTACTCATTTTGTGTCAACAAATCCCTAAACATCAGCATTTCTCCACTTAGATTAAATTGTAAGGGATGTTTGAAAGGATAAGCACTGCTAAATGCATAATCCAAAACAGAACTCTTCTAATGAGTTCAGTGGACTCTGTATTTAAATAGTATGTCTAACTACACACTGTTAATCGCTACACTTAATAACCAGATAATAAAACCAACAACCACTGTCCTAAGAGATTACATTTAAATCAAATAACTCTTAACTTTGTATCAAAATAATTTTTGTCTACTAGTGCTGAAAGTGCTTATGCTGTACCATCATACTATATATTCCCATTGTGAAGCAAATCATGTAACCCTTGCAGCTTGCAAGGACCCCTCGCAGTGGGCCAGCCCAGATTACAGCAAAGATAGTTGACACAAAAAAATAAAACCAGCCTGTACACCAGGGTAACCTCCCCACTTACAAGTACCTGTACATTTTCGCATATTTTAGTTAAAAAATATACACCTATGATAAAGATCTTGTCTAAGAGATCCAACAAATGTGTTAGTGAATAATACAGCAATGTAAAATTGGACAATGCTGAATGATCATACCTACCACAGATCCCCTCACTTGCACAGATGAATATATATACATAGACATATGTGTAAAAGTATAATCACATTTTTTTCTTTTTTTTCTAAGTAAATCAAGAGCTTTTTCCTATTACAAGGTCTGCCAGTTTTAGAAGGAGGGAAAATCATTCACAGTCACTATTTAAATATGCTATTGAAGAGATCAAGTGAAAAACCAAAATTAGCTAATGACTGCACATTTTAAAGCTGAGCATAAATGAGACTTCTTCATTAACAGCCACGGATAAAGTTTACATAGAAGAAACAAAAGTAGTGCAGTTTTCCTTTCATTCTGTATTTGACATCAATAAAGAAAAGATTTATCCACAGGAAACTTCAACGATGGTTCTAATTACAGATTCTTCCTGCACTGATTTGATCTGGAAAGCACCTTCACTAAAAAATAAACTACTATAACATCTAAACTTATATTCTAAATTATAACACACAGATGCATCACTCTGCACAGACAGATAAATCTCAGTTTAATATGATCAAAAATAATAAGAAAAAAAACCCTACTATTTCTATATTATAGCAAAGACCTACCAGAGAATTTTTTACTACCCAGATGAAGAGCAGCTGCTATGCAAGGATTTGAAATCAAAACACATGAAGAGTCTACTGGAAACAGGAATGGAAAACCACAACTGACCTGATTCAGGGCCAAGTAAAGCAATAAATCAGACTTAGGTTAAACCACACTCTAGAGAGTTTTAATTTATACCATAAACAAAACCAAAGTTTAACAGATTTTGGCTTATGACAAGTGCTTTGATCTTTGAAAGAAAGCTAGAAACATAGCTCTAAAAACATTTAAAATCATTTCATAAAATATGGAACATCGTATTACATGACTACAAATAAAAGCCACCCTAGTTTGCTTTTTATAAATTAATATATTCTAGTTGAAGTTTTTCTAAAAGTTGTGGACACACAATTTCCAACCATTATTTTTAAGAATACAATCAAAACTGTTGAAAAATATTATCTTCTTTTGGCAGACAGCAGTTACAATGGAAAACATGAGTCCACATTATTTTATCTTTCAAACTAATTCTCAGCTTATCTTCAACAGCAAAAAATACATTTAATTTTATAATCAAAGAAAAATTATTCTATTTTTGTAACAAGAATACTCAAAAAAAGACAAGCAAACATGAAACTCAAATTCTACTGAAGGCATTCTCTAGGCTTTTTATAGTCTTAAGGTAGTTTGATTATTTAATTCAATTTATCTGTCTAAAAACATAATGCCAAATATGGTATCTGAAAGTAAATCATTATCAAATATACACATTTTAGAAAAAAATCCTCTTTTAGTATTCTCTTGGATGAGATCTTCCTTCCAAATAATCATTAACACATACTGCAGCCAGGAATACAGAAAAACAGACAGGTGAGACTGTTAAGGTCAGCCTGAGCAAAATAGTTCAAACCATGCAACAACCTACACTGCTCTGTTACAAAATACCAAATGCAGTGTTAAGGAAACAGAATGAAAATACACACAACTAACCTTTAGTGGTTATCACCAACTATGTCGACAATATAGCCATTTAAAAAGTAAATCAATACTGCAATCATATGGACAAACAGGCTTAATATTACAACTCTGAATAGTGCCCCTAAATTCAGTTTTAGTGATTTTCACCACAAAGTGTTTTGTTTTCGCACTGAATTTTGCTTATAGGAAAACATCAATCTATTGGAAACAACAATTTCTTACTCACAAACATTTTATTACAAACCACGGAGGAATGTTGCTTTTCCTACGGCAAGAAAAAAAAAAAACAACCTGAAAATGAGCAGCACATATTCTTCAAGTTAAAAGGTCTGCCTAAGACTTGAATCTTCACAATTGAAGGCCTGTGCTTAATTTCAAGATGACATCCCAAAGTAAAGTTTTTTTAAATGACAGTAGCAGCTTACCATAAACACCAGCTCTACAACCCCACTGGGATTTTATTCTACTAGTTGCCGACAAAAAAGCTTAACAGTCCTAAATTAACTAGGGCTTTGCATAGAGCCAACTACTTCAACGAATAAAATACACAAAAAAGTAATAAATCATCTGACAGTGGCAGATTTCTTGATTTTGCTTGATACCTTTCTAGATTTCCTCCCATAAAGCTATACATAGGATATTACAACCAAAAGATACTTAGCCAGTTTAGTGCTTTAGTATCACAAATATAAATGGAGATGATGAGTATGGGAAGTGAGTTAAGGCAGTATCTTAAGAGTGACAAGTAATCAGTTGGGGAAGCTATTAACTCACTTAAGACTTGTCTATAATGACAAGTTTTCATTTGCAACACTATTTTGCAATAGGACAAAGAACACCTACCATTAATAAGGAAACTGATCAAAGAAACAAGGAATTCCTTAATACTGAACTTGCATGCACATTGGATACCACCCCTTTTTCAGTAAAAACGGTTGTAGCATTCTAAAGTTTCCTGTTGGAGAAGGATTCCTAAATGGACTACATAGACAAAGAGTAAGTGGAAGGAAACGTTCATAAGGTTCACACATCTGCATACCTGTGCTACTGATGATGAGAATGAAACATGGATTTACAAATACCAAATGTTTGTATGCCTTTTGTTGGTAAAGAAAATCAAAAGTTGGCAAAGAAAATCAAAGACATGACTTTTCTTTAGAAAGAATGGAATTACACAGAACGTGGTTAGCTGAGTATTGACCTTTTTAATCTATTCAATTGGACAGGAGGAAACATGCAGAAATTAAGCAGGTAGACAATGACATTTGGAACCTTTAGCCATGAGAGCTACTACATTAACAGTTATGAAACACAGACATGCTGGTCACAAGCTACTGGAAAGCAGCTGAGATACTTATTCACAACTTGGTGCTACCGTATTTTAGTTGGTCACAGCCTTGCAGTACTGAAGTAGAAAGAGATGCTGCATTTGAATATTTTCCTGACAAACGGTAAATAACATTAAAGGAAATCACATCTGCAAAACATTTACAAATACTTAAAAAATATGAAAAAGGAGACAAAAGAAAATTGAGCAGAAATAAGCTCCTAGAGCTTGAGCTTCTCCTGAATTTTTTCCAACATATTACCACACATATAAAAAGATCAGTAGTCTACAAGCCTTCCTTCTAATCTGTCAGCAGTTGTTCCCCTGGACTAAATGTATTTCACTGTGTTGATCAGGAACAAAACTAGCACAATATGTAAACCAGACATTTCTTGTTAGAACTAAGAATGTGATATGTGTTCAAATCAACATTTAGGTTTCAGGCTAAAACAAACACAAATCATCATAATTCCCAATTCCATATAATTTCATTCCCTTTTATAGCATATCTCATTCAGTGTTCTTACTGCACAACACACTAGGAATGGCACCGAGTTCTATATAGCTTTCCACCATCTAAAGTGGATATGCAAGTAAACATGTTTAGAGGAGTTTTCACAGAATAATAATGCTTTAGCTTACAGAAGGCATTTGCCACAACTGAGACTTGTAGAGTGGTATGTCTCCCCTTGTTCATCTATTATATCTGTTACAGATTTAGAATAGAACGGCGTGACTCTGAACTTAAAGATTAACTTAGGAAATATTTCAAAACCTCAAGAACAAGAACAATCCTCCATACTCTACACCTCAAAAAAGGGTAGGAGGGAATATTTTAAAAATGTTTCAATTATTTGGGCTTAGCACAAGAATTTATATAGACAAAAAGAAAACAAGGCTATATAAAACTAGCCAAGATACATATATAGTGCATTTTATAAGATACTGTGAAAGGATCATATGTGGGGAATCAAGGTATTAAAAACAAAGCAAGGGTCAGGTATGAATGAGAAAAAAATATATTTTGAGCAGAGTATCATTTAGTATTTTTTGAGAACTGAAGAATATTATGACAGCTTATTTTTCTTCAGTCCTGACAAACTTTTCACCCTGACCATGTACTAGTGGTTTACACTTTAGAAGACATAATGACACCAAACCAAAAATGAACCCGTCTTTAAAATTAAAAAAAGCCCCCCCCAAACAAAAAGACCCCCCAAACCCAAACAAACACATGAAAACAAACAAACAAACAAACTGTCCTGGTTTGAGCAGTAGCAGTCATTTTTCTCCTTCTTGGTAGCTGGTGCAGTGCTGTGGTTTGATTTTCGGGCTGAGAACGGTTGCTGATAGCAAGTATGTTTTGAGTTACTGCTCAAATTTTTGGTTTGTCCAAGGCCTTTTCTGAGCTCATGCTCTGCCAGGGAGGAGGGGAGGCCGGAGGAAGGAGAGACAGGACACCTGACCCAGGCTAGCCAAAGAGGTATTCCATACCATAGCACGTCATGCCCAGGACGTAACCGGGAGAGATCCGGAAGGGCAGGAGCTCTGGGGGGATGGAGGAGGTATCGGTCGGTGCTCGGTCGGGCAGGTTGGGGTGAGTTATGGGTCGGTGGCTGGTTAGGTGTTGTATTCTCTTCACTTGTTATTGGCTTTATCATTATTATTTGTAGTAGTAGTAGCACTAGTGATTTGTGTTATACCTTAGCTATTAAACTGTGCTTATCTCAATCTGTGGGGGCTACATTCTTTGGATTCTCCTTCCTAACTCTCCGTGAGTTGGGGGAGCAAGGGGGGGGAGTGAGTAACGAGCTGTGTGGACTTGGTTTAAACCACGACACAAACTCACACCAAAACCACCCAAAAAATCCAAGTTATCTAGACAGAAGTTACTGAATACTCCTAGGAACTCTTGTTAGTAGCGATATATATAGTACAGCTTTAAATTACATCTATATTTAGTAGTGGAGAGGTTGTTTTGTTTAGAAGAGATTACATGCTCTAACAATTTTTCAGAATCTGATGTAGAACTTTACAAGTCATTGGGTAAAATGAAGCACAGTTTCACTGTGAAGAATGAGCTTAATGTTATTGAGACAGTTATATCTCCAGTAAAGACAAGGCCTGGAAATGGGCATTAAGATTATAGATAACATTACAGTATGACATGTACCAAGAAATTCAGAAGCTATCACCACTAGTCTAGTGAATGATTTGAGGTTTCTCTTAAAGGTCAAGCAGCTTGAAAACATTCTGCATCTTAGTTCAGCTGGCTTTTAAAATGTTGGGAATACAGAAGACACACCTGATATCAGCATACCCACCATCTGATCTGACAAAAGAAAGGTAAGCTCAAGCTCATTTTCACAGAAGAGCACTGAACAGACTAGAAGCAATGTGTCTTTTTCTCTTCAGGGAAAAAAGTAATGACAACATAACAGCTAGTGCTATCAGTTCTCATATCTGGGAAAGTGTGAAAAAAGATTCAACTTCCCTGAATGGAAGGTTTTGAAAAGGCATAGAAAAGTATTGTCCATGCAATACCAGTACAATTAGAACGAGGTCAAGCTTCATTTTGCCCAATTACAAAAGTTACTCTGATGAAGTAAGATTTTGTGCAGTTTTGGGTTGTTTCTGGGGGTTTTCAAGTGTTTTGGTAAGTTTCCACAATCCGTGGAAAACTAAAAGTGTTACCTGAGGTATAAACCTTGAAAAGGATCCTATATAGCATTGAGCAAGATAAATTATTATTTAAGACCCAGTGGATCCCACATGAGAATGTGAGAATATCCATAAGGATCATTTTAATAAACAGTATTATAGCATTTTCACATGGTGAAAATCAAAAAACGAGACTTTAACTGTGCAAACTGATGTTGGAAGATCCTCTGAAAATGACCTAACAGATTTCTGAGAAGCAAATACTCACAGGAACTCTAGTAAAACAAGCTCCACTCGTAAGAGTCAAAAAGATACCAGACAGGAAAGAATCCACTCCAAAGACATACAGATGGTGGGAAAAAAAAAAGTTTGGCCTGACAATGAAAAGGTATTCTGACCAGAATGAGAGCAAGACAAACAAACCCAGAATAATTCCACTGTAAAAAAATATTTATGATGGTGTAACTTATATTTACAAACACTTTCCTTCAGTTGGTGATTGGTTCTACTAAAGAATATTATTTGGACAACATTACAACAAACAAAATCATCCAAAGATCAGAAAGTTTTCATACCATAGGCTTTAATACCACTACTCTCTTGAACTATAGGGTATAACAAAGAACACAAATATTTGTTTAACAAAACAAACAAAAACCAACAAACCCACCCCACACATTAGCAGAGGCAAGAATGCATTGCCTTGCAATCAAAAGACTTTTTAATAGCCTGGAAGACAAACATTACAATTTTACTTATAGTTACACTTCTGAGTGAAGGACTTTGAGAAGAGTTAAGAATGAGTACTTTTTGCTGCAGAGATTGCAGGTGACTGTGGAAGCAGAGGAGTGGAGCTGCATGCAAGGAAGTTGTTTCCAGCATTTCAATTCCTTCAAGAAAACATGATTTTATTTACATTCTATGTTTATCTATATTCTATGTTTATCTACAGTCTATGTTTATCTACAGTCTACTTATAGACAGATATATCCCAGAGGCATATGCTATTAAATCAGATCTACAATTCTGGTCCTAATACAAAAATCATAGAAGATGCTGAAAATCACCTAAACATCAGAAGAAAAGAACAATAACTGTTCTTAATTCAGATCATATATACTTCAGAAATTCTCAGTATGTCATGTTCACAGAGACAAAAAAGGTAGCATAAGGAAGAACACTCATCCAATCATTAACTCCAAAGTTTACTGAGAAAATGCCTTACAATAGTCAATAATATTACTTAAAAAAAAAAAGAAAAAGAAAGAGACGAAAAAGTGTCAAGCACCACAACAAAATTTTCAAGAAAGTGGTAAGTAATGAATATAGCCTTAGAGGAAGATTGCCTTATTATGATTCTCCAAAATCCCTTGAGTCTAGCTGACTAACCTCACTTTCTATAACACCTTTCACAGCTGCTTACAACAGTAAGAATCAAACCATGCAATGTACCTGACATTCAAATGGGACTCCTTGTAAAAGAAACAACCAATAATGGAGCTCTGAAAGCAACAACGTGAAGATGCCCACAAATATTGTATTAGCCATGGAAACAGCTTTGTGAGTTGAAAAAAAACTAAACCTTTTCTAGCATATGTACCACCCATAAGCCAAACAGAATAAGAACATGTTTAACTACTATATACCCAGCCTATTCCCTCTTCAGAATTGGTAGATAAAATAATCTGTATTAGACAGAAACTGTGAACGTGATGGCCAAATCCTCAACCAGTGAGCTACTCTTGGTCATCAAGATCAGCTGCCAAAGACCCTGTACACTAGTGAACTGCTCTCATTTACAAAAACAAGATGTCATGTTTAGACCGGCTACATTGTGATGCCCTGATGGCTGAGCCACGCTATGAATTGTTCAGGGGCAGTTCACAATGGACTACTTGGTGGCAGGAGCAACTATAAGTTCAATAGCAGAGTCACGCATACTTCAGTGGCTAAGGAAGCACTCTGACATGCTTGAATTTGCCAACAGACACAACCAAAGACGCAAACTTTTGCTCCCCTTCCCCATCCTTCTTTTTTGTAACTGTAAAAGGGCTTATCTCAGCAGTTCACTATGATATTGATATTCTTGGTGTGTTGTTTTTGTTCATATCCCCTTCTTTGGAGGTTCACGTATTCAGGGGGTGTGTTTATGAAATAATACATACAGCAATCAGCTTATAGTTCTGTGGCTAACTCTTTTCTTAGGACCTTTCACTAGGGACTGCTACTAATTCAGAACAAAAAGAGCTATTCCTTGCATTTGAGAACCTCCAATATACTAAGTAATTGGTTTTCTTTAGACCCTTAAATAGGCATTCGATATTGTAATAACTTAACCAGAAGACCTCCATAATGGATACACTCACTCTCCTATCACAGCCACTGCGCCTCAGTTCTTCAGATTATGGGTTTACTTTCCTACTTTTGGAATGCCATCTAGTGTGAAACTTCTAAAACCCATACTATTAAAAAATTAAAATAATCCTATTTCCTAATGAATTTGAAGGCACTGAAAGCATTTTCTTTCTTCCTCCCCCAAAAAGGCTTTTAAGCTATCACCAATATGTTCCTATTCATTACCTTTGTTTCTGTTCTTAGGATTGCAAGGTTTCTGTAATGCCTTTGGTATTTGTTTCTATTTATTTCTAAGGCTGAACACATCCTTTGGATATAATAAATGAAATAGGCATTCTTTATTGACATGAACAAAACAGTGGTCACCTGTCAAATCTGGACAGATACTAGAAGATGCAATGAATTTGTTAAGAAAATGGTACAGCAGCACGAAACTTAAAGATATAGTAAAAACCCAAATAATTCTGCTAAACATCAAAATAATAAAAAAACAACACTAAAATTTCTTCTTAAATGATAACTCTGTAGATACTTCATCCCATCCCAGAAAGCAATTATAATTTTCCTGATTTATATAACCATGAGTAGTGAAGTATCTCTACATAAATTGCTCAAGCACATATCCTCTAATGCATAACATGCTGCCTCCTAACAATTATGGTACCACCTTTTATTACACCAGTCTAGGTCACTAATTCTGATTAATTACTACTTGGTTTTAGAACCAGACCCTCTGTTTAGAAGAGAAACCGCCATGTTATGTGCCATAAAAACATAAGCAGAGACAGCTTGCTTCCTCTATAGAATACTTAACAATACCCAAAAGAAAAACATTTGTAGATAAGAAAAATCATTAAAGTTTTCTGCATATGAGTAGCTACAATTGAGAATTACATGTACACAGAGAAACAATATCCAAAGAAACCCACAAACTGATATTTGGATGAAGGATTAGAGATATCAGTAACAGCAGCAACTTTGAGATTAAGTAGTAAGTTCTGGCATTAAAGCATGCTATTTTTTTTAGACGTATTTCTTCTATGCTCACACACACTACCCCCCTCCCCTCTAAGTACAGCTATTACTAACATGATTCAGAGTTTTTACATCCAGACATGAGTTTCATCCTAGTTCACCAGCACAGCCTAATATGGCAATAAATAAGTACTAACTTTGCAAAGATCTAAGAACTCATCTGAACTGACAAGGAGTAATAGAGCAAGAAATCCAAGACATGGAGTCAAGTATTTATCTGCACTTACAGGACAAAACATACATGTCTTACTAAAACTGGCAGGTTTCTGAATTTCCCTGTATTCTCTCCTTCATTTTAAGAATTTTCCACCATTTTCCTTCCAACAAGCAGTGATGAAATTTTCTTCACACATATGCACTTTGCATAGACATGTTGTAATTTTTAAGTGCTAGAAGCAACAGAATTTAGATTTAGAAATTAACAAAAATATTTCAACATGCCCTATTTTTGGCTTAATCAATGGTCTTTATACTTCAGATTAACTATACCGACTAATAGAAAGGTCTGGAATAGACAGTGGAAGAGATATCCCTCTTTATTTGGCAGCTGTTAAGACTGCTTTTTTAGAGTACTGTGTCCAGGTTTGGGCCCTCCAGTACAACTATGTTGTTGATAAACTGAAGGAAGTTTGGTGGAGTATCACCCATACAGACAACCATATTGACTACCTGTCCATACAAGGGAAAGCTGAGGTAACTGACCTATTTCATCAGCCTGGAGCGTAGGTAGCTCCCTAATGCCTATGAGGTGCTCAACAAAATAAACTTATATCCTTTCCTGTGGTGCACAGCAGGAGGACAACAGACTGTGGGAATACACTGAAATGAAAGGCTGAAATTAGACATAAGGGAAAAAAGTTTTCATGGTGAAGACTGTCTGATAATGGAACAGGTTGCAGAGAAGCTGTGCAATAAAATAAAGCCATCTGCAGTCTGGTCTGCCTGCATAGCTGACCCTGCTTGAAGAAGGAATTTGGAATAAAGATCTTCTGATATCCCTCCTCAACTGAATTACTACTAAGTAGTAGTATTATAAATTATGGAATTCTATTCCATAGTTTTTCTTTACTCTGTTTCTATTTTTGTCTTTTCATGGATTTAGTTTTTGTTCTGCCATCATCCCCACATTTTCTAATGGAAATTTAATGTACTGCAGCAGTCTTTCTTGCTGTGTTTTCATACAGCTTCTTCCTCATCTACAGTGCCAAGTGTTTTCATGTAGTATCTGGATACAAATGTGATCTGTGAAAGTGACACTGATTATTGTTAGGAATTCAGGCTCTCAATCTTCCTTTTTTAGCTGTGCAAATATAGTGTTGAAAATTACCCAAGAATAATTTTCAGTGTTTGGACATCTCCCAGTCCCTTTAGAT
The DNA here is from genome assembly GCF_012275295.1 of Melopsittacus undulatus. Classification (NCBI taxonomy): domain Eukaryota; kingdom Metazoa; phylum Chordata; class Aves; order Psittaciformes; family Psittaculidae; genus Melopsittacus; species Melopsittacus undulatus. The sequence continues at coordinate 42,337,417 of NC_047530.1, read as the reverse complement.
GAGCACTGTAAAGAAGAACATATGTATCAATATGAAGGTATTGAATCAGGTGACAAAGATGAAACTCAGTGCACACAAGTGCAAGGTAATGTATGGTATCACAGCTATTTTTAAGGCAATTACAGAATAAAAATAAATGACAACTCTTCTGGAAACAAACATGGTTGTCAGTGTCAATGAAGTATTTCCTCAATGTAAAAATACCATTTAAAGAAATGTTGGTATGCCAGGTGTATGTTAGAAAAAGTAGAGTATTCTAAACTATACACTATTGCCTAAATACTAAGTTTTATTTTGTCAACTGATCTTATATAGACCATAATACAAAAAGTAAAGATCAAGTCTAAAAAAAGTCTAGATGCATTGTTTCGAAAAGCTACAGATACTGTAATAAAATTAGAGCTATAAAAATTATTAGATCTATAAACCAAAAGCTTTTTTTTTAACTGGCTTATCTTAACAAATACATTGTACAACATTAAAAGAGGAGAAAAAGAAAGAAGAACAGTACCATTTTACATAAAAACAGTAAAATAACAAAAACAGTCTTGCTGGCTTTATAAAAGGTATTTCAAAAGTTCATTATACTGTATATTACTAATATAATACTGGGTATTATAAATTATTATATAATACTGGATATTATAAAAGGAATATTTACCCTTATGCACAACAAAGAATGAAATAGAAAACAACTTTTATTATATAATCTAGAAGTATTTCTGTACTTTCCTTAAGTACTGAGATAGAGAAGTTAACCTTTCTTCTCCAAGTTTACTTTGATATTATACAGTACTATGTTTCCTATTTTACCTCTTAAGTAGTTCTTGTATAATTTATAATCAATGTAATTACCAGGAAAGATGAGATAATAAAAAGAATGATTCTAGGAAAAACTGCAAGATTACTGTGTAGATATTATGGGGAAAATTTGTTGCATTTGAACAGCATCTACACTGTGGTGGTAACCAGGCAAAAATAATGTAAGATAAACTGAAAAATGAACTGTTTCTGACTAAGAGCTTTTATACTATATAGTACTATTGCAGTTGTCACAGATTAGAAGACAAACAACAAACAACTATGTTGTACCACAATGTAAATGATAAGAAGAATACAGCATACATTTCCGAACACATATTCTATGTTACTTTCTACTAAGATACTCAATTGAAATTTAAAGATTCAATGATGAAAAGGTAGATTAAAGAAAACACTCTGAACAAATCGTATCAAGGAGATTGTAAAAGGTCATATTCTAATTGTAAGAACAGAGAGCTTTTTCTGCATCCTTTCCAAAAGGTTTTCAATAATGTTCTTTCCAAATACTGGAAAACAAAACTGCTATAGAAGAAGTAGTGTCCTTATATGGAAAAATTAACAAATTAAGAGGAAAGAGGGAAAGACTAAACTATCCATTCTCACAGTAGACAGAGATCACTTACAGTACTACAAGGGATAAGCAGTTAAGGGTCTGGAAAATGGGAGCAGACATCAGAGCTGAGAATTTAGGTATTTGAATGATGACAGGCATAAGGATGTGTGTCACAGTTAAGGACAATACAAGGGTCTCAGGACTAAGCAACTGTGAAGAAGAACAGCAAATGAAATTTGATGTACACACGATGTACACAGGAGAAAAACAATCCTAACTTCATACACAAAAATAATGGACATTCACTGTTACTTCACTCAGGAGTGTAAGTTTGTATTTTGATATCCATAAAACTGTTGGCTCAGTATTAACAAAGTGAAAAACAAATGTTACAAATGTAAGAAATACAAGACAGAGTATGACACTGCATATGATGATATAAATAGTATGTTTGTATGTAAGCTGTATTCAGCTCTAGTCCCTTTGTCTTTGAAGAATGCTAGAAATGGAAAGGATTCAGAAGAGACCAAAATGACCGTTAAAACAATAGGCTGGTCTCTAATAAAAGAATTAATGTAAGCTTACATGCCTCAAGATTGGAAACTATTTGAGCTATATGTGCCTTCGTGATTTTGAAGAAATATGACAGGAAAGGGACTGATTCATCCTCTCTTCTAATACAAGAAGTTTCATTGAGTAAGGTCCAAAAATAAACAAAAGAACATGGTGGTTCCTTTGCAAGTGCTCATTAGTAAGTACGAGTTTCTGTCACCTTTGTAAACATTTCACTTTGTAACAAAATGGCTTGTAATGAGTGTGTTTCTAAGATTAAAATCTGCAAAAACTCACAGTAATGAAGAAGGCTTTAATCACAGATTTCAGCAGACCAATCTGCACATGTATTCAACTTTATTGACACATATGCAATACAGATATTGAAGGTCAACACGTGGTATTGCCCTTCCTGAACACTGAGGTTTTTCCTCATCAATATATATTATACTATTATTATAATATACATATTGTTATATACAAAATATATAATTATACAGCCTAAGTAAGCTATTATTGAAATACCATTTGTATTCTACGCATTGTCATAATTTGTGTTAAAAACATAACTCAACATATGAAGTATAATTTAAGGGATAATTATTCAGAACATCACATTCCATTTATAAGTACAACGTAATTGCAAAACTGATCAGGACAGACATTATGTCTTCTAAGTCATTACTGAAACAAGGGGAACACAAAATCACAAAATGGAATATATAAACCTTTAGAATTAGTTTTAAGCAATGTTAAGTTCAATGGGTTTGTAACAGTAGCAGTGGAAAATTACTGAGGTGCATAATACATAGAAAAAATAGAGTACAGATAGAGAACAAACTGGCACAAAATAAATCGTTATAGTTGATGTAGTCTTAAGAAAAACAGTCTAGAAAAACAGGACGCTGGGATAAGGAGTATCTGGGAATAGCAGGTGTCCAGGATAGGCTACGGGTAAACTAACTGATAAGTAGGAGGACAGGAGGGTTATTATGTCTCTGGTGCTAACGAACCAATTAAACTGGTATAAGCATCTACTGCGGGTGCTTCAAAGGCTGCCAGAAGTGATGAAGATTGTTGGAAGAAGTAAACGACCCTCAGAGACCACCACCACAATTCTGTACACATGCGGGGAGCTTTCTGGAAAGTGATGTAATCCATACGCAGCCTCATGAATATTTATGCATGCCCAGGGACTATATAAGGATGGCTTGTGTAACAATAGGGAGACACACGTTAGGAGAAGTTATCCCCCGTGTCTCCCGGCGCCGCAATAAAGAATACCTGCTTGTCAGCTTGAAAACTTTGTTGGCAAGTTTGTTCCTGGAGTTTTCTCCAAATCATTACACAAGAAAATAGAATTGAGGACCCAAAATATGTGTAACAAATCAAGATATCTGTAATACAAAAGACAGAATGTAAAGTACGCATACAGTGAACCCCAGTGCTATTTCACTTCCAGAGTACACTTTTTTTCCTTGTCTAGCAAGAATTTTTTACTATCATGAAGCTATCCCGCACTTGAAGGAAGTTCAACCTATGTCATTATATTTTAAAATATAAACCACTTTAATATATATATATATATATAATTAAATTACGTAATTGCCAGAACAATAACAAAAATTTTTAAAAGTCCGTATTAAGCAGGCAGGCTTACATAACTACACTCATACAAAAAACAAATACATGAACCATAATATGCTATAACTGTTTGAAGTTAACTAAAAGCAAATGTGTATAAAGGCATTTACATGTGTTAAATATCCAGTGCAATGACTACAAAATTAAAGATATGAATGTAAAATATGTTCTGTAGAACAGCTATGGTATATATATGCTTTTATGCAATCCATAAGTAACAGTAATTTACACATAGAAATAATTTTTAATGATATTTTACATCAAGTGCACTGACTTTGAAAGAAAATCTGATAATCATAAAAAGGTTTGCACAAAATTAAGTTGTGCAAAAGAACTGCTGATACCAACATTTTAAATATTCTATTATATATACAGCTATTAATTTGCCAAAGTAAAAAAAAAAAAAACAAAAAAAAAAACAAAAAAACAAACCAAAATAAAAAAAGAAATTCTCACAGAATACTCTAAAGCAACATTTCCATTTTAAAGCTAAAAAAGTTTGCTAAGACTTTGCATGGAAATGATCACAGACACCAATTCATAACGGAATTCCTAGTTAAAATATATATTTGAGATAATTAACAATACTTTGTAAAAAGCTAATAGATGCATGAGTCTACATTTTATTTAATAGATTGAAACTTTTGTTCTGAAGTTTCATGATATTTATAAAAATACATCCAACCAGCGTTACATAATAATACAAACATTAGTCAACAATTGTACATTTACCATCAAGACAGTTTACTTTAGGTTGAAACTCTTTGATGAAAACAATAAACCTGATGTTGCCAATTCTTCCACAAGCATTTTCCTGTAGTCAACATACTTATTTACCAATAAATTTTCTCTTTCTCATACACGCATGTAAGTTTCCTGGGTCATATTCCTTATGGTCCTGCTGCGTTGATTACCTTAGCTACAATAAAGAACCTATAAAATCCATAATCTTAGCAAACATATTTTAACTGCTGGTATAAGAATAAACATCCTTAGAACGTGATTTTTACAAAATGAATACAATACTGTTTTTCAACTGCTTAAATGCCTTGCTACACAGCTTTGGATGGGCTGATGAAATAAAACTACACAAACATTATAGAGAGTGAAACTACTTTCACAAACGACAATCACTTATATTATCTCAATAATTCAATAATGTTTTATTTCATGAACTCATAACAACCAACCAGGAGGATTTATCAATACTAAATGTTTATAATTCTATTTATTACAGCATTTCACAGCTAGGGAATTGATCATCTAGCGTGTCAACTTTCCATTTCAAGTTTTAATGCTTAAACTACATTCACAATGAGACTTTATGCTGGAGTAAAACCTTGATCTCCACAAAGCGAGTCTGATCTCTGTGTTCTGGATCTTAAATTATTTAATAAGCAGAATTTTTATTAGTCTTATTTCTGCTAGTCTTGAAGTAATAATACATCTGAGAAAGCATTCTAGCCTGCTCATCCTGAAAAGACTTGCTCAATAAACAAATTCAGCCTTACTGAAAGTTGCAGAAATACTGCTCGGAACAGAATTTGTAAAAAAAGTAGCCTTTGCAATTAATCATAATTTTTGTGAAAGGCCTTAATTTGGGCTAGAGAATTAAATTACTTTAATGTTTGAATCTTTAAAGTCATACTTGGTTTCAGGAACAACAGGTAGAAAGCAAACTTCAAAAGAAGCCTCTATGGAAATCTGATAAAATCATTTCACAATGCCATCTGTCAGTATAGTGCTCCCATAGTACTTCAAATATTTTGAAGTGGGATGAACAAAGGCATTAGAAAGGAAGAAGAGCTCTTTCCGTTAAACTACAATGATTGTCAGTTAAACACATATGATTAGCATCTTACACTGCACCACACCAGACAGACTGTTAGAAAAGTTCTTAAATTAGTAAGGTACTGTCTAAAAGCAGGGTGGGTGCTCCTTTTAAGACATTTCCATGTGTACCTTCCCCCAATTTGAACGAAAACTCTACCTACTATACCAACTAGCAACAAGTTCAAAGAGGAGACATACACACATTTTATCAAACTCATATTAAAAACATCTGTTTCCTAATGTCTAGGTCTGTTTCATCTAAAAGTCTATCTTTTAGCCATACAGAGCTTCCAACTTCTAATTGAAAGGAAAAACAGGTAAGAAAAAGAAGTATCTCTAACACACAGGTGAATTGCAAATTTCAGAATAAATTATTAAATTTCTGACTTATGGGGTTTATTTTTACAATATTTTAAAATAGAGTTATGTGAAAGTTATTTAATCTCACATTAAGAATGGATAGGCCTATTCTTTCACTGCAATCTTCTATAATATGATATACAGGCAGATTATTTTTAAATGCAACCAACAATTTAGTCCAATACTTATACATATTCATTATGTCTGATCAATCTAATCAAAGATGTCCTTGAAAGTATTCTCAAGGAAGACATTAAATCAGCATAAAATGACTATTATAAGCCACACAGCAGAAGGAAAAAGAGGTTACTGTATACTGAAACACTTCTTCAACACTATGAAAACTCAGTTTCTACATTTCTAGAAATACATTCTATGACCTTGAAAACTAAAGTGCAATGTATGAAAACACAGAATAGAAACTATTTGTGTATACTGGATATTTAGATACAGGTGCATTTCTGCACTAAACCTGAAATATACTTACAAAGGTAAAAAGTACCTTTATTATTAATGTGACTAATACACTAAGCCTAATGTTTGAACATGAGAATTTTCATCTGCTACAGAGAAAATAATGATCTGAATAATGTGCTGAATAGCCATTTTTCCTATTTGATTACAAGACAGTTATTAACGCACACAACTCACCACAAAGCATAGCTTTTCAGAAGAGTAGCATACTTCTCATATGTGATCCTTAATACCTTAGAAAAGACACTTAAACATTCTACTGCATAACCACAATATATTTAAAGTACATACACCAAGTGACCCTTATTATTGCATCTTCTACACAATTAGAGCAACGGGACAAAAAACCTGCAAATGGCAAAAAGGGCAGCATGTTGACCTTTACACTCTAGCAGAAAAGAGATGGAACAAGATGTCTAAAGCAAAGAGAGAAAAGAACCGGTGTTTAGAGCAAAAGTAAATACATACACTTAATGACACATACTATTCAGATATTTCAATCCATTTTGTTTCTAAATTTGTGTGGTTTACTCTTTAGGAAAGAGGAAGCAGTATTAACTCATAATTCATAAGGTACAGCATCTGTTCAGCTATAATCCTTGGCACTTACTAACTTCACATCAGGACAGGATTTTATAAACAGATTGGGAAAAGAATCTAAAAGTTCAGATGTTGTTAAGAAGAACTTTCTTCATGCATGGAATCACACATAGTTTGGGGCAATTACAGTTATTAACAAGGGCCGTGAGTCAAATATGATAAAATTCTTTCAAGAGAAAAGAGTTCAAGTATAGAAAACTTCAATGAGCAGGAACAATACTTTGCATTAGAGAAGACACAGAATTAAAAAGCAATGAAATTGAAGTAATAGCATCAGGGAAAGATCTTAGTCAAATGACCTTGGAAGCAGATTTTTAAGAAACAAAATTTAATGATCTAGATATGGCACTGGGAACCTGTAAGAAGAACAAGCACTTGAATGTTTTTACAGACAGCAAAGTTTAGACACAAGCAATCTGAAATTTCATCGATAGGTTATGCAATTTGACACATAATTTACATGTTTTGTGAAGAAAGAGTAATTTATCCACAGTAACCAAAAATAGTTGAGAAGGAAGTGTCTGTGAAGAAAACTGAGATCAGCTTTAAAAAATAACCAAGTTGTGAGTATCTACAAGAAGATGAGCACAGTGAAGACAAGATGTCCTAGGAATCAAGACAGAAAAACTAGGTATGTGATCCATCACACGAAACAAAAAAAAACCCCCAATCCTGACCACATCAGTGTGTAAGAACACTTAAGTAAATAAAGAATTTTAGGAAGCAAATCTCTGGTACATAGACTGAAATGAGATGATGGCAGGCAACCTACCAAATACTATGATGTATATGACAGAATGAAATCACAAATGTATAACAGTTTCTTGTAGTTGATCATGACTACAGAGCCATGCTCAGTAACTAAAATGCATGCGTACAAATTGTGTACATATGTGGTACAGAAAGAACAGAGAGAGGGAGTAAGAAAAGGCAGAATCATACCACTTTAATGAGAGGAAATCACTAATAGAACAAAAGCTGAAATGGACAAGCTCCAAAGAAAAGGAAGATAGGATTAACTCAGTATTGGTATACATCATGTACCCAATTATGTATATGTGATTGCTTTGTACAAAATGCATTAAAAATGCAGACAAAATACATGCTTATGTCCGCCAAACGCAAAATATACAAACAAGCGCCATTTCTGGGCATTGTAGGTAGGAGAAAAAACTGAATTGCTACCTTCCATCTGACACTACATTTATGAATCAGCAGAGAGAGTTCAATAAAAAGTTACACAGCTGACCATAGCTTTTTCTTAATCATCTACAAATGACAGCTACCTAAAGAAAATAATAGCGGAATAAACCAGTTCCTTAAAAGACAGCTTCATGTTGTGTATCTTTTTTTTAAATCTATGATAAAACCTAATCTTTGTAGTCTTTTTCCCACTTACGGTAGTTTTACCAAATGAGATTGCTATTACAACTGAAAATATGTTTTGTTAGTGTCACTGCCAACTTAAAGCCAGTACCTATACAAATAAAAAAATCTTTCAGGTACTCCTTTGACATTACAGATCAGGAAAAGGAAAAGTACTTTCCTTCAAGCTACAGATAAAGACTGATAAGCAATCATAAATTAGACAAAGGTAGTAACCTCAGGCAAACAAAGACAGAATTTTATTATTTTGCATGGGTACTATTTTTTATTTCTACCTAAGTGCTACTTGCACCACTGTCAGAAAAATTCACTGGAGTGAAAGCAGCTGAGACTTATTTTTGTTTCTTGAATCTCATGTCAGCCAGTGAAATATGTTAAAAACTAGTAAACTTTATTGAAAAGGAAAATTAATTTTATTACTGAACCCACAAGAGCTGGCGTAACGCAGTATGACAAAAAATATAGTACAAAATTGTCACATTATCAGATGTGCACTGCTAACACTTACAAAAGCCTATTTAATCTGCTAAATTTATTTTAATGTGGTTACTGATATGAAAAAAGTGGCATAAAAAGATGAAGAAATTAGACTGTAAACTGTGAATAACATAATAGGATGATGTAATATTAGAAGTAATTTCTCACAAGAATCCTGTGCTGAATTAGAGCAACTTTCCAGCGATATGCCATTTCCTTCCTGTGCACTCCATACTCCCTGAAAATATATAAAACGGAATGGGTTTTACAGTACCTGGAGTCATGTTAATGTTCAGTTACTCTCTAGGTTTTATGATTCCCTAAGAGCATACCACAGACAGAAAAAAAATCCACACTTATTTCACAAATAAATTTACTTTTTACTATGCTTCTTCCCTGTAGGAACCATAATTGTAATTGTTATAGCACTGCAGACAAACCTGATGCTACCAAGATAGTCAATAACTGCGTTGGAACAACTGTCTGCATCTCACCCTGCACTGAAGTACCTTTCAGCAACATCACATTAGTAAAAATAAAACTAGAAAAATCTTTTTTTTTTTAAGGGTGAAACTCAAAATTGAGCTACCTTTTCCCAGGCAGAAATATCAATGAGGAGGGTTAACTTGATTTTGGAGCAACCACACCTAAAGTACATGGAAGAAAATTCTGGCCTCATCTACATCAACTCGACATCACTGACTTCAGAAATCTGTTCTTCAAGCTAAACCCTAGAAAAACACTAAACTGCACTGCACATAGTGTTGTCTGCTTATTATAATAGTATTTTAGGAAGTAACCTACAAACAACTCCAAAATACTTTCTCCTTACATCTAAAAAGTAAAAAAATGTATACGTATCCACAGAACATCTAGGAATGGTTGGCAGAAAAAGATCTCTGAAATTGTTTCCAAGGTCCAAATTCAACATTTTAGTATTTTTGTGTACCAATTTGGACTACAGAGACTTTAAGTATCAGTACCTTTATAGGATGGGAATTACAGCTGCCTGCCGCACTCTCCTTCCCAGCAGTATCAGCCAAAGCTCACATTTCCAGTCTGTGATATCTGGTAAAAAATTGAATGGAATGCCATGTCACTGCTCTGCAGATTTCTGAAGCTGAATTATCTGCTCTTTTTGCCTATCTAAGTCCTCATATGCTGTCTTTTCTCTTACAAGCATATCCAATTTGAACTAGTTCTCTCAGGTTTGAAAAAGCTAAGGTTTTTAGGCATGTGTGGACACTAATATGCTTTACAGCTCATGTTACAAACTAGTGAATACCAGAAGAACTAAAACTGTATTCAGTTCTCTGGAAAAAAAAAAAACCCAACGTTATCTTTGTTTTTAACAAGTATACCTCCAATATTCTTGCTAAAAAGAGAAATGGAGACCTTTAACGGAGACTCTTGAACAAGATAAACACTACCAAAGGCATTTGATTTGTTCATCTTACTAATTATTCATCTACTACAGAAGTATGTAGAGTACTAATGTATTAAGGGATATGCAGAGAAGTTAAAACAGAAGTTTAAACAGAGCTGCCAGAGGAGGACTTACAGTTAAAATTAGATTCCACAATGGAAAATAATCCTTTAAAAGCAGAAGCCCCAAAATATATCCCTGACAAAACTGAGAAATAGAAATTACAACAATTTTTAGATTTGCATCTACGATCTTGAAATTATGTCACAAACACTACACTTAGCCTAAAGAATGCTTATAGGGATTTAACTATGTGCTTTAGAACCTACGTTTTGGTAGCAGAACTTTTGATTTTAGTTTGGTTTTGTAATACATAGAGACAAAAAAATTAACTGACTGTTTAAAATAATTCTAATAAATATTGCAAGAAAGTGAATAACTAAGATTTACTTGTTTCAAAGTAAAGATCTTTCAGTAATGAAGAAAAGCACTGTATACTAAGTTACTACATGAACAATCAAATCTTGAAGGGGGAAAATTTAAGAGCTGTAGAACATCAACATCAAGAATTTTCTTCTTAGTACTAGTTACGTTCCAACTAGACTTACAAATAAAAGCACAAGTGATTATTTTTTAGTCTAAACAAATCAAAATAGCCTCCATGAAAACAATAGAAGAGTTAAAAAATAGGAAAAAAGATCTTTTTCAAAAAAGTTACAAGCTCTTGTACACGTGTGTTTTCTTATTCTGTAAATCTTCTTTTCAAATATGCAATCAGTAGCTTTATCAGATGTTTTTTTCAAATTTCAAAACTTTGCAAGAGATGGCAACTGTCCAAGCATTACATTAAAACAGAAATGCTACTGCTGTAACTGCAGTAAAGGCTCAGTCATGAGAAAAGGGAAATATTCAGAAAACTCATGACCATTCATGTATCAAGAAAACAGATAAAATTATGAGGCTTATTTTTTAGAAAGCATGTAGATAAAGTGAAACCGTGCAGACTGCTGTGTTTAAAGAAAGAGACCAAGATGGGCTTGGGATTTCTTCATTTCCAACAGCGGCTTTTGGACACATCTAGTTTTGACATCTTTACGACAAAGGTCTTCTCAAAAGTTGCAAATAACATCTGTATTTCTTTTTAGGTATGATGGTACATATGTGATAATTTTGGTTAGGTGCGAGTGTGTCATGGTTTGAGCATGTTTTGAGGGTGTTTTTGTTCAAGGTTTTTTTCCAGCCAGGTGGAGGAGGGGAGGCCGGGAGGAAGGAGAGACAGGGCACCTGACCCAGGCTAGTCAATGAGGTATTCCATACCATAGCACATGATGCCCAGAATGCATACTGGGAAGGAGAAAGCTGGAGGGGAGAGCTCTAGAGGAAAATGGAGGAGGGAGCACATGGTGCTCGGCCAGGCAGGGTGGAGTGAGTTATGGGTCGGTGGCTGGTGGGGTGTTGTATTCTTTTCACTTGCTATTGGCTGTATCATTATTATTTGTAGTAGTAAATGGCAGTAGGGGTTTTGTGTTATGCCTTAGCAATTAAACCGTTCTTATCTCAATCCGTGGGGGCTACATTCTTTGGATTCTTCTTCCTAACTCTCCGGGAGTAGGGGGACTTGATTTAAACCATGACAGAGTGTATATATTTATATGTACTTAGTGTATACATAAGTATTTATTCATTCTACAAGTTCAGTTTATCACCAGAATATTTATTTTCTTTATTTTTTTTAGAAAGAAAAATCTCTTCTAATGGTAGAAAATATACTAACAGCTCAGTATTGCTACCAGTACCTTCTCTATATTCAGTAAAAAAAATTAAAGATAACTACTACAATCATGAAATCCATAGTTTGCTTTAGCCTTTACACTAGGTGTTCTGTAAACCTGTATTTAAGAACCACTCAAGCTTAGCACGGAAATGATTATACCTAGACCTTCTCTTCAGAAAATATAAAAAGTATTCCTTACACTTTTAATGCAAGTTTTCATTTAAAATGACTTTCTGAACTTAATGGAGACAGATATCTGGTTACCTTCTCTGGCTTTATATTCTGGCTCTGCAGGACTGTCTTCCGAATTTGGAAAAATAATTTAGATTTCACACATATTAAACAGTACAATTCCCTCATCTAAATGTTTATTTAGAAGTGTGACTATAGTCTGTAACGGAACGTTGACTATCCAGTGCCAAATATTTTACTAAATTAAGGAAATTGATGTATTGCATCAAAAATGGTTACAGTATCATAATTTACTTCTAAGAAAACATCAAAATGTATATTTATACTTTTTTCAGATACTATTTAATTTGAAGGAATTTGATGACAAAAAGATTTATGAAAGACAACAGTAAATGCCTGGGGTTGCACCATTTTTCTAACACTTTTTTCTTCAATTTTAAAATGGATATAAATTTGATATGAAAGTACTGAGGAATGCAAATCTTTCAATGAACCAAATATGCATTTAAACAAAAGAGAAAAAGAGAGAAAAGTTATTGGGGAGCTATTTGCAGCACTTAAGTTTTTCAAAACTAAAACATAACTGGATAGAAAATGTTTCACTTTGTGCCAAGATTTTGTATATGAAAGTGGGAAAATATTTAAAAGCATTTATTTTGCAAAGGAACTCCTACTTTGATATATAAACACATATATGCATGCAATTTCATAAGCTTTTGGAAAGGCATTTCAGTAAACCTTTTTAAATTTTCTAAATTTGACAAGTTTGCTTAACGACAAAATTTAATTGCCTAGATCATCTAATTGTTTTTGTCGATTTTACAATTTAATTGTCTTTACTTAAAAGCAGAAACTTGAACAGTAGAAGTGAGTCTTCAAACACCTGCTCAGTGTTCCACAAGCAAAATGTGGTTACATGACAAACAGCTTATTCTTTCAGAATCCTAGACATACAACCAACATATTCACTTTGCCTTAGAAAACAAAACCTATGACTGGACAGTAATTTATTTAAAAGGCAGTTTTACCTCTCTAATATGACAGGACATCTCATTAGGACACTGCATGTTGTGGAACTAGATTTATGACAATGTTTCAAGAAAATGGTTTTAAAGATACATTACCAACAACTTTCCCTTTAGTACTACATTGCATTGTAGCCTCCTCTCGTGATTACATATTTTTACGGCTTTTATCACTACATCGTATATTCAAGATCTGGAGGAAAACAAACACTAACACTCTTATTCTCCTCCACAATAATACATTCTAAATACTAGTAAATGAGACATTGAGTTGAAAGCAAACTGAAACAAAAGTCGCTTTTTTCTTCTACTACAACATGCCAATGATACAACAGTTGCTTTTCACATCAGAAAGAGCTTATACTTCAGTTGAAATATTTGGACAACAAAATCAAGAACTAATGTGTATCCATAAAGTACATATCATATGCTTATACAAGACTGAACTTTGTAATATATATTACCTCTATTCATTGTTAGACCATAAAGCTTTCATCTCCTGCTTTGGGAGAGAACAAAATTATACTCCATGGCATGTTTCAGAGGGAGAAAGTGCATGCAAGCATGCACAATGCAGAGTAAAGTCAGAATAAATCAAAATGTCACTTGGACAGATGCAACTATAAAGTAAGCAGAGAGGCTACGCAGCCCAAAATCCAAGTTGAGATACATATAGTGAGGGTAGCAACAGCAGGAACTTTGAAGCCTCACAAAGGAGATCCTTGTCTAAGTCAGGACTTGGTGACATAATCTTCTTCAGCTGCTCCAACTTTTATTTATTTTCTTTTTTTTTTTTTTAAGAGAGTCTAAACGCCTCTCCATAGAATAGTAACTGCTTAGCAAAGTCCATCCAAAGTAAATGCTGCATCTCTGTGAAATTCACAACTAAGATTAAACTAAAAAAGATTTTTAAAAGGCTATAAAACAGAACTACAACTCCACTAACAGCATATCGCTACACACAGACTATAGCGTTTAGAAAATGAGCAAACTTTAAGCAGCACAAACGTTAGGGCACGTAAGAAAGCTACAGACTTTAACATGAGGATTGAGAAACTGGGTTTTTTGTTGTTTTTTTGTTTGTTTTGTTTTGCTTTTTTTATTCTTTTTCTAGTGACAGCCCGACTGTCACATTTTCTAGTGACTAAACAGATCAGAAATCGTCCACAACTCACATGACTGTAAGTGTAGCAAGCCATCCTGTTTGAGGGATACTGAGAAAATCCTTTCATTTAGTTATTGAGTGCTGTTAATGTAACGAGATTAGGGGAAGACTATCTTGTTCAAAGTTTAAAAGACATATTCTACTCAGATCCCTGAAAATTACGCAGTTTCAATTGCTGGCAACTGACATTCAGCTTTCCCTAATGTTAGAGAAGTTTAATGAAATTCGAAAAATTGATTTTAACAGAAGCTGAATATACCGAGTTCATCAAAAGTAGATTAATGTTTTGACAACTATCTAGAGCTTAACTCTAGTTAGTTTTGTAGTAACTCCAGTATAAAAAATTAAGAATTTTAACACAGGAGAAAATTACAAGATACCTGGAAGAAGGTAGAAATGTGATGAGCTAAAATGTATTTTATTACGCTTCAGAAAAATTCATTAGTAAGAAAGCATACTACCACCACAAAACATGCAACACACACTTATTATTCATATTTATACACTTCTAAACAGGTAAGAATACATCATTTTAATTCATCTAAAGATTTAGGAAAACTATTTTGACTTGTTATAACAATATTCTTGTTTTGATATATCTGTTATTCATACTGATTTGTCATATCTGAAAAAAGTAACAGACAAAATTATTGTAAAAAACCACACAATTGTCTATCTAATACTATGATAGCATATTTCTCAGTATGCCTTACCTCATTCAAACTAATCATGGGATTTTTTCCAAAGTATTAAAATAAGCAAGGTTCATACAAAAAAATAGATTTCCATTACACTGCATAAGGAAAAGTCAAATACAGTAAATTACTGCAATAGACAAGAAGTTACTAGAACTAAGAGTATATAAACACTGCTAACCTAAAATGAAAAAACCCATGCTGCTGTTTAACCAAAGTTTAAACTATGGGCATTTCAGCATTTAATAGTGTACAACTTAATATTGGACATCTCTAGCTCTGCATATTTTTATTTACACTTTTACTGCATATACATCACAATAAAACTGAAGGCTCTGTTATTTTTTATTGGACAAAAGAACTAAGAAGAAACCATTAACCTCTACCCACTAAAACCAGCTTCAATATTCTACTACAATGTAAATGTAATGTACTATCATTAACCTAGCATTAGCAGGTAAGGGCTCATCTTGTTGCAGTTCAAACTGAACTAGTTCATAATTCTAAAGCTCTGAAGACTTCATTATTATGTATTATTAAATGCTATCTAAGACACTTTCTCTAAACTGAAAAGTAATCATATCTTCTTAATTGGTTTACCTGGCATTTAGGTAACTTTCCAACTACCACAATTTGGCATCAGTGTACAACATCCAGCCTTCTTTTTACGAATTTGGACAGTCAAGGGAAAGCTCAAGTACCAAATACCTATTTGGTTATTTGAGACTGAATGCTTACATAGCCTAGAAGACTCTGTCACTCCCAACTAGATTCAAGGTTATTCCTAAAGCAGAATGGGAAGAATTAGAATACCCTTAAAAATTAACAATGCTTAATTGTCAAAAGAAGCATAGAGTTCTCCATGTCTCAAGGCTATGAAGTGAGTAATTGCAAAGAATGAATCATAGATGGACTGCTCAGTGTATCAGCCAATGATTACATGCAAGATAATTATGATCTTGTTACAAAGGCTACTGAAACTATGGTTGATAATTAAATACTGTACTACAGCCCTCTGAAGGACAACCTTGTCAATATTAGTTAATTCAGGAAATAAAGACACAGCATTTTGAATAAGTCTTTGTTTGTAAGCAGTAACTTGCTTTAACTTTGAAAGCAAAAATTAAAAACTCTCAATAACAACATCTGCAAAATAGACTTGTTCAACATTAAACTACTTTATGAGGCAAGAAAAATACTAAACCATAACTGCACGAGATTTTGAAGGCACAGATATTGCAGTAATTGGCATACTTCTGATGCATGAAAGAGTTAATTCAAGACATTCCAGTGTCAAGAGAGACATTATGAGAACTAGTATTTTGTTTAATGTAAGTTTTGTTTAATGCAGCTTTAAATCACGTCTGAAACTTTTCTTTGATGAGTTACATAACATGTAACGTAAAAACGCTTAGAAAACTGAATGTATACTGCAATGAACTTTCATCAAGCCTACTGACAGCTAAATAGGAGAAATATATACATACACAACAAAGCTGGAAATAATTCTTTTTCAGATTGTTCTGAGGACACTCAGAAAGTAAATGCACTGTGAAAAATTGTCAAAATACTGTATTACCTGGTCATCCAGTGTTCTTACATACCTGATGTTTCACATCATGAAATATAAACACAGTAGTTCTTACAAAACAACAAAACAGAATAATTTCATTATTGCAAGATAATGACACTTAAATTGGAGAAAACACATTCTGTTGTAACAGCAAACATACAATTCTCAGGAGTCCTGTTTTCACCTTTAAGGTTAGACCATGCACTAATCGTTAGCATTTCACAGACTTAAAACCATCATAATGCAATTTACTAAATCCAGGTAACCAATAAATTTATTATGACATGCAGAAGTCTATCTTTTCAGAAATGAAACTAACTATAAACACATTACTCTGACAACTCCCTACATACAGGCTTTATACCATATAAACAGTCAAATTCAAGGTCACTGTCCTAGCAACCAATCCCTTTGAAATAAATGGCTTTAAGCTACTTATCTCTTCAGTAATATTTTTTTCCCCACAAGTGTCAAGGAGCTGATCAAGTGTGACAGACAAAATGAAGCCCCGTAAATAAAACCAACTCCAACAAAACCGCAACCTTAATTCACTCTTGCTAACTACACATGACAGAACCAAAACTAAAGTAAAATAGACCTGACACATGAGGACCATTTTCATATAGTCATATTTCGATAAAAAGAAATGAAGGAATCCTTAGATTTGGCTGGGTTTGTTGGTTGGGATTTTTTTGTTTGGTTGGTTGGTTTGGTTTGGGGTTTTTTTTTTTTGTTTGGGGTTGGTTTTAAAACAAAAACAAAACAAAGCACATAGTAACTCAACAAGGAAGAGCCCTGAGGTTTGTTACTACTTAAGAGAGCAACAAACAAAAAAGCAAACAGAAGAGGTAATAAAATTTTAGTCTTTAAAAACATAAATTGTTAATTTTATATGATGATCCTGTATTACTTCTCTAAACTTCTGAAACGCAAGTTAGGCTACTTAATGAATAGCTTCAAGTGGCAATTCCAGTCTTGTTTTTATATATGATTAGATGACTGCAGCAAGATCCAAGACAACAGTAACTAAACTACTGTTTAGAGAGTAAAAGTATACTAGGTAGAGTACTTGAGAATTCAAAGAGAATAGATCAAGTGCAAGTCTGACAGTCTGTCCTAGATAAAATTTCAAAATTAAGTCTTAGAAATCCTATCCCTGTTTCACTTATCTAACTACCACTTCCATGTTATATTCCTATGCCTAAAGTAAGGTTCATCTTTATTCCCGTAAATACCAGAGCAGACATTGAAGTAATTTAGCTCAAAATATGTGATTATTCAAGCATCTATAACAATTATTTTCCCTAAAAGGTCAAAGATGGAATGGCAAGACAGAATGACCTACTTAGATAAAAATGCTAAGATTCAAGTTACCACGTAACCTTCCACAAAAGGAGAAATAAAACCTTTAGTATTTAAATACATTTTCACATGGCTTTATTGCGCCATTTAATAACAGAATTTCTTAACAGAGAATCATTGGCGTGTTGCTATCAAGTCTAAATAAATTCTCAGTAATTATCACTGGCAAAGCAAAGGGAAGTATAACTTCAGCATACCAAAGATTCAATTTATCAAAGCAGGACAAGTCAGACAGAGAAGGTAAGGACACTTTCAGACCTCTGTCATCACTCCAGAATACCAAATTGGTATAAATCTGCTCAGTATTTCAAGTGAAACATGGAAAACTTCTTAAAATAAGATTTAAATCTCAAGTATAATTAATAAAAATTGGACCTATTACTCAGAAATCATATACAGAATATGTTGGTGCTGTTTCTCAATTACACCTACAGAAACATAAAAATTATGCTGTACTGGCCTCAAAAGAAAAACTTCTGATTTTCCTGAATTTATTTATCTCTGTAAAATCTTCCTCTCCTGCTGCTTATCAAATGACCATGATTTTTAACAAATGTTATAAAAAGAGAAGAGATACATGTAAACATCAAACTCTCAACAGTTACAGGCAAAAGGCTTCTTAACATTATACTATAGAACCAACACAGGAAACATACCATAGTGATTACACAGTTATAATTTTAAAATGGAAGTGGAGAGTCCTAGCAAAACCCAAGCCATTCAATACCATAAAAGTACCAAGTCAAAGTACTGACTCATCTCCCAAAACAGAGGCCCTCTGGAAGTTTTCTTTTATGATGGCCAGGCAGCCTTAGTAACAACACAGAGTTTATTTAAAATTTTTACATATCAATTTCTAAAATGGCAGTAGTGAATTACCACCCATTTTTCTGACCTCTTGTAAACTTTAGCTCAATTTCAGAGCTCCAGGTCTTGCTTAGCAGCTCTGCAGGTGAAGTAGGGATTTTGAATACATCAATCATATGTTTGCTGCTAGAATTGGTAAGTTCTTAAAGCAACAGTAAAGAATCTTCAGAGAAAGTCTGGTTTGGTTCAGAAGAACAGACAGATGAGTGGCAGTGTATGGGGATGGAACAGAAAAGAGAGCTACTCTAGTAAAAATCAGTACTGTTATCTTCCTCTTCCTTCATAAATTGTATTGCACAGGTCTACAGCTGTTCTCCCTCTTCTATAGTAGTTTTACTGTTACTATGTGACCTTGGCAGTAAGATTTAATCACTTTCTTTATGCTGTGATTTTCTGCATTTTTCATCAGTCATCTAATAAAATAAGCACAGTTACTGCATGTAATCAGCAATAGATTAAGAATACAATATTGCCAGAAAAACTTCTTTATTTAATTCTTTGCCTGTAAAGGAAACAAATTATTTTCCTATTTTAAACAGTGTAACAGCTTCTGAAAGTCTCCAGTAGGACTCTCTTCAAATACCTGTGCACCTACAGTCCATTCACTTTGTAAATAAACATACAACATCTACCCTAGAGGATGAAAAATTTTAACCTATTCTTTTTAAGTTATCTGAGACTACACATAAAGTAAGAGGGCTTTACCATGTTTTAATTGGACTGGATTGGGGACAGCTTATTCTGCAGAACCATTACTATTTAGACTATAGTTTTGATCCATGTTTTTAATTAAAATGTTACTTTTTATCTTATGTTCTGTTCCTCCTCAAAGCTAATTTTTAGAATGGAAACTCTGATGCAAGAACTGTGTCCTTGCAGCCAAGTAAAATTATCCATTATCCTGAAAGCATTAACCAATAACATTCTGGTTTTTATAATTACTGAAGACGACATTTTGAAATCTATCTATACAGTACTATAAGTCAACTAATGGGGATCAAAATTACACATGAAAATACACTAACTCATGTCTTTCTATAAAACTACATATTCCATACGCATATTTTAAATTTGAACATACAGTAAATGTGTAAGAATCTGATAATTTAAAGATTCTTTCTACACATGCGTATCATTTAAAACCAGGAAAATAAAGAAGTAGAACTAAGATTTTAATTTTTTACTCAACTTCATCATCGCTAAATACAAGAATGCATATTATTGTCTTTCATTTTGAAAGCTTAGCTATGAGAAAAAAATTAAACATAAGTTCATAAAATTAGCCATTATAAATGATATTAACGAAAATAAACGTTAAGGACATACCAGCTCAACATAATAAATCTAACTCTAAATTCAAACAACATCCCGTCCTGCACATGCATCCATGTGTATCAAAAGAATGCAAGACAGAACCCATGCAAATTGCAGAAGTGTAAAGGAAAATGTAAATTATCAGGAATTACAGAAAGTGCTAAATTCTAAGCACAGCATGCTATCACTTAAAACTACACATTAATGTATCTACATTAATGTCAAACCAAATCAACACTACCAGCAAATGACAGATCATTTATCACTGAGTGCGTATAAGCATTTTTTCATGCTGCTTATACACAAAAGAGTTAATAAGGGACTGAAACAGATGAGCCTATGGACTGTACACATGGTCTCAAATCAAAATTATCAAGACAAAGAAGTGCAAGGTATCATTCAAGTGAGTTTTCATTACAATGGATTTCTTCTGACTTGCAAATTATTTCTTGAAAACATCAATAAAATACCACGAAGATCCTCTATACAGTATCGGTTCAATAAAATCAGTCTTTCAAATTAAACCCCCCCTGTCTGCTCTCATTTTGAATATAGGAGTGTTGGGGGAGAGGCTAATGTTTATTCCTACAAATTCACACAAGTGGTTTGTACTATCTCAAAAAGACAACATAAATTATATAGGGTTTTAAAAAAAAAAAAATTATCTTAGTCGCAATAAATTGACTCCCATTGCCTGACAGAATCCCAAACCATCAACATTAAAGCAGTCATGGTTTTATTGATGTTGCACTCCATATTCAGTGCAAGAGAGTAATAATGTAGTTCTATAAGCATAAGAATCTAGATCCTACTGAAATCACATGAAAGGTTCTCATTAGTCAAACAAGAATGGGATATAAATGCACTTATGCAAAGTCAGAGTTAATTCTTAATGAAAACAAGAATTTAGATAAAAGATGTGAACATTTAATTGCATGCACCTAACAAAACTAGGTGAACTACATATTAAGATATTTAAAATGGCATTATCTGTGCTAAGTATTTAAATAAAATTAACACCAGATACATAAACTATAAACCAACTTCAATATTTATTTACAATCTCAGGCCATTATTTGTACAGAAAAAAATACATTGACTTCCTTAAGTGAACAGTTCTTTTGAAAGGGAGATGTGTTAGATAACTGATATTTCAATTTCGAGCCTTTATGCTCCCATACTAATATTCAAATATTAAAATTATTTGTGAAAATGATGAAAGTACAGTAGCAAATAAAAAAATCTCAGTGCCCAGAATTCTAGTCATTTTAGCTCCTTCTTAAAAGTGTCTTACAAATTTATTACAAATGATTCTTTGATCTTGGGATTTGATGAATAGTTTACAGAAATTAGCTAAAAATAAGTGAGTGTTAAAAGGTAGGGTTGCCAGTTCTTTCATGGTCCCAGAAAACGTAGAGGAAGTTGGCGGGATCAGCTCAGCTCCACTGGGCTCCTGAAAAATATAAAATACCAGTGTCTACTGGATCATTGGGTCCTTAGCAGTCTAGTACTAGTTATGAAAAAGATCTTGGTGATGACCGTAATGGTGTTGTAAAATATGGAGTAAGACATGTTTGTCAGTAGGTGTGATCTTTCCTTTTTAAGGTTTCATGCCTTCAATACACATTATTTATAAATTAAGGGTAAAAAGTGCTTTGCATAATATTAGGACCTCACATTTGGGCACTATTACATAAACAGAAAAAATGCTAGGAAAAACTGAACTGAATTTAAACAAAAAAGTGAACAGTGTACACTGTTCCATTCCATTCTTATCTAATTAAATGACATTTTAAATGTTACTTTCACATATATGCTAGCAATATCTAACTGAAACTAAGGTTGAGGCTCATAAAAATTCTTCCCTCACATTGCAATCAGTAGGGTGATTCCTTTGATGACAGTAAACACAAGTTTAATAAAAATACAAAGCACTGGCATCTCACTATTAATATCTAGATATGTTAACTAAACCAGGCCTTCAAAACATCCATGGAAAACTGGTAAGGGAATCTGGAGCTGACACCATTAGAAGCCCTGCTAGACAACACCCTTTTACAAGTGGAATCACAGCTGAAATGTACCAGCATGACAGAAGTAAAAGATTTTGCCAAAAAACTTTTGCTTAGAAAAAGGGTTCTAGAATAAAATTATAAAATCAAATAAAAATACAAATGAGTAATTCTAAAGAGCAAAGTCAGAATACTGTACCTGCTCAGCTACCATCAAAACAACAAAAGTGCTGCTGTACACAGAAACACAAAGGCTTAATAAATTTGTTACTTAATAGCAGTTTCCTAGGGATGACCATCTGTATTCCATTTACTTAAAACCGGTCAAATTTAGGTTGTGACCGAAAAAAAGTTATCTAAGCTTCAACAGATTTTTTAAATATTTTAGACCTGTAAAAATATATACATATTTTGCTATGCAACATAGTGGTTGTTACATGACACAGTGCCTATTAAAAAAAAAAAATTGCATACATACCTCACTGCTCAATAAAACATATATATAATGTTTATATCCGGTTAAGATACTCAACTGGACCCACTGTGTTGTCCCTGATCAACAGTGTAAATCAGGCAGATATACCAAGCAAAATGAGAAATAATTTTAAATATTGCTATTAAACTTAGAATTTAAACTACCTCAATTTCTCAGCCAGCACTAAAAGAGTCATGTATAATTACCTCAAGCTTCAAATTTTGCTTTAAATTTACTATAGCATGAAAATGCACCACGCTTCAGTTCTGTCTACCAAACAATATGTGCTAATAAAACATCTCATCACAGTGCACTAACACAGGTACTACAATGAATGAATTTCTCAATATGCAAAATAAATTCCAGAGTTCATATATTATTTCTGTACTTCCTTTTTCGGTATCTGTCATGGAAATGCGAACAGGTAGATAACAAAAATGTTAATTAGAGGTTGTAAACCTAATTCACAATCCACTGTCAACTTTGTTTACCAAGCGCAAACAGATGCATTAGCAGAATAAAAAGTTGCATTCAATATAAGAATTTCTTAAATTTGTGACAGTCTTTCAGCTTTGAAAGGAAAAAGAGCACAATTTTCAATGCCCAGGTGCTCAGTATAACTGAAAAAAAAGGATTAACCATAAAACCATGTTCATTCTATTGACTGTGTAAAGCAGCAGAGTTTGATTTTTCAACATCCACAAGCACCAGAACAGGTGAAAACTTCACCCCCCCACTACAGTAATAGCTAACATACCAAAAGAGCTAACTTTCAACCCTGTAAAATAGTTGTGGACAGTTTAACAGCTTTAGTGGTGTAGTTCAAATAAGTAGTGGTAAGTACAAATAACTGAGAATGACCTTCTGCAATGATAACTTCTTGGGGGGGGGGGGGGGGGGGGGGGAGCAAACAAACAAACAAAGAAAAACAAAATCAAAAATAACAACAAAAAGAAAACTAACTCATTGAGCCAGTTTTAAATCAAAGACAGCAATCCTCACACGGAGGCTAATTACTGATTGTTAGAACTTACTCAGCCCATAGCCTTTACTTTTAAGGCACTGACAGAAAACCAGCTACAGACTGCATGAGCTCAGTTCCTTCCTTGTTCTGTGACCTGAGTATCATGATCTGGGGCAACTGGCTCTACCTGTCTCTGCCTGAGCTGACAGGCTGGACAAGATGACCTCCAGAGGTCTCTTCTAACATCAGTTATTCAGTAATACTGTAAATAGGGCTATATGCCAATCTTCACAACAGTTACTAAAATAGAACAAAATAGTATCAATAAGGCTAATAGCAATTCTTACTACCTAAGTTGCCAAACTCCATATCTCCATCTGATTGAATCTGATTTTGTTAGAACAAGTAACTATTTCTGTTTACAAGTTAGGCTAAGAACTAGCAAGGCACTTACAAAAAAGACATAAATGAAAGTCCCTATATGGAGAAGACAACTGAAACAGATTTGAGCTTATACATAAAAACTTAACACCTTTATTTCTTTACTTTGCATCTCCATCTTAAATAAGCAGGGGAAAGAGGCGACACAACAATGGGAGACATACAGGGAAGCTGACTAAAGGAGGAATAGGGTAAGCAACAAATTAGTGAAGGAAACCGGTATAAAAGAAGGAAAAAGGTATCAAAACAGCCAAGGAAAAAAGGAATTTTACTCTAAAATTAAAAGTTACGCAATTCATGGTGATAATGATCCAGCACTAGGAATCAAACTCTTCCATGATTTTCCAAAGAAATTGCAGCATTTCTCATGATGCAGCACAAGTTTATCCTATCCTGGTCAAAATAATTTTTTCGTTCTAAAGAAAGCGTTCTGTGTTCTTAAAGTGTTATTATCTTCCTCTCCTATTTGGTTTTATGCAGAAATTTTAATTTACTTGGAAATCACATGAACTGTGATATATATTACATTATTCTAAGATAAATGACTGAATTTCTGGTTTTATATGTAAAAGAGCTAGTTAACTACCAAACGTATGGTCATTCACCTATCAAAGGTGGTCTGTTAAGAATGTAAAGAAAGCCAAAGACTTCTTTAGGCACTCAGACCATATTGAAACACTGGAATTCTACTACAGATTATTCCTAGAAGATTTTTATTTAAATAGTCAACCAAATTATGAGAAAATTTTGAAACATTGCAACAACATTACATTGCATTTAACACAAAAAAAAAATAAAAGAAGTTGTATTAGCAGAAAACTATGTAATTTCAATAAAATATAGGTCAAGCAGAGTACACATATGGATGGCATAAGATGATGTTTAATTTCTATCTGCTATATATATTTTTTAAGAATAGTGAACAGAAACTTATCAGTATCATCTTCATATTGCACCATTACATGCAACATATTTTCTAATCACTTGTATCAGGGTCCCAAAGATACTATGACTGCAAATGAACAGTCAATCACACTCAGGAGAAACTGTATTCAAGACTAAGAAAAAATAGGTAGATTTTAGTAATAAAGACCATAGAAGAACAGCACAGAATACTTCCTGTTGGTTGCAATCACAAGACTAACATGTCAGCCATCCATTGTTGAACTTCTTTATATGATAAAATAATATGATAATCATGAAATACATCCATATCCAGAATTCAGCAGATACAGCAGTATGCTTTAAGGTGAGAAAGAGTGGGCAAAGACTGCACTCAGTTATGACCACACATTAAACTATCAGGGGCATTTTTTTTATAATGTATTTCTATTGCAGGTACTTAGCAATGAAACAGCACCTCATAATTAATTAATTATCTTTGACAATTACCCAGGTTACTCCTTCCAAAAAATTATCTGTACCACACAAGACACATCAAAGTACAATAGCCACAACTACACAAGGGCTAAAGAGCACTTTACTGTCCTGTGTGAGAAAACAGAGTGACTTCCTACAGAACAGTCATGGTACTACTTCTTTCATGGAGCAACAGATAGAAAGGATGCAGGATAAAGACAGAGCCAAAGTAAGTTTTTCAGTGTCCGCAGAGAACACTTCATATTTATCAGATAAGCATTTCTTAAGACCCTTGTTACTTTTCATAGCTTTTGAAGATACGTAACTTTCACATACTTGCAAAAATAAAGACATGATGAAGAAGTATTTCTCTGTCAAGCTTACCTTAGCTTTAAGGCTGTCCAGAGTTAAACTGTATGCACAGAGCATAAAGAATTTAGCGCCTCAACAAAAGTGGTTCAGATGGTCTCGCATACGATCTCTCTCAAGGTATAAGGAACAGCAACGAAAAAAGGGTATTTATAAAAATAATAGTGAATCCAGGCAAACATCTTTGTCTGTAAGAGTAGCAAGGCAAATATTCCACCTATTTTTGCCCGGGAAATTGCTCTGCTAACTTCGTTAACATCTATGACTTTATCAAGTTAGTTGGTTCTAGCCTCAGTAGTAGGCAATGGTAAACAAGATAGGAATCTTTCCACTGCCATCCTCTAAAATTTTGTAAAGTAATTTAACCTTGCAGTTTAAAATCTCTCCTGAGACACAACATCTATGAAAAAGTATCAGATTATACAGATTCTGTTGACTTCTCCAAACAGCAAAATCTAAACCATAAACTTTGAAAGTCAATTTGGGAAAACAGAAAACAAACACCCAAAGCAAACAAACAAACAAACAAAAAAAAAAAAAACAACACCCCCCCCCATATATTATTTACATATATATTTATATTGCTAAATAATTACCATGCCAAGTGTCAAGAGCTTCTTCACTTAACAGCTCTTTCTGTGGAACAGCAACTTGAGACTTTGGGTTATACTAACCTACAATACATATTTTAAACAACTGGGGTTGGAAGATGAGGGTTAATAATCAAGTAAACCAAAACATTACATGCCTCCCATTAATTCTCTATAACTTAGAACTACTCTAAACTGTTCTCATTAATACATAAGTGCAGAAATCTGGGGGGAAACTGCCAACAGGATGGCTCTTAATCTGTGACTAAAAAAACTGAGAATCCTTTTTTTAACATGTTAAAAAATTATACTGGTGATTATCACAAAAATTTGGGAAAAAAAAGAAAGAAAATCTTCCAATCACTTCCAATACAAAGGCAAATTATATCATTTTAGGATGATTCCTTAATGTTCATTATAATTTATGGCTCACTGAGACTAAAATCAAATTACTGTGTAACAGATACAGGTTTTCTATTCTCCTGCATTAACGGCAAGGCAAGGAGGGAGGTCAAGCTACATAAAATAAAGAGAACATCTTACTTTTCACAGTACATAAAGGAGATTAAATTCAGCATAGTTTTAAACACAGAAAGACAAATACACATAGTCCAAATTAAAATGAGAAAAGCTCCTGCTGACAACTTTTGATTGTGCTTAACAATCACCTATTAACAGCTGTATAGAAGGCTCTTCCAATAGTAATGTTAGAACAGGGATATTAAAAAGTTGCAAGAAACTCAACAGAGTTCTGTTGTTTGGCCACCTACAAACAACCTGTTTGCCCATACTAGTTCTTTCTAGAAAGTATACCCTAAAAAAAAGTAAACAAGAAAAAAATTATGTTTACTATTGCTGACATTTTTAACCTGTAAATCAAACATATTGCTAACAGTTAAAATCTAGCACACAGGCTATGTAAGAAATAAATCTAGCTGTGTAACTAGCTATACTTGCTTTTAACACATACAGGAGGCATTTCCAGTTGCTAGGATATTATGTAGTATATTAAATTACATGTAAACATCCTCACAGAGTTGGTATACAGGGTGTGTCATAACATTCAGGAAGAGTAAAAGCTTTATACATAATGCTGTATTCAGAAAAATAATTCTGCGTAAGGGTTTGATTTATTCAATATTCACTTTTAAAACCTCCAAAAGCAATTAAAAAAACAAACACTGCAAAAAAACTAGACATAAGCATTTAAAAGAAAGCATCAGATGGAAGAGGCTCCTATTTAGACAGCAATTCTCTGCTGCTGAGTGTCTGCCTGTTGCCTGAAGACCTGATACAGATAAAAATCTGTCACTACAATTAGATCAGAAGTTGATCACTTGACTTTCTACTGAAGATCACTCATTTCTTTCAAGCCACCTAATCCATTTCTGAAACGAATTATAGTTTAACACTGTAATGTGTAGGTTTCCTTCCTTAGCTGATTTATTTAGACTCCTCTTGTAGACAACACCTAAACTCTACAATCCCATTTCTTCATTTTCTACTTCACTTTTATGGTTTTAGAATTACTTCACTACTTCCTCAATTTTAGAGAAGTCCAAAGTTATGCTCTATAAATACTTTCATCAAAACTTGGATT
Organism: Melopsittacus undulatus; assembly: GCF_012275295.1. NCBI lineage: Eukaryota > Metazoa > Chordata > Aves > Psittaciformes > Psittaculidae > Melopsittacus > Melopsittacus undulatus. The sequence goes on along the minus strand of NC_047530.1, from coordinate 42,309,513 downwards.
ATGTATTTGCCTATAATCTGTGCTAGAAACAGTAAGGGGCCTCTGAAAATTTTAAGAAGCAGTATTCAGCTACTGCAATATTTAAGTTTATCCCAACACATTTATCTTGTTTAAACTCTCCAAATCAAAGTACCAAATCTACCAAAACCACAGATACTGAGTAATACACTGGAGTTCCTAAGCCAACCATCATCTATCCAGACACATCTCAGCTTCACTTAAAGGTTGGACCACATGCTTCCTATAATTAATTAATTTTCAAGCTTCCATAGAATAAATTCTCTCAAAAATTACTCTTGCTCTTTAGAAAAGACAGGCCTGGCAGAAGGGGAGGGGGAGTTGCCCTTTATGTTAGGGATAGGCTGGAGAGTATGGAACTCTGTCTGGGGACAGGTGAGCAGTCAACAGAGAGTTTGTGGGTCAGGGTTAAAGGGAGAACAGCAATGGGAGACATTACTGTGGGGATCTGTTACAGATCACCTGACCAACAGGGCTCTGTGGATGAACCGCTTTACAAACAGACAGGAAAAGCCCCACACTCAAAGGCCCTTGTTCTCATGGGGGATTTCAACCACCCTGATATCTGTTGGAGGATCGGTACGGCCCGGCACAAGCAGTCCAGGAGGTTCCTTGATTGTGTGGAAGACAACTTCCTTCTGCAAGTAAAAGAGGAGCCGACAAGGAAAGGTGCCATGCTTCACCTAGTGCTCACCAACAGGGAAGGGCTCATTGGAAATGTGACTGTCCAGGGCAGCCCTGAATGCAGCAGTCATGAGATGGTCAAGTTTGAAATCCTCAGGACAGTGAGAAGAGAGTGCAGCAAGCTCACTGCCCTGGACTGCAAGAGAGCAGGCTTTGGACTCGTCAGGAACCTGCATGGTAAGGTTCCATGGGATATAGCCCTAGAGGGCAGGGGGTCAGTTGGTTGATATTCAAGGATCATCTGCTACAAACTCAGGAGTGTTGAATCCCAACTAGAAGAAAGTGCAGCAGCAGAGCCAGGAGACCTCCATGGATGGATAAGGAGCTGCTGGGGAAACTCTGAAGGACAAAGAGGCTTATAAAAGGTGGAAGCAAGGACAGGCAGCCTGGGAAGAACACAGGAATGTTGTCCAAATAGCTAGGGACCATGTCAGGAAAGCTAAGGCCCAGTTAGAAATAAACTTGGCTAGGTAAGTTAAAGATAACAGGAAGGGATTCTATAGGTACATTGCAAATAAAAGACTAGGGACAAAGTAGGCCCTCTCTGGAATCTAACCGGAGAACTAGCTACCCTGGGGAGAACTGGGAGAACTGGCTACACAGGACTTGGAGAAGGCTGCGGTTCTTAATGACTTCTTTGCCTCAGTCTTCACTGGCAAAGGTTCTGAACACACCAGCCAAGTCTCTGAAGGCAAACGCAGGGACTGTGAGAATGAAGACCTTGGGCCCACTGTAGGAGAGGATCTGGTTCGAGACCATCTTAAGAACCTGAATGTACACAAGTCCATGGGCCCTGATGAAATCCATCCGCGGGTCCTGAAGGAGCTGGCAAATGAAGTTGCAAAGCCACTGCCCAACATATTTGAAAAATCATGGCAGTCAGGTGAAGTTCCTGATGACTGGAAAAAGGGAAATATAACCCCCATTTTCAAGCAGGGGAAAATGGGTGACCTGAGGAATTACAGAACAGTCAGTCTCACCTCTGTGCCTGGCAAAATCTTGGAGCAAATTTTCCTGGAAGGCATGCTAAGGCACATGAAAAACAACAAGGTGCTTGGTGACAGCCAGCATGGCTTCACTAAGGGGAAATCCTGCCTGACCAATTTGGTGGCCTTCTATGATGGGGCTGCAGAAATGATGGACAGGGGTGGAGCAGTTGATGTCATCTACCTGGACTTGGGCGAAGCATTTGACACTGTCCCACATGACATCTTTGTCTCTAAACTGGAGAGACATCAATTTGATAGGTAGACCACTCAATAAAGAACTGCCTGGATGGCTGCACACAAAGTTGTTGTGAATGGCTCAATGTCCATCTGAAGACCAGTAACGAGTAGTGTCCTTCAGGGATTGGTGTTGGGACCGGTCCTGTTCAACATCTTTGTCAGTGGCATGGACAGTGGGATTGAGTGAACCCTCAGCAAGTTTGCTGATGACACCAAGCTGTGTGGTTCCGCTGATACGCTGGAGGGAAGTAATGCCATCCAGAGGGACCTTGACACGCTTGTGAGGTGGGCTGATGCCAACCTTATGAAGTTTAACCATGACAAGTGCAAGGTCCTACACCTGGATCAGAGCAATCCCAGGCACAGCTACAGGTTGGGTAGAGAAGAAATTCAGAGCAGCCCTGCAGAGAAGGACTTGAGGATGTTGGTCGATGAGAAACTTAACATAAGCCAGCTTCAATGTGTGCTCACAGCTCAGAAAGCCAACCGTATCCTGGGCTGCATCAAAAGGAGCATGACCAGCAGATCAAAGGAGGTGACCCTGCCTCTCTACTCTCGTGAGACCTCACCTGGAGTACCGTATGCAGTTCTGGTGCCTCAACATAAGAAGGACATGAAACTGTTAGAACAAGTCCAGAGGAGGGCCACGAGGATGATCAGGGGACTGGAGCTCCTCCCATATGAAGACAGGCTGAGAAAATTGGGGCTGTTCAGCCCAGAGAAGAGAAGGCTGCATTGAGATCTCATAGCAGACTTCCAGTATCTGAAAGGGGCCTACAAGGATGCTGGGGAATGACTCTTCATTAGGGACTGTAGTGACAGGTCAAGGGTAATAGGTTCAAATTTAAACAGAAGCTTAGATTGGATATAAGGGGGAAGTTCTTTACTGTGAGGGTGGTGAGACACTGGAACACAGCAGGGGAGTTGGAAGTCGATGATCTTAAGGTCCTTTCCAAACCTAACTATTTTATGATTCTAAAAAAAAAAAAAAAAGGCCAAATGGGACTATGACCAAATCAATTAGGTTTCCCAGTGCATATTATCAAGTAACTAAAACTCCAGAATGTCTTTCAATTCATACATTTTAGAGACAGCTGTATTACTCAGACGAAAGCATACTATGGTTTTTCTCCCCTCAGCAAACACTTTCCTTTACCATAACATAAAATTCTATATACAGGATAGTACAAGAACTCATCATCTGTTTAAATCCTGGTAATTAAGCTGAGAACGCTTTCTAGTAATTGATGGGAACCACTTGACCCTTGTGATGCAAGTGTCTTGCCAATACAGTACATTTGTAAAGCTGAATATTATTATTTTTCTAAGTCATTAATCAGCATCTACATGACCTCTCAATTTAATAGTTGCACTTATCCTTACCAATATATGAAAAAAAAATTGAAAGAAATGATACATTTGACTACAGTTGGCCACAAACTGAATTTATATTTCAGCATTTCACTTTTAGCTGGCTTTACACAACAGTGGAGTAAAAACCTGTAATATAAAATTCTATAAAAACACAAACTCCTTCATGAATCCTTGTTGTTCAGTATGAACGTAACATCCAAAAAACAACTACAATCCAATAATTGACTAAAAAGGCAGTTCTCTTTAACTTTGTAAGCAAAGACGGAATACGTGACTACCATGGGGTGTTTTGAGAAGCCATTATCTGAACTAGTTATAGGGTAAGCAGCTTACCTGTATGATGGAATGACACAGAATAAGCAGCAGTTACAATGTGAATAAAAAGCTGTTTTGCAAGGGAGATGGAAGAAGAGATTATAACTTACCTGAAAACTAAAAAGTCTACAAATGCGTATTCAAAGGAAATAGCCCTTATGCAGGTCTAGCAAGACAAAAAACAAAACAAAACCCCACACAGATGCTTTTATACATCCACCTTTAGAAAAGATTTCTTACTGAACATCACGCAATAATTTCAGCTGCAAACTAAATTACATTGCACTAGGAATCTCAAACTCTACCAAAGTGGGTAAAGCTGCTTTTACAGTATGTCTTTTAAAGCATGAACACCTGTAACTTAGTAAAATGTGGTTTAGTGTGACTGTAGTCATTGAACAGTCACATTTCTGTATGAAAACCTAGGATTTTCACTGTCAATTACATGACCTGTTATGAAGTCATTAGAATGCAGCTGTTTCTCTGTTATTACTGACTCTTAGAATATGGCCTAGGTGTTTGCTATGATTCTACAGGAAAATAAATGCTAACAAAAACATTTATTGTTGATATTAATATGTGACACTTTTGCAGATAAGTCACATAAATATCTCTACATTTGAGCAGATACCTGTCCTAATTACATTAATACCCTTAACATTACATTCGTACACTAAAAACTAGCTTTTAATGCATATTCACATGTATTTTTCAAAAATATATTCAAACATATGAAATACAACCACCTTTTCATCTTGATACAAAATAAAAAAAGATTGTAATCTTTATGTTAAAGATACATACCCTTAACTGTTTTTTTTTTAAAAAACGTGATCTAATGAAAAACTTTTCTGTAGTCACTCTAGTAATTTGCAGTAATTGTAGAATTTGTACTAAAAATGAAAGCCAAGATAAATTGTTGAATTATTATTCCAACTCCAAGGCTCATTCATACAAGTTTATGAACCAGACAATGATTCATTTCATCTGTACTGCTCTATAATACTTCACATATATACTGCATTATTACCTAACTTAAAAATAGAAAGACTAATACATTTAATCAGAGGCAGAACTATAAAAATTACCACTTTCACTTACTCATTTATAATGGACTGCTGCTTAAACCATAAAGAACAGGCATAAAAAAATATTTAAGAAAAGAATCAAAATAGAAATGAAAATAAAAATTAAAAAAATGTCTCGTGTGATGTCTAACTGCAAAGACAGTTTCCAGTAAGGAAAATAAAAGATTCCAACTTCTTGGGAAAAAGCATTGCATCAAACCTTGCCAATTTTAGTTCAAATAGACAGGAGGAACAGGTATAACCAAGACATAAAAGACATCTTAATTGTCTTAGAACTAGCTTAAGCACCTTTTACTAGCAGAAGAATATCCAATATCAGCTTTAACTAATGAAGGAAAAATCTACTACATTTTTCCCCTTCATGTGTATTAGCCATGCATCAAGAAAAAAATACCATATAGTAGGTCTTGTCTAAATTACATTTTTCAGTGAAAAAACACCAAGAAATAAACAACTATCAAGTAAACATCAATCTTTTCCTGCAGAACTAGTTATACATCGATAAAGCATGAAAGCTCCTAATGTTTTATATTCTTATCTCTCAAAAAGGTCAGATTTATGACATAGTAGTGGCAAAAAAAACACACAAGAAAAAAAAAAACCAAAAAAGCAAACCACACAAAAGAAAAACATTTCCAGGGTACAACATCTGGCTTTTCAGGTATTTAAATGAATGAAGATGGTTAACCAGGAGCTTATAGGATGTTAGAGCAGGGCTCTCAAATTTATTACCATCAGCACTAACAGAATGGTTTGTAGGATATAAATGCTGTGGAAGCTGCTATTTTGCAGGGACATTCTTATCATATCACACACTAAATTTTTTAAGTAATCTAGAAATCAGAAACATATATTCTTAGCTCCATGTAAACAATAAAACAGCTTGCTTTGGATTTGTATGTTATTCACTGACTGCTCAGGAGTAAATTTACCAGAAAAGTCCGAGGTGATCATTGCTTGTCTTATAGGCCTGATTATAGAAACTCTTGCCTGATATTTTGCAAAGTTGAAAAACATGCACAGAACAAGGAAGAGAACTACACAAATATTTCTCCTTAAAAACAGATTTATTCTTCCCACTGAGACACAGCAGACCAGAGGAAAAGAGAGCATGTGCAAGGGTGCAGTGGGGAGAGCGGAAAGGGGAGGGGAGAAAAAAAAGGTGGTGTTAGCATTTAACCGTGTTAATGAGAGCTATGGTTTGAACATATTTTGTATTACATAGGAATAAATACTAAGTACTTGAAAAAAATGCTGTAAGTAACTCAAATATCAAATTCAAAATTTGAGACTTTTGATCTGAACCCCTCTGGGCCTCGTTTCCCTATTTATGAAACGACAGTATTAATGCTTCAACCTCAAATACTCCATAAGGATCACAACAAAATTAGCAACTCTTGTTTTCAGAGTAAAAGTAACATAAAGTAACATGAATTAAATAATTCATGCAGCTGGTTGCTTGACAATGATGAAACACTATATACTGAATAGGTGGTCAGCAGATGACCAGAGGCCATTCTTTATATTAAAGTCCTGAAGTCCTGTGTTTATAACAGAACATGAAAATCCACTGAATGCATTTGTCACAATGAATATAGTGGATAGTATAGACATTTCCTAATTTCAAAGTTCTAGTTATGCAGCTTTCCTAGTTATTTTATAATACGCTCTCTTTTTATCTTTGAGATAGAAACACGCATAACAATGTCAGGATTCTGTGCAGGGTCAACTGTCCATCCAGTAGACATGCACACAGAAAGACAGGATTTAAGTTATGCAATAAAGAACTCACTGCTTTCAACAAACAGTGAGAAATTCTTCTGCTTCTTATAAGAAGGGAAAATTAATTTCATGTTGATTTCTAGAAAATGTTTTAAAAGCTTGGATTTCATTTTTAAATATGAAAATGAAGGCTCTTTCATAGCACATTCTAAACTCATTCCTTTGCTTTTTAGTGTATCTAGGCCACAGTAAATATTCTGATAATAATCTTCAAAATAATAATTTTTGTCAGATTAACATATGTGTCTGCCGATGAATAGTACAACTGTATGTTGTACAAGCTCCTGTTAGGATAAAAAACAATTATTTGCATTAAAGTTTACTAGATTGCATGGTATGTTGCAGATTTCATATATGATAATTTAAATACTCTAAAAGGAACAGAATATTATTTACAGATGTTTTCTCTGAGATTTAATTATTCTGTCACGTAAATTTATCACAGCATTTAGATTTCACTAACATATTCTGATTTTCACTGAGATCCTTTCACATACAACCCATTCAATCCTCCTGCTTGATCCTGCAGGAAAGACACTGTGCTAAATTTAGGTTATTACAATCATTTCTATGGTAACAGATGGATGTGAAACACAGGATTATGACTTCACTGCACGACTCTGCAGAAAGAAATCGGATGGTGGAGGAAGAAAGATCATGTTCAAAATATCTGCAGCTGTAGCAGGGAAGCACATGCAGTCTCTGGGAAAGGGAGATTTTTTTTTCTTTTTTTTAAATATATGATGCCTTTTTTCAACATGCCCGAAGGTAAATCTTCTCCTAACAAATACCTTCATCACCAATGATCTCTAAGTTTGTTTTTTTTTTTTATTTAAAGTAGTATCTGTATTTGGCAAAATTAGAAGAGAATGCTTCACAATATAGGTTATGCACAAAATTATAAATAGATATGAATCTATATAGAACCTCTAGAGATTAAAATAAATACAAATATGAAATTCTGACAGAAATGCATTCCATATAAAAAGAAGGGCAAGAAGGAAAGCATATTTCAGCTAATACAAAACCAGGGGGAAAGTTTTTTCTCATTATTCTTGCTTTTTGTGGATTGTATTCTGCAATGTATGCAAAAATTTCATGCTACAAATGCACAAACTATATTCAAGAGCTAGAAATATAACTGAATTATTACAGCATATTATATCATTATTCTCTTCAGAGTTTTATTTCATCTTAAAATCCAAACAAGTCTAGATGAGAAGAAAAAAAAAGGGTGTTTATTATATCGTTATAAATAATACTAACTACACAGAGCAATCCTCAATCACAGACTAAAAACAGCCACCATAGCATCTGCCTTAAAAATACTGTAGTCCTGTACAAAATCCTTTACAAGATGGTGTCTGAAATACCTTCTATATTTAATCACAATCCTTAATGAAAGGCCATTGTAACAGGCAGAACTATATTTAACATTTCTGGGTTAGCTGGACACTGATTATCTAAGTACAGAACAAACACGAATAACTCTGTGACTAACAGCGGTTCCTAACTTAAATACTACTGTGATAACATACTCAAAGCAGGTATTTGGCTATAAAGGTTATACTATTTCACAACAGTAAATGTAGTAGACTTTAAAGGGATTTTTGTTTCAATCTCATAGGAACAAGGTATTTATAATCAAAACCAAATTTCTTCATTTTACTTTCTCCAATTTGTTTGCTTAGATTTTCAGATTAAATCTAACCTATGAAAAAATGTAACTACTTACAAAGAATTCCTGAAACACACCAGATATGCAACGTAAATATACAAAGCCACTATAATTTAATAAATACAAGGTCTTTACTCAGTATCAAAGATAATACCTCTGTATGCTGAAGCTGAGTATGGCTCAAGAAACCTTTTCTTTTATATTTTCATTCTGTATTTATTATGCACTATTAAACTAATAGTAGAAGTCAACATAAAGGACTTTGCTGATTAAGGACCTCTTAAGGTCCTTTTTTCTCAACTAGCAAATTGTTGCCAATTTTCAGAAAACATGGAGGATCCTAAAGGGAATTAAAAAAATCCTTGAAACCCCAATCATTCTCTGTAGTTGAAATTAGCAAACACATCAGAAGGGACCAAAATGGACACAAAGCCTCATTTACCTAAGGAAAGTAGGCTAAACAACCCCTCTCCCCCTCCCCCCAAAAAACCCAACCAAAACAAAACACAAAACAAAAACAAACCCCCCTAAAAAAACCAACAAAACTCAAAAATGCTCAGTAAGAATGGAAAAGGAACGTCTGACACAGTTCTCCAAATTAGAAATTCGGGTCTTGGCAACCCCAGTAGTCTCTGAAGATTCTGTGAAGGACTGCAACACTAATAAAATTAGGACAGAAATGACCAAATAAAAACCGATATGGAAAACTTTGTTTCTTTTTAATTCAGACCACTACACCATTTAAAACTTGGTTCTTTTTTTAATCTGCAATTAACCTAAATACATTTCAAATACTCTTTGACCCTCTGGGAGGAAAAGTTCTCTTTCTAAAAGATGTTACAGCATACACCTTTTATTTAACTTAGAAAGAATCCAAAACATTTTTTTTTGCGCTTTCAAGAGCGTTCTGAAACCTTACATTAAAAAATGCCCATGCATTTAGCCTTTTAAACATTTTAAATGTTTGAAATTATCAAAAATATTAAAGAGAAACGTCACGTGTTTTGGGAGCAGGGCAGGAGGTGAACCGGGAAAATGTTGCTGCTTTCATATACAAAGCTACATACCATTCCCCTCAAAACTTCACATTGTTCATTCTCAAAGCAAAGCTTTCCACTTAAAGTGCTGATAAACTTAGACAAATGGACTGAAGAGAACAGCTGAAGTGAGGATAAACACTGCAGGTAGTAAACTAATGATCTGAAAAAATTACTCCTCTTTTCCTGGCCATAAAATTGGGTCATCCATCAGGAATATTGTGATGTAACTCAGAACTGAAACAGCAACATTCAGCTAAGTGTTAGCACCTTTAGTATCCACAATCATACTTCTTCATTAAAAACACGTTTAAAATCTAAAACATCATCTGTCTGCATGAAGAGAATCCCAAGTAAAATTAATCAACAATGGAATACAATGATCATAATCTACTAGAGCTATAACCATATTGTCTCAATATTTCCATGTCAAACCCATTTAAATTTTTAACAAATGCTTGCTAGGAAGTTCAGAAGCTCTTATGAATAACCAATTCATGAAATGCCACTAGTGAGTCAATAATAAGTATGGCATTTGGTTTAAATTAATAAAGGGATCCAGGAGATTTAGCTTCAGTGAACTGGTCCTCCACTAACTTCTCTTTTGAGGTGGCAAATTATCAGCCCTTACAGGTCAGTAAAAGCCTTTATTTGCCTCACTTTATCCAGGGATTTGCCATTTTCATAGGGATTTGGCAATAGGCAGAAGCCACCCACAGTTTGGCCATATATAAAGGCCATTTGATGTTTTAGAAAGCACTGAATCATTTGCAAAGAAAAAGTTAAGAAGCTCTTGCTGGTTGAAACCAAAAGAATTTTAATTGCTTAATGGGAACAAATTGATGGACAGGGAGCCCAAAGGAATATTTAATGTTTTGGGATTTTCCAGTATTATTTAGAGTGGTTAAATAAGAAAGGAGCTGTCTTTATAAATAAATAAATGATCTGAAAGGCAGGTCAAGGGCACTGCATCGGCACAGGGCCAGGCAACAGAAGGTGCTAAGCAGAGCAGACTGGTGGATCTGGTGACCAGAGTAAGAGACCTCTGTATTTCAGCATACCAGAATTTGATTTCTTTGCACTATCTTAACTGGATGGCTAAATTTGCAAAGCTACACCTATAAAAACAAGGAATAAATGTCTATGCAGATAAATATACACAAAATATGGAAATTAAAATCAAATAGAAGTTGCAACTTATTAAACACATTACTTCCATGTCGCCCTTTTGGTTGAATCAAATCTACAATCTGTAGCGGTCAAACAGCAAGAAGGGAGATTGTTGCTATTGAAATTCTACAAAGAGCTAAGAAATGGCTAAGCATAAACATAAAGGGAATGTTCAATAAGGGTATAATTTTTCCTAAGTTAGATGTGTTTACTCCAAGCATTTCCTCATTGCTCAAATATATGAAAAAGTCACTTGGCATATTCATGGTTTACCATTTGGAGAAATATCTAAAAAAAAAAAAAAAATCATTGTGTAAACTATACAACTATGACTTGAAGAGAAAGCACCTCCTGAATCATTACAGTTGTACACTATCTTCTAGCTGTCCAGCTAGGAAAACAAGGTATTTCAAACACATCTATTAAATAAACACTGAAAGAGGGACCAAAGGCAGACATAAGTAGAAAAAAATAAAAATCTTTGAACCTACTAGTTAACTTTCTCACTTTCTTTTCCTAAAATATTTTTTCACAGAATTAATATTAACTCCAATATATCCCTGTAAATAACAGACTTGACTAATTTTATTTGCATACTGTTAGATGTTCAAAGTCAATTCCGCTATAAGTTACACTAAAATGAAAGTGGAAATAAGCCCTTCCCAGAGCTACCTTAAGCTTATTACCTTTTTAACCTTCAGGATGACTTCTGGCAATGGAATATCAACTAACACTAGGAAAGATCTGCAGAGTTTTGAGTAACAGGAAAAAAAAAAAAAAAAAAAAAGCTGTGAAAGAGCTAAAACCCACTACTTAAGATTAAGCTTTATATTACTGAAGGTTGATTTCCTCCCCCTGCCAGATACCCACATTTAAACTCCTATATAAAGTAAGCTGCTTTAAAGACCCCCTTCTACTTTAATGGCATAGTAAAACAAGAACTGTATTACACAAAGGGGAGAGAAAGGGGAGTGAGGTGGCAGTAAAAAAAAAAAAAAAACAAAAAACCAAGAACCCCAAAGCTAAAAGCACTTCATTTTTGTGGTTCCAGAAAACTGCTATTAAATAAATGGAACACATCCGTTTCACCAAAAATAGAGATAACTTAAAACCACAAGTATTTACAGAAAACACATTTCAAGCCACATATTAAATGTGATTTCCCTAGGAAACTGCACATTATAGTTAGTGGTACATTTAAATTTTAAAAGAAAACCAAAGGCAAACAAACAAGTCTATATCCCTGTAATCTCAGGAAGCCACAACTACCACAACCCTTTTATATCTGTTATTAAAGATAAATTTCCCTAGCATAAGAAATTTGCTTCACACTTCAGCCAGATTTGTTTTGTCACATCACAACAAACAAAGTGGAAAAAACTGAGTGTGACACTTTTCAAGTAAAAGAAGAAATAAACAAAATAAAACAAAACAAACATGAAAAAATGCTTTCAGGGAATGAAAAGCATAAATTTATTTTCAATTTAATTTGAAGAAAAGCAGCAAGTGATTATTCTAATAAACAAGCAAAATTCCTAGAATCAATTTTCTACAAACTACTTGATCATTTGACTAAAAACATTAACATTAATGCTTTTCCTTTATAATTAAGATTGCTTAACACTTAATATGATTTATAAATAATACTGCCCCTGTCTTCACCTAGTTTTCAATTAGTTTTCAAGCACTGCTTATCCAAATGATGGTTTTGGACCTCTGCCTTAAGTAGGCTGTTTTTCAACTTCTTCCAAGTTTCAGCAAGTGATTCAGTGACTTCCAATAAAACTATGAAAAATTAGATAGTTTCCTCATGTTAAGTATGTTTTAAATACTTCTCTACAAAATCTCATACTTACAAAGTGTGAAAGGTACGCTTTTCACCAGCCACCCCCAGCTCCAAAATCAAATGTAGTTAAATTAGAATTCTCTGAACAACTGAAATTAGTCAAGCTCAGGAATCAAAATTAAAATTTACCCAAAGAAGCCTGTAATCTCTGTTCCTACACAACTCCTACACACCATCCTGACAGAGGCTCTCTCATTTTGGAACATGACTGGGTGCCTTCATGTTTTTAAATGCTTGGTGTAAATCCTCTTTTAATTGTTTTCCCTGGTAACTGTGACCTGCTGCCGTGAAAGCTACTAAAACCCAAGAGACAACCCAAGTTGTACACAACTGAAGCTTAAAATAGAATCACAGAATGTTTTTTTTTATAGAAGGGACCCCTAAAGATCATCTACTTCCAACCCCCATGCCACAGGCAGAGACGCCTTCTAGTAGACCAGATTGCTCAAAGCCCAAATCCAGCCTAGCCTTGAAGAACTAGAACAAACGGAAGAACTAGAAAACAATCTGAATTCAGAAAGAACACTGGTAAGCAAATATGGCTAACTTTAGCAGGCTAGGGGAAACAAGGAAAAGTTTTCTCATTCAGAACTGAATGTTAACTTCGGAAAACCTAAATGCTTGAGAATGCTCCAACACAATGCTAACATATTCAATTCAGGTAACTTGCCACCGATGACCATTTTGGGTGTTATTTGTAAATGTCCAGTTTTAAACAGAGCAATTTAACTGGCAAGCAGTAAGTCAAGCAAACACAACAATAACTATCCATGAACAGTATATGGAACTAAAAGAAAATTTTACACATCCTGACAAAACTATTTCTATGAAAGTTCAAATCGCATATCCAAAATTTATATAAAATTCAGCTGTAGTTATCTAGTCATCTCCTCCTCCTCTGGAAAAAAATAGGAACAGTAAGTATGTATAATCATTAACAACTCAGAAGTCATTAAGTAAATACCACCAGAAAAAAAAATCATGAACTGTTTTTTCCATACTTTACTTTCACTGGTGCCTATCCTCCATATTATAAACTAAAACCTAAGATGTGATGATAATATAAAAGTTGACTTCTCACATATGTACAACAGCAAGCACATCCCATTTAATCTCACTACATCATTCTCAGCCCTTTGGACTGTTTCACGAAAAATAAACACAAATTACAAGAAAAGACAAAGGCAGTGATAGTTACTACAAAATAAGCATTCTACAACACAAAGAGATTATTACCTCCATTCAATGTTGCAGAAAACATTAATAAAGTACTAAATGAGAACTCAGTAAAGATACACTTAACATTTTTAGTTAGTGAGATTACAGAATCATAGAATCTTAGAATAGTTAGGGTTGGAAATTACCTTAAGATCATCTAGTTCCAACCCCCCTGCCATGGGCAGGGACACCTCACACTAAACCATTTCACCCAGGGCTCTGTCCAACCTGACCTTGAACACTGCCAGGGATGAAGCATTCATCACTTCTTTGGATAAACTATTCAAGTGTCTCACCACCCTCACAAAAAAGAACTTCTTCCTTATACCTAATCTAAACTTCTCCTGTTTTAAGTTTGAACCCACTATCCCTTGTCCTATCGCTGCAGTCCCTCTCCAGCACACTTGTAGGCCCCCTTGAAATACTGGAAGGCTGCTATGAGGTGTCCACACAGCCTTCTCCAGGCTGAACAGCCCCAACTTTCTCAGCCAAGTGGGGTCTCACGAGAGCAGCCCAGAAGATCAGGATCACCTCCTTCGACTTCTTGGTCACACTCTTTTTGATGCATTCCAGGATATGGATGGCTTTCCGGGCACGCACATTGAAGCTGGCTCACATTGTTTCTCATTAATGAGCACCCCCAAGTCCTTCTCTGCAGGGCTACTCTGAATGTCTTCTCTGCCCAGCCTGAGGCTGTGCCTGGGATTGCTCCAGCCCAGGTGTAGGACCTTGCACTTTGTTTTGTTGAACTTCCTCAGCCTGGCATTAGCCCACCACTCAAGCAAGTCAAGGTCCCTATGGATGACATCCCTTCCCTCCAGCGTTATCAACTGAACCATATAACTTAGTGCGGTTGGCAAACTTGTTGAGGGTGCACTCAATCCCACTTTCCATGTTGCTGACAAAGATGTTGAACAGGATCAGCCCCCACACCAACCCCTGAGGAACACCACCTAGAGCATCACATTCCTCACCTTCCACACAACTGAGGAACCTCCTGGATTGCTTGTGCCAGGCTGTACTGTCCCTCCAACAGGTATCAGGATGGTTGAAGTATCCATAAGGGAAAGGGCCTGCAAGCGTGAGACTGTTTCTATCTGTCTACAGAGCATTTCATTCACAGGTTCCTCTTGATCAGGCAGTCTTTAAAAGATCTTCACAGTAATGTCCCCCACCTCTGCTCTCCTTTTGACCCTGACCTACAAGCTCTCTGTTAACTGATTACTTGTCCCCAGAAAGAGATCCATACTCTCCAGCCTATCACTGACATAAATAGCTACTCCCCATCCCCATTTGCCGGGCCTGTCTTTCCTAAAGAGCCTATAATCTTCCATTCCAACATTTCAGTCATAGAAGCCATCCCACCATGTTTCTGTGATGCCAATGATATCACGTCCCTGTAGCCATGTACACATCTCTAATTCCTCTTATTTCCCCATACTATGGGCACTTGTATAGAGGCATCAGGGCCAAACGCCAAATAAAGCTAATTCATTGGCTGAAGTAGTTCTGCATCACTCCAAGCATTCATTACAGGTGCTAAATTACAGTTGCTAATTGAAAGCAAGTATTTTTTAAATGACTGTCCCTGTTTCAAGAAAAACAAAAAAATCAGAACTCATTGGATCATTTATATCTTTACTATCAGCAAAGAAGGAAGTGCTGCATGTACCAGATAACGTACTTCATGCAATCTCACCAAGGTTCTTTTGGACCAATTCTTGACACTGAGAAAACATATTAAGCATTTAAAATACATAGCTATACAAAATAGGGGTTTTACTCATATTTGGATTTACTTGGGTTTTCATATTTGTATGTCTGTATTTAAAGGACTGACCACGATTTTACTGGTGCAAAATGGTCTTGAAGTTGTGATGTATTTTAAGATGTGTATTATGGATTATTTTAACTACATATACACACATACATGTGTATGTGTACATAGATAATATATGCATAGATACATCATCCTTTGGCCTATTGAATCATCTTTCATTCTCATTATAAGGTGACTGTGTTGCCATTCAGCAAGACCTGGACAGGCTGGAGAGTTGGGTGGGGAGAAACTTGATGAAATTCAACAAGGGCAAGTGTTGAGTCTTGCATCTGGGAAAGAACAACCCCATGTACCAGTACAGGTTGGGGGTTGACCTGCTGGAAAGTAGCGAAGGCGAAAGGGACCTGGGGGTCCTGGTGGATAGGAGGATGACCATGAGCCAGCAATGTGCCCTTGTGGCCAAGAAGGCAAATGGCACCCTAGGGTGCATTAGAAGGGGTGTGGTTAGTAGGGCAAGAGAGGTTCTCCTCCCTCTCTACTCTGCCTTGGTGAGGCCACATCTGGAATATTGCATCCAGTTCTGGGCCCCTCAGTTCAAGAAGGACAGGGAATTGCTTGAAAGAGTCCAGAACAGAGCACAAAGATGATTAAGGGAGTGGAACACCTCCCTTATGAGGAGAGGCTGAGGGAGCTGGGTCTCTTTAGCTTGGAGGAGACTGATGGGTGACCTCATCAGTGTTTACAAATATGTAAAGGGTGGGTGTCAGGATGATGGAACTAGGCCTTTTTTCAGTGATGTCCAGTTACAGGACACGGGGCAATGGATGTAAACTGGAGCATAGGAGGTTCCATGTGAACATCAGAAAGAACTTCTTTACTATGAGAGTGACAGAACACTGGAACAGGTTGCACAGGGGGGTTGTGGAGTCTCCTACATTGGAGATATTCAAGGCCTGCGTGAACAAGTTCCTGTGTGATGTACTCTAGGTTACCCTGCTCTTGCAGGGGGGTTGAACTAGATGGTCTTTTGAGGTCCCTTCCAACCACTGGGATTCTGTGATTCTTTTCATTCCATAGTCTACAACATGAGCTAGAAGCAAATGAACAAGATTCCAGCTCTGATGCTTTACAAAGATACAAATTTGGAAGTACAGTAGGTATTCACTACTTCACACACCGCTTTTTGAAGACTGCTTAGTTTTCTGATAACTGCTTTTCAAACCCAGCACCATACCAAGCATAAATCTCAAACACAAACACCATTAAACTGAGAATTAAACTCCACAATTCTCAAGCAGTAAAATCTGTGGAGGAAAACACTACAGAAATTGTGAGATTTTAACCAATTAAGGAAACTGAGATGTCAAACAACCAATGTGCACAGTTCTGTCAGATCTGAAACCTTTTTGTGTACGACTACCAGAAAACTAACAGCAAGTACTCTCCTCTTTCCCATTTAACCAAGGTCAGTGTTCAAATCCAAAGATGCTGCATCCATGTGCTTGAAAGAAAAGTCAACATCATATCTCCCCTTTCAGTCTGTTAGTAACATTGATTTCAAACAATTTTCTTACATTCAAGAAGAGTCAAGACAGGTATGAAGCAAATGGTTATTCTTCCCTACTTCATCAACAGAAGAAATGCACCTGTACAGCTAATCATCTGTTTCCTTAATACGCCTGTCTATTAGGATATGTTAAATATCTTCAGCCATAACTGGAACACCACTAGATTTCATGCAGAACACTGTCACTTTTTTTCTGATTTCTAGTGCCCTTGTTTGAAATGTTTGTAGTGGCATCAAGAATGTAGGAAGCACTACACTGGATCAAATGCACTACTCTGAAAGAAAAAAAGAAACAAAAGTCATTACAGAAAACTCCTTCCTCAGTATCTTCCCAGTGTTCAGCAGTTTGCATATTAACAGTATGATTATCACACAAGGCAGGTATACTCTGCATATAGCTACTATGATCCTGATCTTCCACAATCATCTCAGTGATAAATTTTTTGGAATATGGTTCCTCCTTATTCACATCCAAATTTTCTACCAAACGGGAAGTATAAAAGAGGGAAAAAAAGAAGTAAAGCCTGAGGACAGGCTCTCTGAAGCTGAGAAATCCTCCCACTGTCAGAAACATATTCATTGACTATTAAACACATCACACAACAATAACTCACTGGAAGCTGCAATAAGTACCTCCCAAGGAAGAAAAGGTCCTGCCTTATTTTAAAAAAATACATCATTTTTAATCCCACATTTCAAGTAAATTCACTTTTGTCAGGAAAAGGTATCTCTAACATTTCCTATTTTTCTATTTGACCAAGGCAAATTTATGAATACCTCCAAAGAATCAACAAAAACAATGGACCTGTGGTGAGTTTACATAAACACAAAGCTGTATTAAGAAACAGTAGGTTCCAGACACTACAATATGCTAGAGAACATAGTTAATACATCAAGGCAATGGGTTCTCTGAAAACAAAAAATCTACATAATTTAAATGAGAACCCTTGGCAGCAAGGAATCTAGCTGAGTTTGATTTTGCTAACTAGTTGTTTAATTGCATTTTGTTTTTTTCTACTGATGTTCACAGCTTGTTCAGGAGATCTATTTTGTAAGAACAAAATTTAAAGTGTAAAGTAAAGTAAAATTACACCTGTAAGATGTGATTTTTTTTTCCTTTAATGGCTTGTACTAGAGTAATTTCCTCTACAGGTAATAAAAATCAGCATTCCCCTAAAAAAAATTAAAAAAAGGCAAACTTCTACAGCAGCCTAGACATGCTATATAGAATTATGATTTTATATAAACACCTTTAGAAACAAATAGCTTTAAATCCATAAGATTTGACATAGCAGAAAATAATTCAGATGCTTTAATCATGTCAACAAATGATCAGTAGCAAAAATTTCAAACACAGCATCCCTACTTTCTTAAAGTCCCATCCAAAAAACAAAAAGGAAATTCAACATACCTCCAGCATTTTACAACATACAGCTAAGATGGAGAAAAATATCCACAATTCCTTTGAGACTCGTAAAAATCAGGTTTTGCTTATGTCTTTTCACAGCTACCTAAGAATTTTATTAGTTTTAAGATGACTCCTGTTTGTAAGCTAACCATTACACTTGATTAATCTCTAGCAATACTACTTTTGACAAATTCACTTTACAACCATGCTATAAGCCTGCCTTTTTTTTTGTTCTTTGCTAAGACTTAAGAAGTGCATTCAGATCAAAATACTTTATAATTTATATATACATACATGAGGAATTTTTGCCTTTTTTATTTTAATCAAAAAGTAGACACCAAAATATCTGAAAGGATCTACAAGGATGTAACTTATAAGTGAGAGATCACTCCACCTATTTCTACTAATTCCACCACGGATGATCACAAGAAGCCTCAATGGATAATATCAAAGTTAGAATAACTATGATAAAAACTATAAAAACTATTATTCTCCAGTTTGACCTCCTTCCTTTTCCACATCATTTTCTAAAACACACCCTACTTTTCACCGAGTTTCATTTATGTACATGAAATCCTGTTTTAAAGCACATACTACACCTAATAAACCTTTGTGAGAACATCTTGTATTGATCTGTACATATTGATACTGTTTTTGTTTATATTATTCCAATTTTTTTAACTCTAAATTCAGTTTAGCTCATTTCAGTCCTTAAGATCTGGTGCTACTTCCTAAGCTAACAGCATTAACAGCATAAGCTATAAGACATTCCTGCTTTATGTGTTGTCAGATTGGGAATAAAAAGGCACATAAACAGAAATGTTGCACAAGTGGTTATTAGTAATGTTCATCTACTCTTCCTTTTCTTTGTTACTTTAAAATAATAGTAGATAAATTTCTCATATCAAACAATGGAGAGAAGTCAGTGCCAATCATTTTGAAGTATTATTCAAAATGCATGTAGTTTTTAAGAAATGTCATTTTGGTTTGTTTTGTTTGTTTTTTTTTAACTACCTTGATATTTTAGTCTTATAGCATTCACTTGCATTCAAGTTAAGTTAATTATAACACGGAGTATTAAAAAAATATTAGGTAAGTAGGAGAAGTAGTAGGTACTGATAAATGCTCCTGCACTGCAACACAAGAATCCTTACAGGTAATATCCTGGGTTTTAGTCACATCAAATTTACATTAATCGTGTTTCAAATAATTGCTGAATTTAACACCAAACACCCTAAATATGACAGGCACCCAACTTTAATTTATAACTGTTCAAATCTCTTACATAAAAATGCAAGAAAAAAGTCATTTCCACCACTGAGCTCAAAGTCGGCTCATAACCTAGTAACAGAGAAAAATATAAAAATGATACAATAATGGTACAGCAGCACAAGCACCTGAGTATCATGAACAAATGCCATTCTTCCTAGCAGCAGCAGCATGTGAATATGAAGACAATACTTAGGTCAAGTAGATAATCTAACAGTGCCACTTCTAACAAGGAATGAAGTCCTCTGATATTTCCATTAATTTCTTTTACTTGCAATATGCAAATCTGCTATGCTTCTTTGTACATCAGTTTTGCCTTAACTTTCCAAAGGACATTTTCCTATAAACACAGTAAAAAAGCTAGCAATGTACCTCTTTTGTTTCTCAGCCAGCATAAGTAATAACCAAAGGTAAAATATAAGTTTGGAATAAAATCAATCCACCATAACGGCAATTTTTTTTTTCAATATAACCTTACAGATCCCTCCCAAGAAACAGATTTGCAACATGTAATTCTTTGCTTACTTGAATATCCAGGGCCTTAATTAAATGCAGTTCTTCACATTTTGACCTAAATGCAACTTTTCCCTCCATTTGTATAGCCTTCTCCCTGCTTATAAATAAGAGTTCTTCTTATCAGCTACATAAAACGTGCATACAAGTTTAAAAATTGCTTCTGGAACAGATGCTGTTCAATTCTAAATTCAGAACCATTTTCTACTTGTCATTGCATTTAATTTTCTCAAAGACAGGTGAAAAGACCTTCAAAACCAGCATGAGAGAAGGGAGAAGGAGGAAGGCATAAGAAACATAGTATCACAATTCCAAGAAGTACCACAAAAAAAGGAAAGACTTCACTTTCAGTTACAATATTTAAAGGTTGCACATCCCCACATCAATGCAAAAGGGCATTTTTAAAGGGAGTTATGACCTTTAGGTCTACATGTATTTGAAAATATCTTTCAATGATAATTAAAAAAAAGATAATTTTAAATTCAGGCAGCATTAAGTGACAGTCACAAAACAGCTTCATCTTACCAACTGCTTATCTTGATTGTTGATTGAAACTTAAAAATTAACATAAAATGATAAAAAACCCTTAGTAACTGGAAATCTTTTATTGATTTTGTAGATTCTTCAAAACAAAGCCACCTCAGAGACACCTCTAACCTTTTTTGATGCAGTCTAAGACACAAATTTTCATGACAAAATTTATCAAACTAATTCTGTAAACTTATTTTAGAAAAATATCCATATAACAATATGATGCATAAAACACACACACAGAATTCCTACATGAAGTTAACTCCAAAACTGATCTCACCTCCTAAACAGTAACTTAGAAGGTAAATTCCTTAAGGTAAAGGACAGATTTCTGTACTGCATTTCTAACAGGAGATAGAATACAGGAATCCTATAGGGTTCCTACATGATTAGTCAAGACAATAAACTTTTTTCAGGAAAAAGCTAGCAATTGGGTTGTTTGCAAGAAACCTAAAACATACTTCATCCCACTTTGCACATATTGTGAGGGAACCTTGAGCTGCAAAATATTTTCAACCATAAAAATGGTCTTAGCACTACCTCTTACACAAATTTGTAAGAACTTCGAACTGCCAAACTTCCAGTAGGCACTAAAATATCTAGACTTAATGGCCCCTCAGTTACATATAGAGTGGAACTGCACAACAGAATCCAAACCCACATTTTACTACAAATTTTATTATAAAATTCCTCTATTATCAAGACAGCAATTCTTGTTACTACTGAGATGTTACTGTTGCTTCTTTTATCCCAATATACGGACTTTTACAAACTGCCCAAAACTACAGCTACAGTCACTTCTACAATTTAAGATAACCAAATCAAAGTTAAAAAAAGTTACTGACCTCTACAAAAGTTATGAAAGTTACCGAAAGCTACCTTAAAACCAAAATTGTTTTCTATTAAAAAAAAAAATAAATCTCATATCTAGCATTAAACCAGCCTAAACTCCAAAACTTATCCAGTTGATGAAACAATATTCATCACAGGCCCAGAACCAACAAAAAGCCTCTTTATACTCCTTTCACAAAAATCCGTGAGATTACACAGGATTTCTTATGGCTTCAATTTATAAATTAGCAATTTTTCCCCAAATCTTTAGCCAACGAGTTTAGAGATCAAATGGCTGAGCATTGCTTGGATCAAATATTTGAAACTGGTTTCTCTTTCCAGTTCCATTTTCTTGTCCATTTCCTAGAAATCACCATCAATCTAATCCAGTAAAGCTAAATTTCACACTGGGTAACCATTGTAAACAAGAAAGAAAAGACAAATAATGCTGAAATGACAAGAAAGCTTCAACAGAACTCCAGAACAAAAAGGTAAGATATATCTAACATAGCACCACACTGCATATATATTGGCACATATATCTTTGACATGACCTCATTATTAATTTGCACAGACACACAACTGCCATCCCAATACACAAGCTCTGTCCCTTTTTATAAAGACCTACTGCAGATCGCACTTGAAGCCATATTTTAAAACTCACTGATACTGAGCTAGAGAAGCAACTTTTTCATCCCATGAAAATATTTGCAAATGGGGCAGATTTTTTATAGAGTTGAAAAAATTATGCTTTGATTTCTCACCTGCCTTTGCAAAAAAAAAAATCTGCAATAAATCTAAAACTTCCACATTGCCAAAGCAGCAGCAATAATTCATGCCATAAAAACAATCACTGAGAGGTTAGAGAGTAGCTACAATCAATGACAGTAAAAGAGCTGAACAAGGCAATGGTCTTTAGACACGGAGTCTAGTAAACACTCTTCTCACTAACCTGTTTGCAACAAGTCTCTTAGCATCTAGTTACAAGATTACATACTAGTTACAAGATTACATACTGGTTTCCACAGCTTTTCTGTGTACAACACAGATACAATTAACAACAGGAAATTAAAGCTCTAAAGGCTTCCAGCAACTTAACTTTGAAATTTCATTAAGGTTAAGCTTGGGGAAGGCAAAGACAATTGGTTGCATTTTTCATGTGCAACTTTTTATTAAGATGAAAAGAGATTAGAAGGGAGCCCAGCCTGAAAATGGCTGAGACCATATAGAACATGAATGAAAATATAACCAAAATCTCATGAAAATTAGCAGAAAGTACGGTTGGTTTTAAGGTAATAGAAATCTGTCAAGAATGCCATGCTCAATTCCAACAGTTTTCATTACCAACCAAACTAATTTTCAACTCACACATTATTCATCTATGAACTTGGCAAGATCTTCATGTGACATCATGCTTGGAGTCGCTTGACTCTTAAATAAGAATCTGTCAAAGCTAAAAGACTGAATACTATTTTTTCATTAAAGGAATCATGTATACTTTCCACAATAAAGGCTACTGAGTGAGCAGCAAATTCCAGTACTAACGAAATCATACCATTTCAGAAATTCCTATTTGTCTTTAAAAGTACTCCCAGAGACTGGGGTTATGAATTACAGCTACGTGCAATATGCTGGAATTGTACTTAATGACTGAAGAGTATGATTGTATGAGTATGATGTCCCATTAACAGTTCTGTCAAAAAGGACAGCAGTTCTTTTAATTTACTAAATCACATTAACCTTACAAAGGGAAAAGAAATGGCTCTTCTACCTTGCTACAGAAGCTCCCACCAGCTCGGTTGAACAGTCTTACACAAACAGGCACCAAGCTCATAGTGCACACTTTCGTTTGTCATCCTTATCCTATTTAATTTAGGACATCTCTTCAATGCGTAAAGACACTTCAAAGCTTTTCCCTTGCACTTCTCTTGTGGAGAAGCTTGGAACTGGCAGCATCACCTCAATTTTGAGGCAGGTGAAGAGCCTTAAAGTATATGATTATGAGATTTTATGGGTTTGTCTGGAAGGACATCAGAGAACTGAAGTCCCTAAACTATGAGGTCCTTTCCACACCTACTTTCTAGTAACTGACCTGAATTTAGCTTCCCAAAAGACTTTTCAGTTGTCTTCTATACTACATTCATTTTAAACACTCAATCTAGAAGCACTCCAAGAATGACCTATGGAAGGGAACACAGATGAGGACCTAACCACCATCCAGAGTTGCAAATTCAGTCAATTTCTGTAACTCTTTGCAGTGTCTTCCAGTATAACAAGACAAAACTGAGTGAAATTTTGGGTCCTGTGCCCTCTCCTTCCCCCCACCCCACCCCCCAATTTTTATGAAGGCAAAATGTTTACACAATACAAAAAGATTAATAATCCCTGTGGTGTGATCACCCTGGCTAGCAGCTAAACCCACAAAGCTGTTAACTCCCACCCACACCACCACCCCACATCCCCACAAGCAGAATCAGGGAAGAAAACAGGAAGAGCAAAAGTAAGAAAAGTCACAGGTCAAGATAAAAATAGTTTAGTAAGTAAAGAAAAAAAAGTTGAGAAAAAATGAAATTGCAAAGGCAATCACCACCTCCCCACAGGCAGACCACTGCTCAGCTACTCTCCAAACAGAACACTACCTAAAACCCCCTCCCCTCCATTTTGTTTCTAGCATGAAGCTGTACAGCATGGAATAGCTTCAGACAGTTCAGGTCATCTGCCTGGTTGCATCCCCTCACAAATTCTCACACACACACAGTCTAGTCACTGGGGATAGGTAGGGCAGGGTGGGCAGCCAGAGAAGGTCTTGCCACTGTGCAAACACTGCACAGCAACAGTTACAACATGAATCTTATGACCATAAAAATGTTGACAAAATCTAGAAGCTAGCACCATACAAGCTACTCTGAGAAATAATTTAACTCCATCCCAGCCACACCTGGTTGTACTCAGAAGTCTTGCTTTCCTCTCTTGTCATTTCTGTCAAGCAACCAGTGATTTCTATCTAGTTTCATAGTGTGGAAAGGCCAGGTGTGAGGATTTTAATCACTATTAACAATTCTCAAGAGCTTATGGTGAAATATCTTTCACCTTATCTTAAAAAGTGAGAATTCTGCACTGAGAAAAAACAGGTTATATGGAAAAACAGACCTTCCTTCTTTCCTCATTACAGACATTTTATCACAGCAAACATTCTGACCATCCCTCAATAGTAACTGTACCATTATTTTAAAAAGTCTTGAAACTCTGAAGTAGTTAGAAACCCTATGAATATCACAGGGACCACACAGTACTCAGATTCCCCTAAAAATACAGCAGCTGATAACTACATTTTAAGTTATCATAAGCAAGGCTTTGCAAAGAAGAAGGTCTGCCATCATTACCTACAGGTTCATGAGAGGGAGTCAGTATAACAGAATTAACAGCCTTTAGCTGCAAAATTACTAATTGCAGTAATACAGTACATTAAACATGCCATTTGAGATATATGCCAACTTAACTACCACATATGGCATATCTATCTAATTATCACAGTTTGTGTTTTCATATGCAGAGCTGTTCTAGTTTTTAAACAATGTGTCAAAATGCACGATTTTATCTGAAAATAGAAAATGCTATCTTTTATAATACAGTAGGTCAACCTATACTGTATTTTTAAAATTCAGCACAATACATGTATTTTTTTAAGTAAAAAAAACCCTGCGAACAAATGTCTCTAATGTGTTAGTAATGTTGGAGCTTCCTTATTAGTAAAAGGCTAAAGTACAAAATGAATACTAATAGTAAGAATAAGTTTCTCAAAGATAGTATCTTCAATCTTTTATTTTTCTTCTCAAGCCTTTAATCTACTTGATGACATACTAAGTCTTAACTGACAATGGACAAATAAAACAACTTAGATATTCCCCCAGTTTTGCATGTGATGAAAAACATACTGTGAAATAGCACATGTGCAGACATCAGTTGCAGTGAAGATAGACCTCACATGCATTTCTTCTTCATGTGCAATTTGACCTTAACTCAGAACAATTATTACTGCAGAATCATACATTCTACTTGCAGTTCAAAACAAATCATGCCCTAATATATTTGATTTCAGAGTCCTTAGTTGGTGTTTGGTGTCACTTCAGCTGTTCAGAGGGACTTTTTTGGGTTTTTTTATATTTCTTTGCATAAGTAAGCAAGGAGCTCACACAATGATCATGAAACATTACATAATATTAATCTCTCCTTTTGCAACTCAAACAGGGACATGTACTTTTATACAATGAAATCAAGATGTGCACGGAAACAAAGTTTATATCTTAGTCGCCAAATAACTATGTAGCCGCCATTGCAAACATTTTTGATCTTGTTCAGGAGTACAAAACAAAGGTAAAGATACACCACTCAGTCATCCACTGCATTTTCCACCCTTTCCCTTACATCCCACAAATTGTGGCTGGTTCTTTTACAACTATTTCAACAGAAAGCAAACAATACCAATACAGAATCACAGAACAGTTAGAACAGTTATATTCTTGAACACGCTGTCTTACTCTAAAAACACAGACTACATCTTAAATATGAACACACAAGAGTTCAATAAGAGCCACCACATTTTTTTCTCCTGTTTGTTTTTAAATGAATATCAAGTCCTTGAATCTGTCATTACCTTTACAGGAAGTTTCTATTAAGCTCAACATTAAGCAGATGTAAAAACAATGTTTAATTTTTTGCTGAAATAACTTGAAAGGCATTGGAATTTGAACCAAAACTTTTTTTTTAGGTTTTCATTTTCTATAAACAAATTAGGGCAACTTTTTGAAAGAACAGAGGCTTGTGTAACTGGACTATCCAGAATATAGGAAAACACAAAATATTCCACCTTTTTTCCTTATTGAAAAGCAGAATGCTACATATATTAGAGTTCTTCCATACATACTTTATCAGTCTCCTCCCTGATAAAAAGTCCAAACAATCCTTATAAGAGACAAGTCAAAACATTTTACATAATAATGAAAAAAAAACAGGACAATAGGGCTTCATTACTATTTTTAAGTGAAAATGCCAATATTTCCTTCAAATTTATTCTTAGTGCCTTGTAACATTTCAGATTAGAGCTTTAATTACAAAATCCTTCTCACTAATTATAATTTTTTATAATTCTATCAGGTTCCATACTTCATGAACTTTGATTTACACCTTTTAAAACTAAAGTCAAGTATGCCGGAACAAAAGAAAACAAATCAATGCATGTAACAAGAACAATTATTTGCAAATGGAAACAGATTCTAGAAAATTTTTAGTTTGAAGAGGATTTGTAACTGAATTGGGATTAGATGTAATGCCTCTCTTTCAAAATGGACCTTTCAGTAAGAGTGGCACACACTGACATAAAGCCAGTATTTTCCTACACAGAATTACTGAACAGATTTACAAATATAATAAAAAGACAGCGATACATAAAGATGTGGAATTATTCTTTTAATAACAGAAAATCCAGCCATGCTTTTATACAAAGACAACTACAAAACGCTATTGATTATATATACTACAGTTTGTCCTGCTTTTGGCATTAATAAACAGTTGCATTTCTGCACTAAAAACGGGAAAGAATTTTAAAGCAATGTATTTTTTTCTTGCAAAGAGACCATAAACTAAAAGAACAGACTACAAAATTCTTATGCCGAAAGGGGAGAACATGCGTATTTGGCAAGCTGATACTGATTATGTGTATTATATACCTGGTTTTGATCAACATCTTTTTATAACTGAAAAGGCATCCTATGGGATCCTCACCAAAGCACATGCATTATTCCTGTATTCATTGCTTACTTGACTATATTAGAATTGAATGTAAGAAGAAAGGCATCTCCAAATAAAGATTCAAACAGCTCTATCCAACAAAGAAAAGCTCAATTACAATTGCTTGCAAGGCTAGAAAATGGCGAGAGAACACATCCTTCCTCAGACGAAAAGGCAGCAGTAGATACTACCACAGACAAGCACCAGGAACAAAAAAATCCCCAAACTAATAAAATAAAAAAAAAAACCACACCCCACATGCCTTTGCTAGAAAAAAGGAAAACCCTTAGAAGTCTTTTACCAAAAGATATAAATTGGAATCATATGCAGAATTTTCCTTTTTTTTTTGTGGTAATACTCTACGATTTATCTATCCCTATGTGAAAGCACCAAATATGAGACTATGTAGACTGGATGCATATTTCACTTCATGTAAATTCAGCATTTACCCAAATTCAATGTTTTTGTACAGAATATGCTGACAATTTTACTGCCTTTGTAGGAGTGTCTCCACTCACTTTCTTGGAAGGCAGTGGCAAATATGAAAGAAATTCTCATTTTCAGCCCTTATACTCAAGAAACAAGTATTTGTATTCCTTTTCTGCTGAAAGTAAGAGCTTTCTCTGTAACAAGCAGCACATCAGCAGTGGAAAGATAGAAGACCTGTGTTTCACTATAATAACCCATATATATAAAGAATTTGGACAACTGTAAGCAATGCTTTAGTTCAGTGTAATATCTGGGGGAGAGGGGTGGGTGAGCAAACAGCTAAGTTGTAATGAGTTACCTGCTGGGTTTAAACAACAATCTCATGCAAAACAAAACATGGGAAACAGTGAATCAATTTTTGACTGAAATCTTCAACCTATCTAAAAATAGGAAGGCTTACTTGCCACAAAACCTTCATTTATCAGAATGGGAATTATATTTTACTGGGAGAATTTCCATTCTGAACATTAACTTTAAAAGTGGAAGTAAAATAAGATGGATTTTGAACTGCTTATGAAACAAACTATAAATTTTCCAGCACTTAGAACATGTTGAACTCTGAGATTCAGAATTTAAAGGTTTGTAGAAGGAAAATGTGGACCTCTAAAAAAAAAATAACTTAAAGATTAAAAATGGAAATTAAATACTTGTTGAGACTGAATCATTGGATTTTCCCAAATAAGCAGCATATACATAGTATTCTTTTGTGAAATACAACTTACTAATGATCTTCAACATCTGTAAGATGGCCTGCCTAGCAAGATTTCTCAATTTTCCCCCATGGAAGTGGGCAAATGCAGGGGACATCGCACACCTTGAAAGAAATGACACCAGTAAGTTATTTCTATCTAGAAAAAGCATCTTTATTGAAATCGAATATGGAAACCACTGCTTTTGAGCAAGACAGAAAGAAACTGGGGAAGTGTCAGTCCCTTCAGAGTCCAGTATTAAAATGCTACATGAAAACTGTTGCACTCTGAAGGGATTATTAACACAACAGAACCTTCTTAAAGCAGAGCAGAACTTCATTCAATCCAGAGAGATAAAGTTTACTCAAATGACCTAAGGTATCTTGGTCTTCTACATACTTACCTAAGAGACTTTCAGAGTATCTATGGATCTGAATCTGCACTACAATTCACACGTTTCTTTACAAAGGGGGATTATGCCATCATTCTCCCTCAGTTTGCCAATAACCTGGTTTGCAAATAAATTATAATTCAGTAGATAACTAATAGAACTTTTCCTTCTAAATAAGCATTGCAGCATTACACCTCTTTCTAGACCAATGGAAACAGGTCATACTACAAATATGGAATTTATATTAGTTCATGAAATATTTCTAGTTTTAAGCACACTTGACTTGAATATCAGATAGCCATTATCAGCTTATCTGCACCTCCGAAGCAAGCATACTTTGTAATATAAAAACCTCATCACACAAAACCAGTGCTACTAATATATTCTAATTTACACTAAAACCCCTTCATGCTGTCTCGGTTTTGTCTTCCCAGAATCTTTTACAGGAAAAAACCATCCAAATTAGGACACCTTTGTGCTTACAACTATCAAGGGCATTAAAATCACCTATTCTTATCTCATACACACATTCAAACAATCCCTGCATTATCTTAGGAGCCCATTTAACTGTATGCATATTTTTAGGAAAAGGTCATTAACATTTAACTGCAGTTGAAATACTGCAACCCTTAGTAAATTGTTGTCATCACTTCTGAAAGTCTGTACTGAGAGAAACAAGGCACCCAGATCAGAACCAGACATTCTAATAAAATGCCAAATAGTTCAAGATAAATAAAAAAAAAAATCAGTGATCTTCAGACAGTCCACACAAAGCTGCCAAAATTCACAAGCAGAGACTTCTTTAGAAAAAATACAAAAAGGATTTCGCACAAGATGAAACTTAACAAGTTTCTGTACTAGTTGACAATGAAAGCATGATAGTTCACATTGTAAGATTTTCCATCAAAAATTTAATGAAAAAAAAGGACAAAAAAAAAAGGAAGATTTTATTTTTTCCTCATTCTGAACATATGGATGTGTGCTGGAGAAGGGAAAAATCAGGTACTTATTTTATAATTATGAATTACTTAAGTTTTTTGCCTTTCACATATCTGCACCCTCCAAAAGAGGAAGTGTCAAGCTAATAGTGTGATGGACTGAACCAGAACTATTTCAGAACATCAAAACCCACATTCTTTCAAGTAGTAAGTACTATCAAAAACATGAGCCATTGGCAAAGGCAATACAGAAACAAAAGAATAACTACTACCACTTAAAAACTGAAAAAAACAAAATAAAATTAACATGTTAACTCAAAACACTGACCTTGCTACCACTATCTATGCTATGTCTCTAAGACTAGAAGGTTAAAAAGTACTTCCATAAACTGAGAAGGCTTTGTTTTTAAAAGGTACAAGAAATGTAAAGGAGGTTTATGCCCATTTCACTGATTTTTCTCATCAAGAACATGCAAGATTAAAGCTCTAGGGCTTGTAATTACATCTGGATTTCTACATACACCTAAAAAATACTGGTTTTAACAACATGATTTAAAATTTGGCTACCTAGGTATTTGTTTCCTTCTTCTAAATACTAGTTATTCAGGGAAAGACCCCATGAGAAACTCAAGTAAAAAGAAGAGCTTATTAGCTACACAAGGTAACACCTTTTTATAAAGGTTCTTTTCTGTCCAGTCCTAAGAGTTTACCTGCTCATTGTACAAAATAATCCAATCTTTTCCTGATTATTTGGGATCAATTAATTAGAATAAAAACTTACTCATTTAATGTATCATGTTCGCACTTACTAGAACAGCTAGTCCTAGATGCAAATCCATACAGAACAGCTTATAAAATTATAAAGTACATATATTATTGTTAAAAGCAGTGCAAATAGTAGATGAGCACTTGGCATTACCAATCTAAACAAACATAAAATCTTTGTAGAGTTAACACTTCCCTTTTTTTTCCCTTTGAGCATTTTTCTATGCTAGAAACTATATGCTGCTTCAGGAAAAGTAATCTCAACAGCTGGCACACTTAGGTGTGCTGCACTGCACAATAAAAAACTCAGAAGTTAGGAAGTGATATAATAAGGAGATTCTATGGAATCCAAGTTTTATTTTAGATTGATAGAATCACCAAGTGTCCATCTAATACAGTAAGTAGAAGACATAAAAAGATTAAAGTGCACACGCACATGCAAGACAGAAAACAAGCCCCATACACATTCTAAGTCTAACAGGTCTCATTGCAACATATCATTTTTATAAAGCTTTATAAAGCTTTTATAAAGGCATCCAGTAGCAGAGTTTCTTTGCAGATCTCTGAAAACCAGCTGACAGAATGCCAGAAGGGCATCTCTTGTTCCACAGAAGTTTTCTTCAAATCCAGGTCAATAACCTGATAAAAAGCCACCTACTTCCCTTTTCTTATGTGTGTTTCTCAGGAAAACTGTTGGTATGCTGCCAGATCACAAGAAAACATAAATATTCTATAACACCAGCTCAATACTGCTGTCAAAGCAGTATCTTTTGTAGCACCTGAATTGCTGCTTCTGCTGCTACTACTGCTATCACTATCTTACCTGCACTCTGGCATTTCCTAACTTCAGATCACAGACAGGGACAAAACTTAAACCTCAGTTGGATCAAGCTCCAATCCTGCATATGGCCTAACTGGTCTGTCCTCCCCCTTCCCACACAGCCCACAGCAGATATTTCACTGCCCAACATTTTGGGAATATATTCTGATATAGTTTTAATTCCATAAGCACACTGGATGCTCAACAAAGCCAAGTGAATGGACACATGCCATTCCCTACTTTTCTGGTGCATGACTTTATATGAATATTTTCAATAATTTATGTTACAGAAAGACTCCACACTTGTATATTCATTTAAATATTTGTAATTTTTCATGTACAGTTTGAAGATCAGAGTTTTGGACACACTAGAAAGATAATAAATTGCTGCTGCCTCTGATTATCTAGCTATTCACAGAGAATTTTCTTTCCCATATTGCCAATGAAGAATCTAAAAACTAAAGTCACTACTTGAAAATAAAATACATGTACATACAAATCTTCCAAGAGTTTTGGAGGTGTGCACTACGGTTCCTGATTCAAGCAAAGAAGTGCCACTCTATGAAGTGGAGGAAAACAGTACAAATGTGTGAAGCTCTTTACGTGGGAAATTACAAGAGAGTTAAATGGCACTGAGCAAGGCACAAAAAGTGCTTTTAAAATAGAAACAAGGGAACATGCAGAGAACCTCAGTATCTAATTGAATTAATGATTGAGAATGCAAAGGCTCCAACTGGTGAAACATTAGCAGCAGCCATGAATTTCACTGTAGTTCTGTATAACAAGTAATCTTACCTGAGTGATTCTCAAAAAAATGTCAACACATTGATTGTATTTTTCATCTGATCCTGTCAATGCTGAGATGACAGGCCCTGCAGGATGCAGCGAGAGATCAATGATGAAAACCAGATGTTTAGTCTTTTAAAAACTAAAATCTACAAGACCAGGCAAATACGAATTTTTGTCTGAGATTTATGCTTCTTTATATTCAACAAATGCTGATATTACATAATCACTTTCACATACACAAAGTTGACAAGTGTCTCTTCCTCACAAGGCATCTGACTCCAGATGATTCATTTCACCAACACATAACTTAAAACCTGGTCCCTAATACACTCTTCTTTCAAATGCTATCTGGTCACACACAGCTAGTTATTTAGATCAGCTACTTCACACATAAACCTATGTTCTCTGGCCTTTCATAAAGGAGACTTGATTTTGTTCATCAATTATGCACAACACTTAAAACCTACACAAAATTTATTGCAATTCAGAAGCTGAGGAGAGCAATGCACAATAGTATTACTTATAGCTACCTCAAGCAAAGAGTCATAAATTAATCTTCAAAAGTTAAAGGCATGTTATCATTGTACAGCTGGGAGCTGACTTCCATAGACATGTTTGCAAATACTGCCTTAAACTGACTTTTCAATCAGACCAGTTAAGTACTTGCAAAGGGATTTTAATGCTTGGCTATAATCAAGAACTGCACATTTAATATTAAGCAAACTCCAATCAGATTCAACCATAATTAATTATCAAATATGTTAAAGTGAAAACAAGTTAATATAGGGGGATAGAAATTTAGATAATTGTCAAATTTAAAACAGTATCCTGACAATCGTTTCTCGATTTTTAAATTAAAATACAAGCAATGCAGTTAATCCTTATAATACCATGAATAATCACAAATTGGGATGCAGATACCCCTGAAATCAAAACAAAAATAGGATGGAACAGAACCTTACAAATCTGTAACGTAACATTTACATCTCTGGCTAAAATCTGTTTTGATATTTCCTTTGTGGGATGGAAAGACAGAATGGCCTCAAATATCAGCATGAATGCAGGAAATCTGATAGTTTCCTAAAGTCATCTCATATAGTCAGGAAGATATCAGCGTATCTACAATAAATTGTCTTGCATATGCACAGCACACTCATTTATTCCAACTGCCAAATGCCAAATTCCAATTTTACGTGTTTCCACGTTACCATAAATCCGAATCCCATGACTGAACTAAACAGCACAAGTACCAAGTGTACCCCACTACAGAACACACTACACAGTATGCCAGAAATTCATACTAGATGCAAAGAATATAGCTTTCTTCACTTAAAATAATTGTTGTCAGAAAAGAAGCAATTTTTTTTAAGTCCATTATAAAGGTGACACTCCAAAAACATTTTTGTCAGCTTCATTACTTCACAGACAGATTTGGCAAACAGGAAAAAAATACATTACAGCTTTAGATTCAAGTACATTGAGAATTTTATGCTAATGTCAAGCAAGCCCAATTAGAAAACCAAAAGGCCTACCTAGAAACATCGTCATCAGCAAGAGTAGCAAAAGCAGCCTTTCTCTTTCTAATACGTCCTGCATTTTATACCATGACACTGCAGCCTCTGAGGGTCAGATTAATTAAGATCAACAGCAGCTGCAGTGCAACGTGAGAAGCACACTGCCACAGTTCTCACCAGTCCAGCACAATTACCTGCATCATACCAACACTGGACAACAACTGACAACTACTACACTCCTGAAAGTCATTAACTTCCACTGGCCTGCTGATAAATGTTACAAAACAAACCAACCTCTTTTCAAGATGGACTGCAAAGCTGACTGCACCTGCTGCTGGATGCAACAATGAGTCCCAGGGAGCTGTTTGCCAGTCAAATCTCTACAGATGTTGCTTAACTTTATGCTAGAACTGTGTCTAAAGACAGAAATGAGATAGCAATCAGGTGCAAGCCCTCCTCCCAAATCTCTCTATGCTCCATTTCTAAAAGCCAGTCTGACAAATTCACTAAATCCAAGGTTTCTCCCTCTGGCCAAAAACCTACTTACCACTGATAAAAGAAATTCTGTGGTCAACTACTGAAAACAATATCTAAGTTACTGAAATTAATTAAAGGGCAAACAAGAACGAGAAGTATTTTAAAAAAGGTATTGCTTGTTACAGGTTGCACACACTAAGAAAAGTGAGACTATGTTTCTTTTACTGCATGAGGAAAACAATGAAGAGATTCAGACATTCACAGTTTGTATTTTTCAAATATTAGCTCCAAGACCTATGTTCTGACAAACACCCATCAAAACTCTGACCTCTCCGTAAAATATCACTGAAGTATTATATGGAAATCTAAAACTCTGTGAAAGAGAAAAACATAAAATTTTTAGTACATACCAACTCTTGCTGTTTTTCTTACATTTTGGGTTTTTTGGTTGATTGGGGGGAGGGGGAGGATGGAGTGTGTGTTTATGGGTTTTGGTTTGGGTTTTTTTTCTCCAGAATTCAGAAGTCCATTAAATAGGTATTCTTAACGAATAATTACTTTAGAGAAATTTTGACTTTATCAAAAAACAGTACTGCTACTGAAAGCACCTTCATCTACATAAGCTTTCTAATCTATTGATAATCATCTGGTTTTCAATTATATTGAAAATTAGTCCAAAGCAATCACAAGAAAAAAGTTAAAAATTATTAAATATGGCATTTCTCTGTGGTAAGACACACTCATTTTGTTCAACCAACCAAGCACACATATAATCAGTATCACTTATTAAAGTTAGCCTAACCATTCCAAATATATCACAAGTTGTTTTAAACCTTTCTCACACAAGACAAAGCAGTTTCTTGCAAACCAAAGCCATTTACTATGTCAAAGTTAATTCACTCATTAACACAAGTCCCCACATGTAGATGAAATCAGTGCAAAATTTCTACTTAAACTTCAAAATTTCTCTACACCTACCAAATGAGAAGCTGCTAAGTGATATTACATTGGGTGAGTTTGATATGTAAAAATCTGAAGATCATACCAAGTTACATATTTAGTTTCAGCTTCTTTTTAAATGTAAAATACTAAGGATCTGCTGGCTAACAAGCTAACTTTTTTTTATTCTGTTCCAGTAACCAGGCAACAGACAACTGTCCAACTGAGAATTATCTGTCTGAACAGCTGGCAATCAACACTTGGGGGGTTTTGGTGGTTGGTCTTTAAAAAAAAAAAAAAAAGTAGAAAGATCAGTGATTACAAATCTACACAGCTCTAGAATCCACCTTTGAAATCTCTACTCACTCATTAGTAATTTCTTCAGTCCCATTCTCCACAAAGTTATTCATATATGTAAATATTTCCATCAGAATCTGAAAATCTTAAATATACACTTATGAAGTCTTTAGTTAGCTAATGTTAACACTAGGTAAAAAACAGAATAAAAGTGAGATGCATTTTTTGAAGTATGACAAACCAGCTTCAAGGAACCACAACAACAGGCAGCTAATAACTAATACTGTTATGCTTCTAACTCTTTTTTTCTCTTCTACAGGTGAAAAAGCAGTATTTTTCTTCATTATTTTAAGTGTTGACTTTTAATACAGATTTTTTCCCTACTAGACTTTTGGCTGTTTTTTTTAAGAGTTATAAATTAACATGACTATTCCTTTATTATATAAAGGAAATAACAATGGTGAACCAAGCTGATATATTATACCATTCCCCTTCCTAACAGTTTAACAGGAGTAATGAAGCTAGGAAGTTAACTTATTAATTATAAATTCCCTTAAAGTTGTGTTACTTGCACATTCAATGAATTTGAAAGGTTTTTATGGGACAGAATAAAAAACTATTCAAAAGGGCTCTTGCACAAAGATTAGCTAGACTATATCCCATAAAACATGAATGTTTCAGAAAAGTCTGATATTCAAACAAAACATATGAAATACAAGTGACTTGGTAAAAATTAGCACTGCCACACAACACTTCATACACTATCTACATGAGGCAGGGGAGGAAACTCCTATGTTTTGTAGTCCCCAAACATTTAGATCACTACTGATTAGAAATCTGCTATAAGAACAATCCAGCTAATCTATTGTTAAAAACAGTAAAACCTTATCCCCACTTAATTACAGTTTTATTGATCTCTGTTCTTAATATGATCTAATTTCAGTATACATATGACTTCATATTCCAACAAATTGAAAAACACTAACTGAGCTCAAATTCACTCAAGCACCAAGTTCAGACCAGGCAAGATCCTGTTTCAAGATAAACAACATGATGCGATGTAACATAATTTTGCGTGCGTGTGTGCATGTGAAAGACTGGGGAGAGAGAGCACAGAGAGACAGAGAAAGCAAGAGTGAATGCCAGCATTTGCAACGGGAAAAAATACACATGTCCAGAGTAGTTTTCAGTCCAGTGCTCACTATAATTCAGAATAGAGAAACAGATATGACAATGACAACTTAATACACCAGAAAAACTTTTTTATATTATTCAAAATAAAACCACACATTACGATAGCTTCACAGGATAGCCACTTTCTTTATGAAGTTCATTTTATTAAAGTAGCATAGCTATGACTGTGTTTAAATTTTGGACCAGAACCTGATAGTCAATACACACTCAATACTTCTCTGCAGAAAGGATAAGTACCATTTAGTTTAAAAGTAGGACATATTTTGCCATTTTAATTTCATTTCCACTAATCTAGGGGAACAAGCCTGAACAAAAAAGAACCAGGAAAAATCTAAGCACAATAACAAAATCAAATTGTAAAAGCCCAGACAATTAGAGAAAGTAAGCTGGAAACATGAAAAGAGAAGAATAAATTGTATATGCAAAAAGACTACTGGTCGGCAATGTATTTATATACTGTATATACTGCTTCCTAATTTATAAACTAAGATGGTTAGTGCAAAGCTGTTTTTTCCTCCAATTTCTTGTAATTAGAGCCGCCACATATTTCTTCAGTAATTAAGTCACCTTTTGATGCACAAAAATAATTCCAACAGAAATCAGTCTGTACACTCAAGTCCTATATCACAGAGCAGGAAAAAAAAAGAACACTATTAGATCACAGAACCACTCACAACTTACATATTACAACCAACTTCCACCTTTCCAAACAGGAACTTACTCAGACTGATCTAAAACTTCAGAAAGAAAAGTTTCGCAGAAGCTTTAGCAGGAGAACATTCCATAGCAAAATGTACTTTAAATACACTTAGTCACAAGCATCAGAGGTACAGACTAAGTAACTCCCTAATAGAAAAACAGAGTAATTGCTTAAGAAACTTTGTAAGAAAAATAAACCATGTCTTTGTATTAGCTATTTCACAAGGTCTGTATTACCTAACGCCATATAAGCATGAGAGTCTGGAAGAAACCCAAAAGCCATCAGCTCAGGGAATGCCAGGACCTCCAAAAATTCCTGGGGCTGGTGGTCAAACATAAATAGAAAGACTAACAAGAGCTAGCCACACTGTAATCCATTTCCCATCCCTGTTCCACACTTTAGCAGGTATCACTCACCAACTTCCTTAAAACACTCATTTTCTGTATGATGCAACATGGCTGCAAATGCAAAGTAGAGTCTATGAAATCAAACTTGAACTTCATTTGCACCTGTTACAGTGAAACTGCTTGAGCCTCTCTGCCTTAAGTTATTTATATTACTAGTGATTTTAAGAGAGCATGTGCTTGTCACAAACATTTTTACTTGTCTTTCTAGCTTGCTAATTTTTATTTTTCAAAGGTTCATCTGCTACTACTGCTGTATCATTACAATTTACCACACAAAAAAATATGTAATTCTAATTTAATCAGAAAATGGAACTCTGCTAGCGCACTGAACAAAAGTTCTAATCTTTGCAGTGTCCTTTCCAAGTGAGTGTAAATAAACTGTAGTAAAATGAAAAGGCTTGTAATTTGGTATTTGCAATATTCTTCATAAACACCAATATTCCGTAACATCCTTACATATCTGATACCACCACATGTATAATGCAGAAAATCTATTTCATTTTCATCTACTGACAGTGAATTTAATTTACTATTGCGGCTCTTTATCCAGATTATGCTATTAATTCTGTAATCAGGCTCTTTTGAATGCTTTTATTTTTTCTAACACTTTTTACAATTCTACATTGATCTTTTTTTCCTACCCTAACATACCTTTCAAAATAAAGGATCATTTTTTCTAACTTCTAAAGTAAAAAAGAAAAAAAAAACATTCCAAACCTCAAAGGCAACAAGCATGATTTCTTTAGCTGTATCTTTGAACAGGAAAAATCTACACACTTTAACATCTGACATTTAAGTATTACAAACTACATTCATTAAGGATACATACAACAGGTGCATTAAAATTCCTATATCAACAATCATCATTGTAAATAGACCACAATCTCTCCATTAATAAAAAACTATCCACTTCTGCCTGACACTGAAGTTAGAGGATGGGAAAGCTAAATGCTTCAGTGTTTGTGCTGTTTACATTCATACTCAACTGCCTTCACTGTTCTGTAGAATTCAGTCATCTTGTT
Organism: Melopsittacus undulatus; assembly: GCF_012275295.1. NCBI lineage: Eukaryota > Metazoa > Chordata > Aves > Psittaciformes > Psittaculidae > Melopsittacus > Melopsittacus undulatus. The sequence goes on along the minus strand of NC_047530.1, from coordinate 42,270,960 downwards.
AAACTAGATCAAATGCAAAGCTAGTCTTATTTTTCCAAGAGAAAAAAGTCTGTAGTAGCTAGTCAATGAGAACCTAAACCATCAGTTATTCTTCAAAATGACAAAATCAAAACACCAAAAAGTGTTAGCTATGTTGTTATTTTGCACCAGTTTTAAGTCCCCTAGAACAAAGTTCAATTACAGAATGCCAATTTGTTCATCATTAGGGAAAAATGTATTGGATTGCAGAAGCTAAAATTTTGTATATCATTATATGATTCCCTCTTCAGAAATCTTATAAAAGAGAAATGAAAAATAATGCATTTATTATTGTTATATGCAAATATTAAAATACATTTCTCACACATTATTACAGTTGATAAAATACTCATTTTATTATTCATCCAATGTATTTCACTTCTATACTACTTTTCTTCCACCATCATGATAAACATAATAAAAAGAGTATCTAAAGAACCGCACTTGTCCGCTTTACTTCACTCCAGAGCCAGCGAACAAAGCAATGAAGCAGAAAGAAGGTACATAATGGATTTAAAGTAAATGGCCCATTCTTTAGGAAGCGGCCTCTCATTTTTACTGATTCTAGCTTAATTGTCATTACAATGTCTGGAAACTTCAAACGAATAATTATTTTTTACGCCAGCTGTCAAGTTGGTTCCTTAAATCTAGATATCTTTCCTTTTTTTCTTTTTTTTAAACTAAAAACCAAATCAGTGAATGTTAATGAAAATACTCTTTTGCAGAAACACTGTAAACATCTTTAAACATTTTTCAAAGTAGTTAGTGTCCAGCCCATTCCATACACCAAGACAGAACATTTATATTCACTGTTGCACTCTGTAACATACTTTTCTGAGAAATAATGGTTCCAGCTGCACTGGTAGCGTAGTCACCACTATATGAAACACAATGACACATACATACATCCCCTGGGATTCATAAAGAAAGAATTGGCTAATTTTTGCACCTACCTGGATAAAAATCTTTGGATTTAGACAGCTTGATGGTGGCCCCAGTCTCTTTCTGCAACTGAACAATTGTCTGTCCTCCCTTCCCAATTATAGATCCAGCAGCATAACTAGGTATGAGGACCTTTAGAAAATACTGGCCATCCTCTGAAAAATTGAGATATGCATGGTTAATATGGCTTACAAACTTTGATTTTTCTTCCCCAGCCCCACAAATAAACAAAATGTTACATCTTTGAACTCGTGCATTTACATCTAACCAGTTGCGTTATTCTACAAGATACATTTAGACTATACCCTTAATATTTTGAAATATGTATATATATTCAGAGCAATAAAGAATCCACACAGATTCCTTAGTTTTGTAAAATGATAATATCAAAAATGTATTTCAAAGGTGCTTGCTGGTTTTTTTTCCCAATGCCAACAACAGCATGAAGAAATCATCAGACCCCTTAAAAAAAAATAAAGCCCTGTACGAAAATGTGACTAGTGACAACTACAGTCTTGCTTGAAAATACTGCAAAAGAAATGCCAAATTAAAAAGGAATTAATTGTAAATTCTGATGGGCTATTTGTTTGCCATTAGCAAACACATGAGAATAGCAATTAGCTATTGCCTGCATTCTTCTTAAGTTAGCAAAACAAGTACTCTGCTACCAAATAACCCACCCAAAATATGGGGTTTTATTCCAAGCATTTCAGACACTGCCAAGAAAACAACATGGTGCGGATGGAATCACTTGCCTAAGTAATCCTGATGTATTCCTTTAGCACTTCTTAAGTGACAATGATCTCTTTTAAGCTCATTAATTAAAGGACATTAAGAAGAATTTTTCCCAATTGATCAAAAGCCTAAGTCACTTATTTTAAATACACTTAAAAGATGACGAGATAGACAATGCCAGTCTTCTACCCACCACTAGTGTTAAAGCACACAATCGGAACAGGAAAAAAATACACAGATGAATGGGGGGGAGGGGGGGCAAAAGGATTCCCCATTTGATTCGGCAACCGCACAATTATCTGTGCCCTCACCCCACTTCTAAATCCAGCTACATTTAAGTCTAAGGACCTTCTGTAACAGGTTCGGAAAAGTGCAAATTAATTAGAATACACTGGTTCCCCAGACTTGGGCTCTCCCCAGGAATTAAGGCAACGTCCCATTGGAATGGATGTAAAAATTCTTATCATGAAACCTGTTTCACAAAGTTTCTGGGTTTTTTCCCCTAGGCAGAAGTAACGATCTCCGTTCACCTTACTTTTCTCAACAGAGACTACAAGCGTCTCCAGAAGAGCCTGTGTGTTACAGCCGTGCACAACCTTATGAACATCGCCGGCTGAACCACGCAGTCAGACCGCTGCTCCTAATATTGGGCAAATAAATTCACCTCTGCTTCGGTGCATTGTTATGACGACTCCAGCGCAAATGGACAGCGGAGGTGCTGGTCCCGTTATAACTCATCTCCTCCAGGAAAGGCAGGATGTTAACTAGCGCGTCCCCGCAGCCGAGCGGAGACCCCCCCGCCGCCAGCCAGCCCTCGCCCCCAGCACAGCGAACACACGCCGCGTACGCGCTGACAATAGAAGCGAGGCCAAGGAGGAGGAAAACGCACGGCAAGGCTGAGATTCAACTTGCGACCCAGAGGATGTGAAAGGAGGGTAGTGCGTTTGCAATCTCCTTCCAGCTGCCATTTATTTTCACCCATCGTTAGCCGGGCAAGGGAGATAACCGGGCTGCAGAAGCCCCTTGTGCTCCCTCCTAGTCTCCGTAGGGTCACGGCTGTGCAGCCCCAGCGTGGATATTAAATAAAAAGACTGGTAGATGCTGAAAACCGACGCCATTTTGATGAATGATAACATTAGAGAAATGGGAATGTTTGGGGGGGGGGAAGGGGGGAGACAGACAGGCAGGTAGAGAAGCGGAGAGGTGGTGGGTGGGGAGGGGGGGCGGGGGGGGAGGTGACAGAGAATATACCCACCGCCCGTGTTGGTCCTCTTAGTGCTGCCGGCTTCGGGGGGGGCTTCAAGCGGTCTTTTCCGGGAGTCCGGCGGGTCCAGGTCTATGGGAACCCCGGTGTGGGTCCCGTTCTGCTGGATGGGAGCTGCCGCCATCATGTTTGCTGCTGCTCGGAGGAGAATTGTCTCTTCCCTTCTGTGGTGGGGGGGGCAGGGAGGGAAGGGGGGAGGAGGAGGAGGAAGGGGGAGGAGGAAGAGGGGAGGGGGCTAGTCCCGTTCTCTTGTCCTTTTCGAAAACGTAGAGCTAGCTCCGGATTGTCGAGGATGCTGCGCGCCTTGTTTATCTGGCACCCGGGGGGAGGGAAGGGAAAGGAGGGAGGGAAGCGGGCAGGACTGGGCTAGAGGAGCAGCTGCACTGCAGTGTCAGGAGGAGATGAGGAGAAGGGAGACAGGGGAACGAGGGGGCGAGAGAGGGGAGAGGGAAGGAAGGGAAAGAGTGAAAAGAGTGAGACAGGAGGAGGAGAGGATAGAGTGGGAGAGGAAAGGTGGGGAGAGAGTGAGTGGGAGAGGAAAGGAGGGGAGAGAGAACGAGTGAGACTGAGGCGGCGGGGAGGGAAAGAGAGGGAGGGAAAGAGAGGGAGGGAGGGAGAGAAGGAGGGAGGGAGCGAGCGAGCGGTGTCAGTGGTGGGCGAGGGAGTGAGTGGGAGATGATTCACGCTGTCCCCAAGCCCCGCTCCGTCCCCGCCTGTCCCAGTGCCGCGCCTGCCGCTGCGGCTCGCCTGCCACCGCCGCTCCCGGGCTCTCGTGCCCTCCCTCAGTGACAGGCTCGTGCGCACGGGGGTGGGGAGCAGAGCAGAGGGGGATCTCTGCCCTTAAGGCGCTGCTCCTCTTGCGCTCCAGCAGCACCGCTGGGAGCACGGGAGGCTGCCTGGCTGTGCTCACTGACCGTGCCTGGGCTGGGGGCCGCTGCCCCCGGCTACACCGCAGAAACCGGAGAGGCAAGAGAGGTTAGAGCCGTGGTAGGGGGTGCAAGCACTACGAACGGACAACGGGGGGCAGGCGGGGCTGAGGCAAGGCCGGGATAAAAATGAAGGGCGGGGCTTCCTGCGAGGACAAGCGGCAGATCCTGCCAATCGGAACAAAAGAGAGCGAGGTCGGGATTGAAACGTGTGGCCAATCGCGGGTCGTGACTGGAAGAGCCGTTGAGGGGGGAGGCGGGGGTAGCTTAACCTCTCCGGCGGGGGGCGGTGGCGGGGAGGGTGTGTGCGGAGGCCGGCTCCCGCCCCGGGAGGGTGCCCGCAGTGATGCGGCGTCACCCGGGTTACACGCAGCTCATCGTAGGTCTGCAGCTGCGCGGGAGGACGGCCGAGATCGCCCGAGGAGGCGGTGGGGCGGCGGGGACATGTCCTCTCTGGGGCTGCCTGCACCCCCTCAGCGCCGGCCCGGACGGGGTGCTTCCGCGGGCGATGGGCGGCGGGCGGGGGACAGCGCGGTCGCGCCGGGGACCTCTGTCTCGCCAGACTGCATCGCGCAGGCTTGTAGCGAAAATAATAAAGATCTTATTTTTACACCGTGACAGCCGGGCTAGCAGGAGCTGCGTGAGACAGCGCGCCGTTTCTGATGTAAAGATTTCGTAGAAAAATTCAAAGACGTTTCACTGCGAAGAAGGTTATTACTGCTTATAAATCCCAAATTATTGCGGTTGAAGCTTAATACATTGTAAGGTGCAGGGGGGTGGGCGTAGGAGGGCTCGAGGGGATTGTCTGCTTGCTATAAAAGCATCTGTACTCGACTGTTTGCTGTTTGATTGACTCATTGCCTTTGAAAACAATTCTCAAACTGATGGAACTGTAAAGGTTAGTACTAGAGCATCAGTTCTGCACAAAATTTAGAAACGTGTGTGGCATCAGATCATGCTCTGTGCTAGATTCATATTGACATGCATATGTGTTGAATGGCTGCTGGCGTGATTCCTTTTACTATGCAAGCTTAAAACCTGTCTGTTTTATGGATGAAATCCAGTTTTCATTCTAAGCTCCCTGGGAGGCTCAGCCTTAGTTTGAGTAGTCACTTACCATTAATACTGCGCCAAACAATTTTTAGTACTTAAAACACAAAATTAATATATAATATATAGTACAGCACATCACCTCTACTTATGAATTATAAGCCAGATGCGTAATAGGATCTTAAAATGTGGATGCTTTAACATCTAAGCAGGCTCTTGCCCATAAGCAATCACAAATTAAGAACCAATCCAGCACTGTATACAGGAAACTTTCAATGACTTCTTTGGGAATTGTGTCCCAGGAATGCGATATCTAGCCTCCTCACAGGCAGATTAAATAGATATGGCAGATTTGGAAGCAATTTGTTAGTATATATGGCCAGAAAAATGATTGTGTAAAAATGGAAATTTCTTACTCATCATATACCCTTTGTATCTAAGATACTCTGACTCATAATTGCTTAGTTTACTGGCTGAAATAAAATTTCAGGCTTCTGTTACCTTGGTAGTTGCTGACACAAGTGTGGTACAGTGAGTTGGGGACTGGTTGTAGCTCTTCCGTTTTCTTTACCAAGTTCCAGTTGAAGAGTTTTAATTAGTATTTGAGCAAGAAAGAGCACAGCATGACTTGAAAATCTCAGGTGCAGTTTGGAGGGTCATCAGTCCTAAAAGGGTTCTTTTCATTTGTAAACTAAGAAGATGATTTACAGAAAATTTTGAAGACAAAAATAAAACCCCACAATGTTTGAATGGAGCCATCTTGAGTCAATTTCCGCAGTGGGACTGGATAAATTATAACACTGGTCCCTTTATCTCACTGAATATGTCCCATTCATCTGTAGCAACATTGAATCAAACAATTCTTTGGTTTTAAGACCACATCTGTTTTACTGTGCCCCCTGCACCAATTTTAATTATGTGGCAGATCTGATTAGATTCAGCACCTGCAAGTCTTCCCTTTGGGAGCTCCAGTTAGCTTACAAAACATTTACTTGATTGCATTCTTTAAACAAAAGTATAGTTTTATCCTAACAACAGGAATATTAAATTTTAGAGTAAAAAAGGATTTTAACGTGATAAGTGGCATGTGCGTTGTGTATCTATCTAGCTTAGAGGAAAACGTGGTAATTCTGAAACCTGATTTCCTCAGACTCAGCAGATGTCTGTCCTGCGTTTGTCTGTTTTTTACTAACAGCTGTTTCACAAGTGCCTCCCCTTGTCTCTGCAGAATGCCTTTTGTTTATTAATTTCCCAATATGTTATCTCCCAGTCCCATCAATACAGTCTTTTACAACTTTTCTGGTACCTGTAAGTAGGTTTTTAATAGTTTGATAGACAGGATCATATTGAAAGAGGTTAGCTAAATCTATATAACTGCCCTCTTAGCTAGTTTCCTAATGGTAGTTCTATTTAGCTACTCAAATAGTTGCCTATAATAAACATCTCAACAATTATTTATTTAATATTAATAAAATTATTGATTATTACAGACATATGTTCGGAGATGCTTATTTCTCCTGATTTCACTGGTTGGAACGGTGATAATTGAGCTCCGGGGGGCATATCGCATAAAGTGCAGCCCTCTAGTGGTAGAGGTCACAGGGGGTTTAAAGCAAGCTGTGGTTTTGTCAGGGGTGGGGGGTAATGAAATAGCTTTCAGCAAAATGCCACTGACCTGCGGTATATTAGCTGCCTGCATTGTTCATGGTCTGAAGCACAAAGGAAAATAGCTGCGAAGGCCTCTAGTACCGCCTTGCTCCCTCTCTGTCGTGATTTCTGTGGACAAAGGACCAATGGAAAAATAAAGTCTGTATCAGCAGAGTTTTCCTCTTTTTCCTAATCTCTAATCTGTTGCTCAGCTTTCCTTTTTCAGCCAGCTCTAGACTGGCATATCTAACCAGAGATGGTTCAAGCTGTTGTGGGATCTTGATTCCTTTCTGTTTCTTTCAGTCATGTCTTACCAGCTAATGTACTCTATAACTTCAGTAAGAGTTAGTTCAGTGATGGCATGGAATACAAATTCAATTTGTCAGCCTTATTTCTAAAAATGCTCTTGGCTGGTGGAGGTGTGGATGGTAGTGTTCAAACTAATCTCTCCCACAGACATGAGAACTGTGTTTAAAAATGAGAAGGATTAGGAAGAGGAATAAACAAAAGCAATTAAGCACATATTTTATCAACTAGAAATCTGAAGTATATCTAAGGTAAAGTTCTAGTAAACATCACTTAATCTGATAAAATCCACTTTGTGGAACAAGACTCGAACTTTCTGTTCCTTGTAGAGGTGTTGGCTATTTCTCCTGTGGCTAACAAAATTAACACTTTTTTTTCCATTGTGGGAAATATGACAGAACCCAACAATCACTAGTTCAAAAACCTCTTAAACATCCTGGCTAGGTAAAAGAAAACAGATAGGGTCTTTGTCCAAAGTGATGGCACTGCTGTTGGCAGTTTACTGAGCAATTGCTCTGATTCCTGGTAAACTTTGGCTCCACTAAAATTACAGTTAGTCAGGAATTTAGAAGTCTCTATCAAGCCTTTAGCTTGCACCTTCTGATTATTAAACTATTTTCCTCCAATAATCATTTATTGGTGAAAGTATTGTTATTATTTATTAAATTATCCAATTGTTGCTTATTTAAAATACTGCAAAAGTTGTTCTCCAGGAAAAAAAAAAAAAGTTCCAGTGTAACTTCTCCAAGGTTGCAGCAATACTCATGTTAGGAAAATCAAACCCCAGGCTTGAAAAAAAAAGCTTAACATATGTCAGACAGAAATGAGATGAACAACTGCTGAACCCTGTTGCATTGTAGACCATTACTGTGTAGTAGCTTTCTTTCTCCAGGAAAAAGGGTAGTTACTTAAAATCAGTAATAATTTGACCATGCTCTTTATTGTTAACATGAATATATTGGCCAAAACTCTCCTTCTAGTGGTGGAAGGAGAGTGTGTGTGTAGGAAATCAATGTCCATTTCTGCTGACTCTGCAGAAGGATCACCCACCTCCTCCTTGTTCCCACAATATTCACCAAAATTTGCAAAGGCTTTTTTTAAAAAAAACCCTTTTATTTAGGAATACAGAACTTAATTGTTCCCAGTTCTTCATTCCTGAAACTGTAGACCAGATTTATAAGCTGTTCTTTTATTCTTTGTATCTTGGGTTTACCTGAGGACCTCTCCAAATTTTAGCATCAAAAGATTTGCCAAGGCAGCCTCAGGACAAGATCATTTTTAATCCCTTCCAAGGAACTGACTATGTGGATCAGGATCCATAAAACTCCAGTGGCTGGACACTTACTCCCAAAAGGCATCTCTATGGTGATCTTTCTGTACAGTAATTTAAAGACCTTTTATTTCTGAAAATTAAAGATATTGAAGACTTGATTTCAATTGCCTTCCAATAGTAATAGTTTTATTATATAGGGGTCTTGGGAGGGGTTGTTTTATCCTATTGTTTATTTGTTTGTTTTCTTGGGGCTTTTTTAATATAGGAAATAGATAATTCAGGGATTAAAACTGGTACAAACTAGGAGTGATTCCATCGTAATGAAACAACGATGTACCATTGTATGTGAGAAAATAGCTGGATCACCTTGTATAGCTTGTGTCAGTTTACAGTATTACTGATTGTGTACCTCTCAGCACTGTCTTATAAAAGAACATCAGTGAAGCATCTTTTCTACAAACTGAATTCAGCCAGCTATCACTCCAGATGCCTCACAATGTGTTCCTCTAACACCGTGGTGAACAAGGTATTTTTCAAGGAATCATCATACCTGTTTCCAATTTCTGTTATTATAATTGCTCTAGCAGTATCACAATTTTTTGTCTCATTTTGCCCACCCACCACCATCTTATTTATCTGAAATTTTGGCACTTTAGGATAAATGGAATGTAAAAAAAAAGAGACATTAAGAGCAAAATTACTTTTTTGATTCTGTTGTCAAGTCTGGTCCCCTTCCTATGATCTGAAACACCTGGAAAAATGCAGCACCCATTAAGTCTTCATAAAGACATTTCTATTAGAGCTCACTCATGCTCTCTAAGAGTCTAATACTGTTAAAGTTATTCTCATAAGTTAAAACTAGTAAAAACAAGTCCTACTTTTAATTGTAATCTTACGATATAGGATTTTATTCAGGGTTTTTGAAGCCTGGAAGTTTGCTACAATTCAGCTGACAAATGAGAGTTATTTCAGTGGAGAAGATCAGAAATCTCAGTGGAAAAAGAACGGAAAGGGTGCAAGTAAAAATGCTTCACAGGGGACAAAGGAAAAATAAGAATGAGACAGTAAAGGCAAAGGTACTGATTTTTCTGTGGTAACCAAGATTTATATTAAATTGCATAGCAAAATTTGAGTTGCTCACTGCCAAAATGTATACTACTTGAGATCATTAAAGAAAAAATAACCTAGTAAAATTATAGTAGTAAACTCTCCTACTTATAACCACTAATATACCCCCTTTTCTCCAGTATTTGTAATCAGTTTTCCAAATAATAAGCTATTCCAGCAAAAGTAATTTTTTACAAGTATAATACTATTGTAATGATAGGATTTTTGCCAACGGAAAGGTAATATAAGTCATATCTCTAATATTATTGCCATAGTAATAGTTCCTAGTAGAAATCTAGACATCTTTAAAAATACTTTTTAAAGCTTACTGTATAGAAATGTATATGCCAGTAGATTACAGATTACTTTTCAGCACAGTGAAATTTTAGGCAGTAGTTATTACCTTTAAGAATACAAAGTTACACTGGGAACTTAACTGATTCTTCCCTAGAGTTTAGCAAATGCCACAGGGTTTGTTCCTGAAGAAATTATTCTATTTCACGAACAAGAATTAATGATTCCAGTGCTTTGTATTTCTACCCACTTGAAATCAGTTGCAACAAAATACCCCTGAACTGGAAAGTCTCCTGGTGTGGGAGGGTAAACATATAAAACTCACTGCCAGGATAAGGCAGACAGAATGATTTGGAACATATCCCCCAGTTTGCCATGAAAACATGTATCTGTGTGTTAGCTGCACACAAAGACTATCTGGCTCCAGAAAAAGCATGGGAATTAGACATAATGCTGCCTATTTGAGATAAAGGGTATTCCTTAGTGCAGTGAGGTTAAAACAGACAGCTCCTCAATAGTACAAGTCAATCTAAATTATTTATTTACCGTTTTGAACAAGAAGGAAGTGGTGGCAGATTATTAATTATGTTTGGGATTTATTCATCTTATTTTTTTTCCAGTGAAAGCAGCACTGGAAAGATGAAAAGGTACCTGAATGTGAAACCACTTTTACTTTAATCACTTACAGAATCACTTTTTTTGTTTTAATGCTAGTTGCAAAATATAGCTGATTTTGATTTACATATCATTAAGACATATACTGTGAAGTTGCTATGTACGTTTGTAAGTGGGTGCATGACTTTAAATTAAACCAAAGTGAATGGAACAACTCATGCTCAAAATAAAGCATATATTTATCTGCCTTGCTAAATTAACGCTTCATTTGTTTTTCACTTCAATGTTTGAGAGCTGTATTGCTTCATTGTTGCAGGTTTAGGCCACCAAATCTTATCCAAGCAAAGAGTAAGTCAATAGGGATCTTTCTACTGCACCCCAATCATGTTTCTGAATCTGTACTTTTTTTTCAGAGAACTTACAAATTGCTTTAAGTGTTTCACATACTTATATTACATTTGGAAATTTCTTTCTTTTTTCTTCTTTTTTTTTCCCAAAACTTTCAGATAGAAGTCCATGGACCTGCTAGATTGAAACAGTTCTATTGACTTGCAGCACAGAAAGCCAATCATGTGCTGAGCTGCTTTAAAGGGAGTATGTTCAGCAGATTGAGGGAGGTGATTCTTCCCCTCTACTCTGCTCTTGTGAGCACCCCTCTGCAGTACTGTGTCCAGCTCTGGGGCCCCCAACACAAGAGGGACATGGACCTGCTCAAGCAAGTCCAGAGGAGGGCCACAAAGATGCTCAGAGGGTTGGAGGACCTCTCCTGTGGAGAGAGGTTGAGAGGGTTGGGCTTGTTCAAACTGGAGGAGATATGGCTTTTTGGGAGACCTTAGAGCAGTCTTCCAGTACCTAAAGGGGATTACAAGAAATCTGGAAAAGGACTTTTTAAAAGGGCCTGTGGTGATAGGACAAGGGGGAGTGGTTTAAAGGTTTTGATTTATATTAGACATCAGGAAGAAATTCTTTGCTATGACAGTGGCAAAACACTGGAACAGGTTGTCCAGAGAAGTTGTGAATGCCACATCCCTGGAAGTGGTCAAGGCCAGGTTGGAGAGGGCTTTGGGCAACTTGGTCTAGTGGAAGGTACCCCAGTCCATGGCAGGGTCCCTTCTCTAAGGGACCTCTGAGGATCCCTTATATCTCTAAGGAACAGATCTCTAAGGTCCCTTGCAACCCAAACCATTCTATGATTCTGTGACTCCAAGGGGTTTATACAAGTGAAAACTAGTGGAGAGAGGAAGGACACTATATAAAATATATTAACATAAACTTCCAAGCATTCAAGCATTAAGAGAGGTTTTCTTCATATTCTAGTAACGGGCAATCTGAGTTTTGTATAGAAATATTTAGGGATATATAATAGCATACATATAAAGTATTTAGGAATATATAATATCTAATAAATTATAAATGAACAAAATAAAGGCTGGCTTATAATTTAAAATTTGGCAATTACAAAAGTGAAAACTACATACTTTGCACTAGTTAAATATCACAAACTGAGGTGAAAATCTTTACATAGCTATTTTTTATATTGATAACAAACATGAATAAATATGGTGCTATAGAAAGTGACACATTTCATATATTAAAAAAGTCTGATTATGTTTCCTATAAATTTTCTGTGGAATATTTTCTTTGTAATAGTTTAGTCAAGTAGGAAGACTCCTATTCCAAAACTTCTAAAGATTTGTTTTCTCCTTGTTCTTATTTTCATTTGGAGGTTTAAGCTGTTTGCACTACAAAAGAAAAATTCGTATGTTGAAACAGTGAAAATAAAAATACTGCAGAACTGAGTCATTGCAACTGAGATGAATGCCCATAAAAAAGTACAAATCACAAAAAACCCCTCAGAAACAGGATCACTGTGTGTATCATCAGCAATGCTTACAGATTCATCATGGCTCACAACAAAGGTATTTACAAGTGGACCTCCTGCGTCTGTTGCATGCTGTCATTGCTTTGGATTGACTGCTGTTAGATCCCTGTAATCCCAAGCCCCAGGATCCTGTCCTACATGTTTACCCCACTTGGTATGCCTGTTTGTAAGTATTTAAAATGGAAATGAACTCTAATCTTTCTATATGTTTATAATAAAGGGGTTTAATGCCTTAAACCCTATATTTAACATGCTTTTTTAAAAAAAAATAAATTTATAAAAAGCTGTGTTTAGTTTCATAGCCTATATTTGCCAGTTTAGCCATTCAAGTTTAGTTAATGCCCTGCATTTCTCAGTAAGGTGTCATGGCAGTGATATTATGGAACATATTCATGGATCAGGAGATGGCTAGAGTAACAACAAGCCACTGGGCAAAAATGGCATGTTTATAATAGAAAGTCTTGGCAACTTTCATATCTGTTATGTACTTGTAATAGAAAATTTCATATTTTACAAGGCTGATGCGGCAGATACAGAAATAATATATGATGGCCATTCATTTGTAAAGTTATGTTGTCATGTAGGTATTATGTAGATAAAATTTGTCCAATTAAGAAAATGTTCATTAAAACTGTCATATCCTATCCCATCTTAGAGCTCATTGTTGCCAACAGGTTAGAAGTAATGTACTGAAACTAAAATTACATCTTTTCCATCTTTGCCTTTCTGTCTTGTTATCATGCAGCATCTGAAACAAACTACATTAAGGAGCTCTATCTAAGGCAACAAGCAAAGGCAACAACAGTGAGAAATTTCTGCACTGGTGAAAGAGGGAGCGTATGGAGACTGACTGTTTTAGCTAATAAAATGTCTAAAGCTTGATGGAGGAAATGGCTTCTGGATAATGCACTTCTAAATAGAATTAGAATATATTCACCTCATCTGGATTTAATGAGTTGGACAGCATTTATTTTCTCCAAATAATGAGACTTACTCAGTTCTGTTGAAATTCAACAGCCACAGGAAAAAAAAAATCCTATGAATTGTGTAAAGCAAATACAAGGATAGAGCATAGCATGATTTACTTTTTGCTGACGTGATTATAAATAAGATAAAACTTATACACATGTACTGAAAAAACACCGAATACTCAGACTTCGGAACTTGTCATCAAGTTGGTATGATATTAGTTTGTTTTTTTTTTCCATTCTATGCATTGAAATATGTATTCATCTCAAGTCTATTTCTGGAGATTTTTCTACATTGAAAGAGCCATGTGGATATAACTAATTACAAGCAACCTATTCAGCTGTTATCCCCAGAGCTGAAAAGCTGCAAGAGTTAATTGTAAAATGCACTGAATTAGCATAACAAAAGTAGTGTAGAACACTGGCAATATAAAATTGTTTCCTACTTCATTTGAGAGTGGTGAAAAAAAATCACCTATTTAGTTAAGAGTTCTAATCCTCACCCTGATAAGAAATGTCATATTTGCAGTTCCTTATATCCAGAACAAATCTTGTGGTAAGTAGGATCTTTGTGAAAATCACTGGTATTTTCATATTGTGATTGGTATTAATAAATATTTATACAACATTAACTTAGATTGGCTTGTCCTCAACAAAGGTTGGTGAGATGTAAGGTAGTAATGATGTATCAACTACCAAGAAAATTACAGATGCAGCTAATGTGGTCAGTTAAGTCTTATTTCTTTCAAGAGTGACAAACTCTCATGGGAGGATTACAGAAACAAGAACACGGAATTATAAAATACCTCAAGTTCAAAGGGAACCCGTAAGGATCATTGAGTCCAACGTTTTTTCTTAGGATCCTAATGGAACAACTAACTCCATCTTCACAGAATCTTATTTCTGGAATAATTGCATCGACTTCAGTAGGCTGTGGTTAAGGAAATTGAACTTCCAGTTATGGAAATGTGTTTTAAATGTAAAAAACTTACAATTTTAGTCTAGTAAAATTAGTTTCAATGCAATCTACTCTGTTATCAATTTGAGGACTCCGGAAACCAAAGGTGATGTGATGAATATGCCAGCCAACCCTTGTCTATCAGTAACAAAACCACTTCTAATATCTGACAGATACTCAGATAATAGAGTGGTAAGTTAAGAATGCACTACGCATAAGAAAAAGCTCACAAAAATGTTATTTTTTTAGTAGAGCATTATAGTTCCAATCTAACACCATGCAAAATCAGTAAAGATAAAATTTTAAAGCAAAACATGCAGGAGTTAAAATCCTAAAGCAAAAATATCTTGGCTTAGATGCATATTTTTCATTTAAAAATAAATATGTTAACCAAAATTGGACTATAAGATGTACTTTCAAAATTTAGCTAATTGTACATGGTGATATAGTTGTGTTTCTTTACTAAGTAGTCTGAATTTACCCCCAATTATTTTCTTGTGTTTTTTTAAGATTTTACCATTTTATGAAGGTGCAGCACCTTATACAACTTTTAACAATTAAAGAAAAGATATGTAAGATGATGATGATGATAGGTGAATGTTAAAGCTTTATTCAATTGTTAGTATCTAACTGTACTACTGATAATGTAGGCAGTAATCACATGTAGTCCAGCCAAATTGAAATATACTATTTAATACAATTTTTTGCAGATAGTCAAAGAGCTGAAGTGCTGCAAAAAGGGTATTTTCTTCTTTTCTTGTACTTTTCCACAATTTTCTATCCAGAAAAATTCCAAAGAAACTCTATTCAAAATTGAGTATTATGTACAGCAATAAATGTCTGCAAAACATTTTGGTGTCTGTGCTCCCATTTCTACAACAACATACATTATTGTTAATCATGGTAATCTGAAAAGTCATTGTTCCTTAAATACTTGTTCCTCGAGCAGACGTCTTAGATGAAAATAATTTTGCCAACATGTAAAAAATATTGATACCTCAAACTTTTGTGTATGTCAAGTCTGACTGAAAATATTGTGTTAATTATCTTTTAGACTGCATGGGTAAATTATTCATTATTATATTGTTATACTGTGGAGTATATGGGTTGCATTATCTCCAAAGATTATACGTTACTTCAAAATGTTTGAAAGCCATTTCTCTCATCATTACAATTGTCACATTAATGAAAGAAAACAGTCAGCTTTCCAGGAACATTTTATTTATTTAGAGCCTCTAAGATTTCCCAAGAGAATATGTCATATAATCAAACAAAAATGCTTGGCATAATAGATTCTGCAACACTGCATTACATTCTGTGGAAAGCCATTTATGGAAAAATGAACTAAGCCCATGTTATTCAATGTCATCTAGATATCTTAATAAAACATATGGCGACAGCAGGCATTGATCATGGAAGTTTGAACTGTATTTTATTGTGATTGTTTTCACTGTTCAGTTTGAGGAAATGAAAATACTATGTAAATCTGGACATCTGAGAGCAAAGTTAAAAACCATAATTACAGGAATTAAAGAAACATTTCACCTTTGTATAGAATATGGTGAACTGCGAAGTTATGTTAAAAATCTTTAAGATTTGAATTGCTTTTAAAAGTTCAAAACCTTTAAAATAAAAATAGATCATCTGCTAAAATATAGGTAGGTATATGTATGTACCTGTATGTGTGTTTATACCTGCATTCACACAAATAAAACACAGGTACATGACGTACACATATCATACATTGTGTGTATATGTCTATATGTATATATATGTTTATGCATGTATTCATATATAAAATCACACAGCAATTTTGAGCCCTCTAGTGGTAAGAAATTTGTCCGTTAAGAAACCATTGATCTTCCTAAGAATATGCATATCTAAGCTCTACAACATTATTATGCTTTCATACAGGTTCAGGATGGCTCCCTGCAGTTGGTGCGGGTCTACAGATACAAGTGTTCATAACAACACAGATCCAGAAATTAATTTATTGTTTCCAGCATGGTAACTTTTCTGCCTTTTCTTTGTTGAAAATACAGCTCTTCTGTGTTCTTTTGATACATTGATGATAAATTATGATATTTTCTTAAAAAGCAAGAACCCTCTGACATGAATACTGTCAAATAAACATGAAGTGTTTTCAAACACAGCATTCTCATTCTAAGCTTCACATTTTATACTTCCATGAGTAAGTACTACAGGGAGAGGAGAAGAAATATCTGCATTTCAGACTGGGGAAGATTCATCGTATATAATAATCTCAGCCATCAAAGAGCTAGGTTTCTAGACTAAGCTGGTTGCTTGCATTGACCCTGCTGTCACTGGAGGTAAAGAAGACAGAATGAGTTGCTTTCTAAAGGTGCCTGGGAGAGAGCTGTAAGATAGGTGCAAGTTTCTTTCCATTTCTCAAGGAGACCGAGTTAACTAACATAGAACCAAAGTTTTCTATTTAGGAAGCTGAAAAAAAATAATTCTAGAAATGGCCTAGATCTGAACAAGATTAATAACATACAAATAAATACTGTTATTTATAGCAACACTTACAGCACTCAATACAAGATAAAAATATAATACTACATATGTATATTACAATAACATTTTAATAAATAATAAATCTCAGGTTAATTTACTACATGTGTGTCCTGGTTTCAGCTGGGATAATTTTCTTCCTAGTAGCTGATGCAGTGCCATATTTTGGCTTTAGTCTGAAAACAATGCTGGTAACACACTTATGTTGTTGCTAAGTAGTACTCTGATCAAGGACTTCCCAGTCTTTCATGCTCTGCCAGTGAGGGGGTGCACAAGAAGCACAGCCAGGATAGCTGACCTGAACTAGCCAAAGGGATATTCCATACCACAGACTGTCATGTTCATTATACATACTGGGGGGAGTTGGCTGGCAGGGGCCAATCACTGCCTGGGGACTGGCTGGATGTCAGTCAGCAAGTGGTGAACAATCGTACTGCTCATCACTTGTCTTTTGTGGGGATCAGGGTTTATTCATTCATCTCTCTATTTCCTATTATTATTACCATTGCTGTATTATTATTTAACGTTTATTTCCATTATTAGAAAGTTCCTATCTCAACCTATGGGGTTTTACCTTTTTTCTGATTCTCCTCCCTATCCCACTGTGAGGAAAGGGTGGGGGAAAGCATGTGAGTGGCTAAGTGGTACTTGTCAGGGGGGCTTAAACCATGACAATGGGGAACTATTCTGACAATTACTACTATTTCTGGGGAAACCCCAGAGTTACATTCAGAAGTGTTTTGTCTGCTGCAGGATGAATTTGTTGGGATCCATAGATCACACTTGCTTTAATTTTCCTCCTGGACTCAGTTTAAATATTTGGTCTGGATGACCATCAATGCCTTAGACCTTATGAATCCTGCAGCTGATTTGTTTATTCAGAGGTTAACAGAGATTTAATCAGAACCCTGTCTCTGTGGGAACAAGGGAGTGCAACTATCCAGAGTGGTAAGGTTTCTAAGCTCCTTTTAAACGGCAATCTCACTGGGAGGACCTTAACTATAGTATTCATTCCCTGTGTCCACAGTAAAAATTACAGCATCTCAAAAATCTCAAAAGTAGCAATAGTTTAGTTGACCAGTGTTTTTAATAGGGATGAATATAAGTATTTCTAGAATTATTTCATTAAAAAGATAGTATAGTAATTTATGAATGAAACTCGTTATATGCCAAGAGCTTAGGAAATAAAAATTGTGGAAGTCATAAGCAATTCATTACCATTTAAAATAATACAGTAACAATTTTACTTCCAGTGTATTACAGCAATGTAAATATATTGTTATTATATTGACTCTTTGCTTATTCTTAATATCTATCAAAATTCCATACATACACTACAGAAATGAACTCCTAAAGGAATATTTTTATTGGATGTGTGTAAAATTTGCAAAGATTTATTTCTTTTTTTCTTCCTTTTTTCACAGAATTATCTGGGGAAAACATACAAGAGGGAACATAAGTTTTGTGTTGATAACAGTCTATCCAAGCAGTTAACAAGACATGATTTGGAAGCTAGTTCAATCTTGCAAGAGTATAATTATCACAAAAACTGGAGTTGGGCTATACCTTGTAGAAAAAAAATGGTGACTTCACAACAGTGAAAAAAGATTTCTTTGGAGAGCAACACTAGACAGTATTATGTGACTTGGAATATTACGAGAAAAAAAAAATTAAGGCACTGCACTTGTTTAGACATCCATTTTATAGTGGAAATAAAACACTCAGAAAACTAGCACAATTTATCAGTGCTATGCTTGGGATAAACACAACCTTAAATTCATAGTTCACAAAATCAGATGTTATTGCTTAGTTATGAGATGTTTATAGAAGGAGTATATGATGTCTGGATAAAAGTGTTTGTAGACAAAATAAACTTAATTTTCTCCAAGAAGGCATAGCAATTGCTTTAGCATGGCTAGAATATATTGATGAGGAGGTTTTATGGGGTGCTTAGACTATCAGGAATTCTTGGTTCAAAAAGATTATTGAATGGTAGCCTGATAAAAGAAGAAATTAAATGTAAATACTGAGAGTGTGAAGTCATCAAATCAAGTGGTACTTCCAGATTGCTCTTCTGCAGCTGACATCACTATCATTGTTCCTGCAACTTGCAAGTATTGCATCAGGTCTACAGTAGACAAAGATACCATCATTGATGTGTCATGGGGGACAAGAGCCTCCCAGTGTGGCCAATCACACTTCATGGGCCATCCAAAATATAATATTTTTAACATCTTAAATAGGTAGCTTAAAATACTGCCACTGGATAACTATGGCTGAGACTATAAACAAAATGTACACTAGAGAAAAAGACAAAGACTGACAAAAATTCTGTTTTTGTCTCCAGACTCTAATATGTACCACGTACCTTATAAAGTTTCAGTTACATATTTAGAAGACCTACTCAGGGCCATGGCTAAACGAAGCTCTCCACACAAGGTTGTATAATAAGGCTGAGAAAGGGTGGTCTGTTAAGACTTCCTGTGGCCCTATGTTACTTAGGTAACAGGTGCTTGACTAGATCTTCAACAATATCCCACTTTTTCTCCCTTGTTTGGAAACTTATAAAGAGGACAGAATGCAATTGAGCAATAGACTTCTGTTTGATGTCGTAACTGTTGTCCAATAAGGCTAGCAAGGTAACAGCAGAAACATAATTTTTTATGAGATAGGGCATAAGTTTCATATATCCTCTATAGCACCTACTATTAAATGGGGTCAGGATCTGATCTGAAGAAGAACTTGAACTGAATACATTCAAAAGAGATTTTCAATATGCTTTTCTGTTATAGAAACTTATATAGTAGGATGAAGACTCATAAATAAAATATCTCACTTCACATTCCAAAACAATTGCTGTCTAGGATGAGGAGAGGATTCCTTTGTGAATATTACCTTATTATAAGCCAGCTGCATCTCCCTGAAGACACTGATTCTTCCTTATCAGCAGCTGGATAGTAGTTTTGGTGAACTGCTGTTCAGTGCTCCTATTTCAATTTCTGCATATTCCACTAAGGGCCAGAAGAGACCGTCTAAGGTTAAAAATAAATAAGAGGAAAAGGTTCCCAGATAAAAAGGTGCTTCTGCATTGCCCCTGAATTCCTCTGTCACATATATAGATTTCTTTCTTTCACATCTGAGAACTGAGTTGTCAGACTTTTTTTAAGAAACCTTTTTGTAGTTTACTTGTAGATGTGCAGTAGTAATCCTGTCACAACAGAGGGAAAGCTTATTAAAAGCTACTTAAAAAACCTTATCACTTAAAAAAGCCAGCAAAGAACATCTTGTGTAATACAGTCTTAAAATATTTCTGCGTACCTTCTTATTAAAATCAGTCTATATGTACATACTTATTCCTAATGATACAGATTGTTTATCCATTTGCTTTATATGTTTTAATATGTTTTATATATGCCAAAAAGATAATTAGATCATTTAGCCTGATATCACAACTCATCATTTTGCCCTTTTTTTCATCAGACTAAGACAGGAAGCCTCATAGATATATTTGAATAACATGTTAGAAAGCATGCAGCTTCCTGAATGAAAAATAATCAATTATGCTAGATATGGCTAGGTGAACTGTATTGTTGATTAGAACGAAAGTGAAACTCCACAGTGCTATGCAAAGCAAGCTGGGAAGAAATTTTTACAAACTAGAATCAAGACAACAATGAGTTTCGGTTCTTTCTCACAGTATTGTATCTGTGGTCCTTTGTCTGACCATCACCCATTCTGTGCCCTAGAGAAGAGGAAAAATTCCGTAACCACAATACGTTAGTGCAGATATACTTCAAGTGAAATAAAACCATCTTTACTTTATAGGCAGTTATTTTAAGGCCTAAATCATGAGATATTATGATACATACTGCCCTGCTCTGAGATGCAAAGATAAGAATGTGGACAGCAATCAAGTGTTCTGTAACTTTACACTTCTCTACTTTTCCTCCCCAAACCAAAATTTTGAGGGTTCTGAGTCTCATCTTCACAGACCAGAAAGGACATCATAATTGTTCAGTGTGGACCTCTATACTCCCCACTGAATGTCTTCCACAGGTTAGATGAAAGGGCATCTCATTTTGTTTTAAGTGAACCACAGCCCTTTCAGGTCTCCTAATAATTCTGTGTATTATTTGTAGTAGAATTATCTTAATTTTGATTCCAGTAATTAGCTCGTGTTCCATTTCTCACAGCAAGATCAAAAAACTCTGTGCTGTCAGATATAATTCCCACATTTAAATACTTACACTCACTTATACAATTGTATAATGGTTTGAGTTGGAAAAGGCCTTAAAAATCATCTAGTTCCTATCCCCCTTCCATGGGCAGAGACACCATTATCTACACATTACATTATCTACCCATTTCTTAAACTTCCCTTCAGTATACCAGACAAATTTATTCACTTACACCTCACACCATAATGCCAGATTCTTAGCTACTCGATACCAGATTTGGGGTGGTTTGGTTTTTTTTTTTGCCATATCCTCTGCAGAATTTCCAAGCTTCATTCCCCTTTATTATCCATTCAAAGATTTTTCTAGCCCTCTTTTCACAGAAGCACAGAAAGCTCAGGTTAAAGATGTATCCTATGATAACACCTAAAACCTAGTTTTAGTAATTGATTTTTTAAGACAGGTTATGTCACTCTGTAGACATAAAGTGCTTTCTTGAATTCAAAATTTCTTCCTATTCACTTGGCTGTATTAAATAATTTTTTCTGGATTCTAACCATTTATATCACTTGATTTAGATTACCATAATATTAATTAATCCCTTATTTTTTAACAGCCTACCAATATTTGGGTAATTCTCAAATGGTATACAACATTCACTGGTAAAGCTAGGTACTTTTTAAGAACTTTAGTACATCTCACCCTCCAGTTCCTAGTTTCCTGGTGGAAAATAAGAATTGTTGTGTAGCAAATCTAAACAAGTTAAAATAACTTTATTTTTTTTAGTTACTTTTGCATACATCCCTTCAAGGGGTCCATCCCTTCAAGGATCCAGAAGCCATACTCTAAAGGCCATAACATATATGTAGAGAGGTTAGAACTGGAACAAGAAGAAATAGCCAGAAGATCCCGGATATCAACATTAAAAGATGAGTTGCTAGTTCCTTTAGCTCATGCCCATGCACTTGATAAAATCCAGTCAAAAAACCTTCACTATATATAGAAAGTGAATTAAGTCCAGGTGTACATCTATAGTTTACTACCCCCATACTTCAGTCAAAATCAAAACCAAACAGAAAGAGATCTCACAAAAAAAGCTATGTGACTAACAGTAGTTATAAACGTAGTCTCCAGCTTGTTATTAGCAAAGTTCCAATGTAACAAATCCATTTTTGTACCTGAAATGAAGGTTAGGATACCTAATTTGTTATTCTGTGTAGTATACTTTTCTGGATAATGGGGCAATGTTTGCAAATCTTGCTGTTTCCCAGTTTTCCCAGATAAGTTAAAAATTGGCAATGATTCACTAGGTCCTATGTGACTTCTGGGCATAAATTACTTAGATAGCTCATTTGAAACATTCTCTAATAGGAATATATGTGGTCTTATCAGTGCCTTGTTTCAGATAGGAAATATTATATTTCCATCAACATTTGAGTGTTTTGGCCCTAAACCAGGCATTATGTCAGCTTCTTTTACTCTGATTGAAAATATAACCTTTCTGAGAAAGATACCCCTCAGTTTACAACTCTCCTTTTTCCTAGCAGAGAATTCTGAAAGCATTATAGTTCAGATGAAATAAAAACACCCAGCAAGTTGTGTATATGCTTTCATTCTTAATCATGGCTTTTCATGGACACCCCTCTACTATGCTCCTCTACAGGATTTTCTATAGTCTTCTATAGGACTTTCCTTCCCACATAGTTTGATAAGGTATCAGAATTCCTCTTCTAAAATAAAAGGTCATTTTATTTTTGTTTCTCTATTTTTGTCCCAGATAATGCAGAAATATGCACTGAAAAAAACCAAACAACTATATTCTATATTCTCCTTTGTAATGCTGGAGACTTTTATAAGCTGTGATGACTAGACGAGTAAAAGACTTTGTTTATATGTGCAGTATAGGTTACTTCAGAATGGTGGGGGGAAAGACTCAGAAAAGGTACTTTATTCACTGGAAGTGTTGTCCAGGGACTAAAAACTGGAAGTAAAATATAATATTTTAGAGCAATACTTTGGAAGGAAGACATGTTTAGTATGTCATATTTCAAATTCTGGAAAACATTTCTTGGTGATATTAGATATTTTAGAGACTCCCTCTGTTGACAGTGCTTTGTTGATGCTTTTATATGTGGCTGGAAGGTTTTTCTGGCATCTGTAAATTCCAGAGTTATTTCCACTGTCAACAGCAGTATCACAATAGTAATGCCTTAAGGCTGTTTTCAGCATGCCTCCCCCTGTGTCCAAAAAAGTAGATATGAAAACAGTAGACCACATTCAGGGATACAAACTGACTAATTTTTCCATAAAGTGCCCACTTTCATAACGGGTCTTCTATAATCTTTGCAAACATTTCTCGTTACTCTTTCAGGAATGTGCTGCAGATCTGACTTTGAGTCAAGTGGCTTCACTGGCTATAATCAATGATTCTCCAAGAATTAACAAACTAAAATTTGCAAATAAAAGCTAAGAATTCTGGTGTTTAAGCCTGGGAAGTTTGGAGGGTGAATGGGATCATATGGGGTGAGTGTGAGAATGAACAAGCAGTAATGGGCTGAGAGTGATCTGTGATTGGAAAGTGAAGATGGAATAGATTAACAAAACTACTGATGTCAGCTGACCTGCAAAATTCTGAAATCATCAGAAACTGAATAAGGTTAACAAGGAGATCAATCAGGAAGGATTATGCAGAGAAAAGAGTGGTGTTGTAAGAGACAAACTGGGATGAGGAAATTTAAGGAGGCTTGTTAAATAAACAATTAAAGAGAGAAGAGTATGAAGACCACTGCAAGGAGTTTGGATGGAGAAATTAAGTAAATACAGGTATTACCAATGTAATACTTCTTGTTACATTGGTGTTTAGAATAAAAGAAAAAATGTGGTTCTCTTTGAATCTTCATTCTTTCCAGTTTCACACTACGGAAAATATGTACAAAATTACTTTTAAAATAATATATTCAAAGGATATTAGGACTGCAAGCTCAAGCATTCAGATCTAGTCTATGTTATGGCTGTTATCTATGAAATTTGCTTTGAGTTTCTATTCCCCACTCCCCCCAAAAATATCATGATACCACCTTTGATTAGATGGTGCTGTCATGCTTCTTCCACACAAAACAGTCAGCCAGCTGTAAATTAAACCTTTAAATAGAAAAACCCCTTACCTCATTAAAGTGTAGTTTCTTCAGGCCTCAAAAAATGACATGATGTGTGAATATACTCAGTGCTTATATATCCTCAAATTTAAATGTATTATCCAAATTATTAACTTATGAAGTTAAAATAAAATGAATTTATCAGAATGCAAATTCCACTTAGATTCCACGTAGACTACTGAAGACTCCAAATGAGACAAACTGACAGTGATTTCTGTTATTTTTTCCAGACTTCTTATTTAAGAATACTTTTGAATCCCAATACAGTTATTTTATGTAAGAACTTTCAAAATTACTTCAAAGTATATAAGTGTTTTAAAGCTCTTTATACTAATTTCATTCCAATTTACTGTGAATGTTGCTGATGCATTAACTACATTTAATCAATTTTATTATGAAAACTCTTGAAAAAATTTCCACCAGTCAAAGCTACTTCAAAACACCTTAATATGATTTTTCAAAAAAATTAAACTAGTTGAAACAATTTCTTCACCATTCTGCAATGGACTGAAATAGTGCGTCACTGCTCTGAAGTTAGTATTTTGAATGTCTAATAACACACCGGGTACATATAATGCACTAATTTTAATATTAATTTTTAAGACTCAGTTTTTTCCAAAAAGGTCAATTTGAAGTTAGTCTAATTTTAAAAAATACTGAGAAGTCTAATGTTAGATTTATGCAGGTAAGCTGTTGGCCTGGATTATTCACCTAATTCAGCTTTAAAGATCTGCTTTTAAACACTTTTTGGTTCATATGTAAAATACTGTTATGTCTTTGAGAAGATTTATTTATACACAGCACTAAAATAAATTAAAAGGAGTAAGGCATTATTGTGGGTGTAGAAGTGGAACAGCAGTGAAAAAATAATGATAGATACGAGACATTGTCTCAGATACATACAAAGAAATTCATGATGCAAGAAGTGAGGTTTAATTAGGCTGTACCTTTTAACAATTGAAGTCAGCTGGGAACTGCCCTGCAGTAACTCAGACCACAAGGGTAATCATTACTTACATTTCCACTTACTAGACAGCTGCTGCCAGTATTCACCACTTCTCCCTTAGTCCAGACAATTTCTAGGACCTCACATGTAAGAAAAGCTACTGAAAGCTGTAACGCTATTTTCCTCTTCTTTAGATATGGCCTTTCTTTTCATCTGCTTTAACTCTTTTCAAACTGCCAAGATGTGACAATGTATGTATTGCTGTAACCCACTCAACTAAGCTGTGGCTATAGGGATGGTAAAAATAGCTACTATTTGCATTCTGGCAGCATGAGAAACTCCCTATTCCATTTCCTATGAAAGTGAAGGTCCAGTGCCCATATAATAGTAATTTGTAACTACTATAGTAATTATTAGTAATGCTAATTGTAATAGTAATATAGTAGTTACAGCAGGAAAAAAGGGATCAGTCTGATGGGGAAGCTTTATGCTGCCTTTTCCTTGTGCTCAAGTGATTAAAAATTGAGAACTAAGGAATAGAAAATAAAGTTATGATATTTGGGCACATAGTTTTGTGAGATATTCTATTATTATTATTTGAGTGGGCAGAATAATGGCTACACAGTGCCTATATAAGCCACTATACTGAAATTCAAAGTCTAGGAAGGTAAAATATTTCATAGGTTCTTTTCCTACCTCCCTCTATCTCTGCTGGTACAACGGCCTATGAGATGCTTGAAAGGTAACATCTGTAATAAACATTACCCAAGAGAAGAAGTTCTGTTAAGTTTCAAAGAATAAACCAAATCTAAATTGCCTTGTTTTCTAGTTGTCATTAAAATGTATTAACCTATAGTGTTTATTTATGAGTAAAAACCTATGATGGAAGTTAGCAATTTTAATATATACCATGACTTGAGAAATTAAATTACAGATGTGTTAAAAATATATAAATAAATGTTTAATCCCTAATGTTTTAAAATTACAGTGAGCTCTCTAAGATGGAAAAAAGTAAAAAAGTAGCCAGTGATTGGAATAAAAATTATGCAAAAATGGATCTACATATTTCTTGTCTCTTAAGGCACAACATAAATACTGTAGCAGATTTACCTACTACCTTCCTGAAAGTAGGATCAGTTTGTAAGTATCTGTAGAGAGCATGAAGTTTGTTATTCAAAGCCTTCAGTGGGTAAATCTTATAATACTTTTGCTTCCTCTTTGCTACTGTAGAGAATGGCTCCTTTTCTCCCTCCCAGGAGGGATTTTTCTCTTCTTTTCTATTAAAACAACTAAAACTTGAGTTGGTGAAACTGTGAAAGGGAAAAGAAATAGAAGCTCAGAAAAGTAAGAAGTTTGAAGGCAACTGGAAATTGACAAATAAGTGTCAGAACAGAAAATGGTGGCAGTTTGCCAACCAGCTGCGAAAACTAATTCAGCTTTAGATAAAGAGATTTTAAAGGCAAAAAGGACAAGCAAACTTCAGAAAAAGGAAGAATAAAGGAGCAAAGAATAAATCCTTAGAGCTGTGTTAAAGAAGAAACATAGGCAGTGCTTTGTTGTTTTAACTGCAGAACTGCAAGAGGGGCTTTTCATTGAGACTTTGAATAGCACTAAAGAAACAGCCAGAATAAAGTGGAAGCACTAAAGGTTTCTTTAATGCAATAGCTTATAGACCAGCCCTCCAAAAGAGATTTAAAGATTAGATTTTCTAGACAAATAGAAATTATTAATAGCTGTGTTTTCTTTACCAGTCTACATATGGACATAAAAATAAGTGTTACACACAGTTCTGTGTACAAATTCATGTCCAGAAGTGACTGAGATTGCTAGACAAAGAAACAGCTGACAAGGACAGTGTAATAATTGAAAATTCCAGTGGAAACCACTTTTCCCTAAAAAAAAAAAAAATAAAATTTTTAGTGAGACAGAATGTAATCTTCAAGAATACAACCTTTTTTTTTTTCCTAGGTACATCATGTTTGTTATTTCACGGTCAGAGAGCATGTAAAAGAATGAAGTGATGAGTGCCGTCTGGTCACAACAGCAGACCAGAATAGCAAGCTGGTATATAAAACAACATGAAGGAAGATGGTCACAGGCTTGTCCTGTCATCGGTCTCTAGGCCTTTTAATCAGGCTATGAATAGCAAGTCAGCATGATGTAATGCTGCTGGTTATTATGCAGAGATCTAATGACTGCATGTACTCTGCCCAATTACAGCACTCTCAGAAGTTCCCTAAGGATATCTCCTGACCATTCAGACTATACAGAGCTTAGTGGTTCCCTCTGGGTGCCCTAAAATCACCCCCTCTGAGCTCACAAGAAGATTCCATGAGAGTGCCCAGCTCTAAGAGTGACTTCACATATGCCCTCTGTATGAACCATATACTTTTACCTCCATTATGCACAGTTTAACTGGGCTTCATGAAATTCCCAAAGCAGCACAGCATGACTGTCCAGCTTTCATCCTGCATGAGCAGGAGCACAAGCTCTCTTCCATTACAGCATGCACCTTAGGTGTGTGAAAGACCTAACATTAAGGAGACAACAGTTTTTGTTTGCATCAAAAAAAAGTCTTTGACATGTGCAACTGCCATAAAACTCAGGGACAGCTTACATATTATGTTTAAAACATTTCTTAAATATTCTTTCAGAGGGGGTATTATGAATGGGAAGTATCACCCCAAAGTGTATTTTGTGATGTTACGGTGAAAAATAGGAATATCTATTTTACTGTGAAATTAGAGCTCAGAATTTCACAGTAATACAGAAAAAAATACTACTGCAAATTACATTTTCTTCGTGAGCTGTGGTATTGTTAGCACAAATTAGTAAACTGTGAAATAAGGAAACAATGAGACCCTGTGTTTGCACTTAGTCACAGGCAGATTATAGAAATATCATTAGTTAACTTTTCAATTGTGAAAGTTTCTCATTTCCTGCAGTCTTAGGCAGATGAGGGATTTAAGCTATATTTTGTTTCATATGGCTACACTTTCCAGCAGTCAGCTGTTTCAGATTGACAGTAAAATTGCTAATAGATACTGTTCTTCTTGGAAGTTTCTTTGGCAGTTTTTATCAGCTTAATGGTCATTCTCCTGCTACTCACGCATGCTAAAGGCTTGTCCTGGTTTAAACCCATCTGGTAACTCAGAACTACACAGCCGTTCACCCACACTCCCCTTGCCTCCCATTCTGGATGGGATGGGGAGAAGAACCGAAAGAATGCAATCCCCATGGGTTGACATAAGAACAATCCAATAACTAAAATACAATATATTACTACTACCAATAATAATAATAATGGAAATAACAAGAGAAGATAATATGAAACTAAAAGGGAAAAGGGGGAAAAAACAAACACAAGTAAGGCACAATACCATTGCTCACCACCTGCTGGCCAGTCTGACTTGAGCAATGGTTGTTTGCTTCCAGGTAACTCTCCCCAGCTTATATAGTGGTCATGACGTGCTGTGGTATGGAATATCCCTTTGACTAGTTTGGGTCAGGTGTCCTGTCTCTGCACCTCTCTGCTTCTCATGCCCCTCCTCAATGGCAGAGCATGAGACTGAAAAGTCTTTGATTGGAGTAAGCATTACTTAACAACTAAAACTTTGGTGTGTTATCAGCATTATTCTCAGACTAAAGCCAAAACACAGCAGTGTGCCAGCTACAAGGATTAAAAACAACTGTTACGAACTCAGTGCAAGGCTTTCCTTTCAGTGAGGCATAACAAGTGAGGATGTCGCCTTTGTGTATTCAATGACCTGTAAGACACCAAACTTTTGTCACCAACCTTATTTTTGTTGTCTTTCCCCATTCCTGGTTGTACAATGTGTGTTTGTGCTAATGTTTAATATTAGATATTTTAATATGGCTTTTCTGAAGTGGAGGTCCTTTAACTCATTGTACTTTTTCAACTATTTATTTAGTCCATTGAATATCCATATCTTATGGTATGTTCTTTGAATAAGTCCCAGTTGTGAGAGTGAGCCAGACCCAATGAGAAACTGCAAGAGAAGGAAAATCGTTCAAAAAATACATCATTTCTAATTCACATCCTCCCTACAATATGGATTTACCTGCAAATCTATTTAATAACTTACCAAAGGGGGAAAAAAAAGGAAAAAAAAAATAGAAAACATACTATCTGAGACAATGTCAGGCTGGAAAACTTATATTACATGTTTCAAATGTCATTCTCCTCTTCAGCTTCAACAGGTCCAACAGAATGTCTTCCAAACTGTTACCTGTTATCTATGACAGAGAGTGCAAACTCCTTGGGGTAAAGACAGTATGTATACAGTTTTGTATACTGCTTAATAACAGAAAGAAGGTTTATTGTCATATACTTTATTTTTTAAATGATGCTATTGAAAATGCTACTGGTAAAGTTGTTGCTGAAAGTTAAATCAGAATTAGTGAGTCATGAAAAAATAACAGGAATGTATGTTACGGCTTCCCATCCTGATCTTCTAGATACTTAATTGTCAAAAGGGACCAAAAAAGTTTGCCATTCCCATAGCTTAATCAGACACATATCGTAAAATCATAGAATAGTTAGGGTTGGAAAGGACCTTAAGATCATCTAGTTCCAAACCACCTGCCATGGGCAGGGACACCTAGACCATGTTGCTCAAGGCTCTGTCCATCATGGACTTGAACACTGCTAGGAATGGAGCATTCACAACTTCCTTAGGCAACCCATTCCAGTGCCTCACCACCCTAACAGTAAAGAAATTCTTCCTTATAGCTAACCTGAACTTCCTGTTTAAGTCTGAACCTATTAGCCCTTCTCCTATCTCTGCAGTCCCTAGTCCCTCCCCAGCATCCTTATAGGCCCTATTTAGATACTGGAAGGCTGCTATGAGGTCTCCATGCAGCCTACTCTTCTCCAGGCTGAACAGCCCCAACTTTCTCAGCCTGTCTTCATACAGGAGGTGCTCCAGTCCCCTGATCATCCTCGTGGCCCTCCTCTGGACTTGTTCCAACAGTTCTGTGTCTTTTCTATGTTGAGGACACCAGATATGCACACAATACTCCAAGCGATGTCTCACAAGAGCGAAGAGGCAAGATCACCTCCTCTGACCTGCTGGCCATTCTCCTTTTGATGCAGCCCAGGATACGGTTGGCTTTTGTGGCTGCAAGCGCACACTGAAGCCAGCTCATGTTCATTTTCTCATTGACTAACACCCCCAAGTCCTCTGCAGGGCTGCTCTGAATCTCTTCTCTGACCAACCTGGAGCTGTGACTGGGATTGCTCCAACCCAGCTGTAGGACCTTGCACTTGGCATGGTTAAACTTCATAAGGTTGGCATCAGCCCACTTCACAAGCCTGTCAAAGTCCCTCTGAATGGCATTCCTTCCCTCCAGCATATCAACAGAACCACACAGCTTGGTGTCATTG
The DNA here is from genome assembly GCF_012275295.1 of Melopsittacus undulatus. Classification (NCBI taxonomy): domain Eukaryota; kingdom Metazoa; phylum Chordata; class Aves; order Psittaciformes; family Psittaculidae; genus Melopsittacus; species Melopsittacus undulatus. The sequence goes on along the minus strand of NC_047530.1, from coordinate 42,240,760 downwards.
GCAAACTTGCTGAGGGCGCACTCAATCCCATTGTCCTTGTCAGCGACAAAGATGTTAAACAAGACCGGTCCCAACACCAATCCCTGAAGGACACCACTCGTTACGGGTCCCCAGCCAGACATTGAGCCGTTGACCACAACTCTTTGCATGTGGCCATCCAGCCAGTTCTCCATCCACCAAGCGGTCCATCTATAAAATTGATGTCTCCAATTCAGAGACAAGGATATCATGTGGGACAGTGTCAAAAGCTTTGCACAAGACCAGGTAGATGACATTAGCTGCTCTACCCCGTCCATCAGTTCTGTAGCTCCACCATAGAAGGCCACCAAATTGGTCAGGCAGGATTTCCCCCTAGTGAAGCTATGCTGGCTGTCACCAAGCACCTTGTTGTTTTTCATGTGCCTTAGCATGCCTTCCAAGAGAATTTGCTCCAAGATTTTGCCAGGCACAGAGGTCAGACTGACTAGTCTGTAGTTCCCTGGGTCATTCACTTTCCCCTGCTTGAAAATGGGGGTTATATTTCCCTTTTTCCAGTCATCAGGAAATTCACCTGACTGCCATGATTTTTCAAATATGATGGGCAGTGGCTTTGCAACTTCATTTGCCAGCTCCTTCAGGACCCGCGGATGGGTTTCATCAGGTCCCATGGACCTGTCCACACTCAGGTTCTTAAGATGGTCTCGAACCAGATCCTCTCCTACAGTGGGCCCAAGGTCTTCAATCTCACAGTCCCTGCATCTGCCTTCTAAGACTTGTTTGGTGTGGTCAGAGAATTTGCTAATGAAATCTGAGGCAAAGAAGTCATTAAGAACCTCAGCCTTCTCCAAATGTTTGTTGACATTAAGAAAGTTACTAATGTGAACAAGAGTTTGTTGACTCATGACCTTAATCTGGCAATTATTGAACTGGCAGTTCTTGAATCACAGGAAGAAGAACTGCTGGAGATGTGGCTCCCTTGTATGTGTCAAGTTCAAAACATATTGCATCAGTTCCAGGACCCTATGGATGTTACCTGCAAGCCTGTTATGTCCCAAACAAGAAAAAACACATTTATGTCATATACATCAGCGATTATAGTTTCCTTTTTAATATGGATGTCTATGAATCATTCACTACTGTACTGCTTCTGGACTGTTGATGGAAAGATAGCATGTAATATAGCTATTCTATTGTATCTTCATTGCTGATGAAATCAGGCAGTGCTAAGTGAGCTATTTTTTTGCTTCTTATTTGTCAGACCATAAACCCAATATGTTACTTTTGTCTTTGGAAATATCTAATTAGTAACTGTTCCAATTCAAAAACTTTATTTTTATTGGCTTGAGTTACACTGTATTTTTTATGAAGTGTTCTACAAAATTACTTTCTTATCATTTTTTTAAACTTCGTTGTCTTTTTGGTGGCAGACTAATATTCATTTCTATTTTTAATCTCCTTTTTAGCCAACTTTTCACTTTGATTTTTCTCTACAGTGGTGCATCTTTTACCCATTTATTTTGATAACTTTTAATAGAAATTTACATTTTCACAAGGACACCCTCGTACTTTTAGGTGAGTTGTGTTTGCCTGCTTAAAGGTCTTTTTAAAAGCTGGTATTCTCCATCACCCATTAAAAATAATGTAACTGTTCCTCTGGGATACAGCTAGATCTTAGCCGCTGAAAAGATTAACAAGAAACTGAAACATACGTAGTTTGCAACCATGTCAGATATCTCTGATAATCTTTGCAATCTATACTAGAGAATGGTCAGAGACAAAGCTCATGCTCTGTAAGGACTGGCTTACCTTTGGAAGTAATTTTTCCTCTAAGCTGAAAAATACAGATGGGAGCTGAATTAGTAAGTAAGACGAGCATCTCGATGAGACTCGTTTATAAAATTTTTGTCTCCCTGTGAAACAGTTTGATAAACTTTGTCAATACTTTGCAAAAGTTTTTTCAAGAGTTTATGTTCATAGCCTGATGTCTCTCAAAACTGGGGGAAGAAATTATTGTGCCCTTTTTTTGATACTTTATGTCTATCATTAGGGCTTGAAGTTTCTGTATCATGAAGAAACTTGAATAATCTTCCCTCAGAATATTTTTCTTCTAGTACATTTAAGCTTTGAAAAGGAGTGGCTGGCAAGATTCTTAGAGTTACCTGGTTATAAACCAAACAAAAGGTAGCAGAGGCACATGAATTACACAAGTTCTTCTGAAGAGCAGAAATAGAAAATTCCCATGAAAGTTTTTTAAAAATTACTTACTGGAAGCATAGTAAGTTTGCATTTACTGGTTTTCCTTAATAATATTCCAGTTGAACAACAAGACTGTTACATTTTTTGAACAAATAATCTTTTTTACTTTGTGTCTTTTCAAATAATGGAAAACTGGACTCCTTTTCAATTAGTTTAAGGAACTAAATCAAGTGTAAATCTCACCAATAAAACCACTACTTGCTTTGAAGACTTAATCTATGCCAGTGTAGCACTGCAGTACTAAAACTTTTTTTTTTCCAGTTTGCATCATTATTTGCAAATCACTGAGTAAAGCCAGAGACAAAGTGGCTGTAGGAATAAAGAATCTGTTCTTGATTGTGGTTGCTTTTTGCTAACATATATTACCTGCATCAGAGTTTCAGCTCATAAACATTCATTTTTCTACGCAAGCTTTCTTGTTGGTTTTATTTTTCTCTTTTATGCTTCATGGAAGGTAGAGTCCTGCTAATGTTCTGCTGTTCCTGCAATGCGTGCAGTATCCCAACACAAAAATACATAGTACAAACACTGCTGTCCAAGCTGAAGTTATTGATTTTTTCTTTTCACACTCTTAATACAGTTTAATATCATTCCATCTCCCCAAATTTTCCTTTATTATCAAAGCCATTAAATTTGTCTGGCTTGTTAACAATATTCAAATTTCTTTGATTATCAATAGGATACATTATTAGTTTTGTAAAACTATCTGAAGGTCACTTTCGTCAATGAAGTAAAATTCTGTTGATAAAATTAATTCAGAGAATAAGAATAGGTTTGTAACTGTATTACTTTAGAGTTGAACATGCTGAAAATGTTCATAATATCCGCATTGTTATTTGGAAGTCCTAGAAGAAACATCTGCTCTTCTTTTTTTGCTGTTTCCATTCAGTGCTACCCACAAATTATCCAGTATGCTCATTAGTCTGGTAATAGACATAGGAGCCTAATTATGCTTTAAAACCTCACAGTGCCTTCTGATCTTTGCTTTTTGCCCTTGTTGCTCAGTATCTATCTTCTGTGAATATATGTAGATGCAATATTTTTCCTAACATATAAGTAAATTAATGATTCCAACATTTTTTTTTCTTTTTTAAAGATACATTTTAATTGCTAGCAATAAATTAGTAAAGACATTCTTGTGTAGGTGTCAAGGTGCCGTGCAGGCTGCTATGCCATGTGTGCTAGTAGTGCTGGGGGTCCCCATGGAGGGTCCGATATGGCAGGGCCTGGCATCCAGTGCCTGTCCCACATCCAGCCAGGAAACAGGGAAGCAGGGGGACACCAGGGAAGCCCAGACCCAGGCATCGGGCACCTCTCTGGGGATGAAAATGGGCCGTGGCTGGGCTGGGATGTGGGCAAGGTGGGGGAGTCCCTGACATGACACCCTGGGCCATGGGCCAGGACATTATGAGTTCTGGGGGGTAATCAGGGACATGTAGAGCTGTGAGTACCCTTGGGCCATGAGACTAGCTGTACTGTTCTCCTTATTCTGTTTTGTTCCTTCAAGTAAAATGACATCTACAGTAACTACATGAATGCTCATAATTGAAAACCTCATATAAGATTGTCCATGCTGCTTCAGATGCATAAGTGAATTGATATACAGTATATTAATTAGTACACATATTCACTGATGCTGCTGGGGACTCATATTTAAAAATACAACATTATCTCCATATTTTTTTTAGGAAAAACTAAAATAAATGCTACATACTCTCTGATTATTTTGTGTGTGTGTGTATTAACTTTTCAGGTAGCCTGGACTCAGGCTATGGAGGTACCAGTATGAGGATGTACACATATGTCTTCTTCATCTGTATTTGCTTCAGTGGTTTCTTTCTCACACGCATTACTCAGCATCTCTCTTTAGACAACAAATGCCCACCTGGGCCTGTCAGCTGAGCTGTTCATGTGGTCACTCCTACACCCACTGCAGTCAAAGTGAAGTGAGTTATCAAAGCTCTATTATTAGTTTAAACTGTTCCTAAAATAACTTATATGGAAGTATATTAAAGTTTTTATGATAATTTCTATGTCAGAATAGTAATTCATTTTTTGACCTATGTTCAATTTCTTCCTGGCATTTAAGCAATTATATCTGACAGAATAAAGCTGCATTTAATTGTTACAAACTATAGGGAAAGATCTTTACCTGGAATACTTTCATGTACCGCATTAAAGATCAATGAGCGAACACTGATACACAGCAACTGAAGATGGAGCATGATTGTCATAATGGTGGAGAATGCGTCAAATACATGATTCATGTTCTGAATATTTATTTGATAATATGAATTCTTCTGCCCCCCACTTTACGCTAAAGTAATTATGGAAGATTCAGTTACCATTCAAACAATTTCCTGTGGGTAGTATCCTAAGTTATTGTTCTCTTATTTACTGAGGAAAATGTACTAGATGCAGTCTGATCAATCCTCTCTCTCCCCATATGGCCTCCGTGTATTGTAGTAATGTTGTCACATGGCCACACAGCTCATACCCTGTACTCATAAGGCAGCACTTTAGACAGCTGAGCCCTTGTTTTATGATGTATCTCCCTTTTAGCCTAGTCTTTTTTTATGCCAATGAGCACTTTTGTTCTGCTTTTTCTCTGCTTTTGCACAGAGGTTCACACATTCATAATTCCTTGCTGTGGCTGTGCCTTGAGTATAGCTGTTCTCCAGCTTCTTAACCCCATATACCTTGAGACCCAGAAAGCTATATGGTTACTGAGGAGACGTCTCAAGAAATAGCAGGGTAAGGCTGATACCCAGCTAGCTTCTTCAGTGTAACACATAAGCAAGGCATGATAGATTGATTTTCACAAACCTTTCATCATTTGAGACCCAGCATTAAAAGACACATGCCTTTTAGTGCCTGAGTTCAGCATTAGACAGCAAGGTCACTAAAAACCCTAAATCTTTAATATAGCACTCAGATTTCATAACAGTTCACTGTCTTAGAACAGCAGGGGTGTGTATTGAATGGGTTGAGGAGAGCAATGGAGGGAGAGGTAGAATGATCATGGAATGACAGTCTATTTCATGGACTAACACGAACAGCTATCCTTTGATTATAACTTGCTGTTGCTAAGTGCAACTGCTGTCCTAAAATGTTAGTGGAAGGTGATTACTGGGCAGTGAACAATTTGGTATTACATGCACATACACCTAAGCTTGGGACTATATTTGCCTTTAAGGACAGTGGGAGTTTTTCTTACTGATCATGGTTCTGGAGGATGATGGATGCCTAAAAGTGGGCAAAGTGAGACCCCCTCCATCTACCAACTCAACAGCACTGCAACCATCACCAGGAGATCCAAAACACAATGGAAGTGTAGTTCCTCAGAAGGAAGTCTGCAAGTGTCAGCCCTGCAAACATCAGCCATCCCTTTTGGTCCTCTAGTAAGAAGAAATTTGTATAACTTTATTAGCTCTTAATTCCATGGAGGGAGAATTCAAATTTCTTCCCCAGAAGCAAAATATCTGTGCAACTTTATCAAGGGCTTTTCTGCTCCTACTCTTGAATTCCATTGTATCTTCTTCCCTTTTCTTTATTGCAACTGGAAATAAAGGATCAATGAAAGAATCTTCAAGATTTTAATCTTCCATTGAAATGCAGAATATAACTTTAATAACTTGTAAGTTAGCTTTCTAGTACAAAAAGTTTTTATTTGTTTAATAAAAATTAAAAAAAAGGCAAACCCCTGCATATCAGTTGCTGAGGGGAGTAGCTTGAGAGAGAACACCTGTAACACCGGAGCGGAGGGGGGGGGGAGATCAGCGTCCAGCAGCCTCACCACAGAGCAACAAGAACCACTGAGGAGGAAGCCTCAAGTCCTCGACAGGACTTGCCCAAGAGCTGGCAGCTCAGCTCCCGCGAGGAGATGACTCACCGGGAGTGGAGACAGGAGGCTCCGTGGAAGATTCAAACCGGCCATCAGCGGCCATTCTCAGTCACTTGCTGAAGGGAGTAGCTTGAGAGAGGACGCCTGTAACACCGGAGTGGAGCGGGGGGAGATCAGCGTCCAGGAGCCTCACCTCAGAGCGACAAGAGCCACCAAGGTCAGAGCCGCAAGTCCTTGACAGGACTTGCCCAAGAGCTCAGCTCCCGCGAGGAGGTGACTCACCGGGGGCGGAGCCAGGAGGAGTGGCACCAACTGTGAGTGGTTAAAAACCTACCCAGGGAGCGCGGCGAACAGAGCGGGCAAACATAGCGGGTCGAGGCACTTTGTGCGGCAGTTCACGCGGGCAGGCGAGCGGGATGGTGAGCACTCACCGTATGACCAGGGCTCGGTCTGGGAGTTCTGCCCTGGCTGCCCCGGTGGTGGCCAGTGTAGGCACCCAGACAGAGCCGGTAAGAGGGGAGGCTGCGGTGCAGAGCTTGGAGTGTAGAGAGTGCCTGCACTGGTCTGGTGAGGGAAAGGTGCAGAATGGGCAGGGCTGTGCTCGCTGCTCCCTGATGGAGGTCCTCCTCCAGCAGGTGGCTGAGCTACGGGATGCTGTCAGTAAGCTGCAAGATGTCAGGGAAGCTGTGAGGAAGCAGGACTGCTTGCTACAGGCTCAAACAGCGCAGGAGCCTCAGGCTTCCCCTCCAACTCATGGAGGAAAGAAGGAGGCTGTTGACCAGGAAAGCTGGGAATTAGTAACAAAAAAAAAAAAAAAAAAAAAAAAAAAAACCAAAAAACAAAAACAACAAAAAGAGGAAGAAAACAATTAAAAGCAAGGGGCTTCCTCCTAAATCTGCTGTACCCACCCAGAACCGCTTTGCTGTCCTGCAGGGGGCTGATGAGGAAATGCACTTGCACCAGGAACAGCCGGGTAGTGCACTGGTACAGAAGATCTCTACGGGTGCCACCAGGAAAAAGCGGCGGGTTATAGTAGTAGGGGACTCTGCCTTGAAAGGGACAGAAGCGCTCATCTGTTGGCCTGACCCAGTTGCAAGGGAGGTGTGTTGCTTACCTGGGGCATGGATCAGGGATGTTGTGGAGAGGCTGCCTGCTCTAGTAAGTCCCATGGACTATTACCCGTTTCTAGTGGTACATGTGGGTGATAGGGATATAGATAGTAGTAGCCTGAGGAGTATAAAGAAAGACTACAGAGCTCTGGGAGAGGTGGTCAGGGGCTCTGGAGTCTTTTAGTCTTTAGTCTTTTCGACAATTCTCCAGGATACAGGGCAGGACCTTCCAAAGGCTAGGAGGATTGGACAGGTTACTAAATGGTTAAAAGGGTGGAGTCATAGCCAAGGATTTGGGTGTCTTGAACATGGGGCCAAATTTGTAGACTAGGCCTACTGGGGTCTGGTGGAGCTGGTCTGATAAGAAAAGAAAGAATGGTTTTGCTGGGAGGCTTGCCAGACTTGTCAAGGATGCTTTAAACAAGTTGTCTTGGGGGAGGGGAGCATCATTCCATCCCAACACACCCAGTCAGTTGCCAGTACCTATAATAAATACTCTGAGCAATGTAGTAGTATTCTAGCCGCTCCAGCCAATGAGCTGGCTTCATTTGGAGCTCGGCTCAGATTCTATACAAAAGCCTGTAACATGGGGAACAAACAAGAGGAATTGGAGATGTGGGCACATCCACAGGGCTATGATATAATAGGTATCGCAGAAACATGGTGGGATGGCTCCTTTGACTGGAGTGTTGGAAAGGAAGGTTACAGGCTTTTTAGAAAAGACAGGCCCGGTAGGAGGGGAGGGGGAGTTGCCCTTTATGTTAGAGATAGGCTGTAGAGTATGGAACTCTCTTTGGGGACAAGTGATCAGTTAACAGGAAGTTTGTGGGTCAGGGTAAAGGGGAAATTGGTGATGGGACACATTACTGTGGGGATATGTTACAGACCACCTGGTCAAGAGGAACCTGTGGATAAAGAACCCTACAGACAAATAGGAAAAGCCTCATGCTCAAAGGTCCTTGTTCTCATGGGGGACTTCAACCACCCTGACATCTGTTGGAACGATGGTACGGCCCGGCACAAGCAATCCAGGAGGTTTCTCGATTGTGTGGAAGACAACTTCCTTCTGCAAGCAATAGAGGAGCCGACGAGGAGAGGTGCCCTGCTTGACCTCGTGCTCACCAACAGGGAAGGGCTGGTTGGAAATGTGACTCTCCAGGGAAGTCTTGGATGCAGTGATCATGAGATGGTCGAATTCGAGTTCCTCAGGACAGTGAGAAGAGCGTGCAGTAAGCTCACTGCCCTGGACTTCAAGAGAGCAGACTTTGGCCTCTTCAGGCACCTGCTTAGCAAGGTTCCATGGGATATAGCCCTAGAGGGCAGGGAGGCCCAGGACTCTTGGTTAATATTCAAGGATCACCTGCTCAGGAGTGTTGCATCCCAACTAGAAGGAAGTGCAGCAGGAGGGCCAGGAGACCTCCTTGGATGGATAAGGAGCTGCTGAGAAAAATTCACAGGAAAAAAGAGGCTTATAAAAGTGGAAGTAAGGACAGGTGGCCTGGGATGAATACAAGGATGTTGTCCAGGAAGTTAGGGACCAAGTTAGGAAAGCTAAGGCCCAACTGGAGTTAAACTTGGCAAGGGATGTTAAAGGTAACAGGAAGGGATTTTATAGGTATGTAGTGGCTAAAAAACAGACTAAGGACAATAAAGGCCCCCTCTGGAAGCTTTCGGGAGAACTGGCTACACAGGATTTGGAGAAGGCTGAGGTTCTGAATGGCTTCTTTGCCTCAGTCTTCACTGGCAAAGGCTCTGACCGCACCACCCAAGTCTTGGAAGGCGGACGCAGGGACTGTGAAAACCTAGACCTTGGGCCCACTGTACATGAGGATCTGGTTCAAGACCATCTTAAGAACCTGAATATACACAAGTCTATGGGCCCCGATGAAATCCATCCGCGGGTCCTGAAGGAGCTGGCAAATGAAGTTGCAAAGCCACTGCCCATCATATTTGAAAAATCATGGCAGACAGGTGAAGTTCCTGATGACTGGAAAAAGGGAAATATAACCCCCATTTTCAAGAAGGGGAAAATGGATGACCCGAGGAATTACAGAACAGTCAGTCTCCCCTCTGTGCCTGGCAAAATCTTGAAGCAGATTCTCTTGGAAGGCATGCTAGAGCACATGAAAAACAACAAGGTGCTTGGTGACAGCCAGCATGGCTTCACTAGGGGGAAATCCTGCCTGACCAATTTGGTGGCTTTCTATGAAGGGGTTACAAAAGTGATGGATGGGGTGGAGCAGTTGACGTCATCTACCTGGTCTTGTGCAAAGCATTCGACACTGTCCCACATGACATCCTTGTCTCTAAATTGGAGTGTCATCAATTTGATAGGTGGACAACTTGGTGGATAAAGAACTGGCTGGATGGTCGCACTCAAAGAGTTGTGGTTAACGGTTCAATGTCCGGCTGGAGACCAGTAACGAGTGGTGTCCTTCAGGGATTGGTGTTGGGACCGGTCTTGTTTAACATCTTTGTCGCTGACAAGGACAATGGGATTGAGTGCGCCCTCAGCAAGTTTGTCAATGACACCAAGCTGTGTGGTTCTGTTGATACGCTGGAGGGTAGGAATGCCATTCAGAGGGACTTTGACATGCTTGTGAGGTGGGCTGATGCCAACCTTATGAAGTTTAACCATGCCAAGTGCAAGGTCCTACAGCAGGGTTGGAGCAATCCCAGTCACAGCTCCAGGTTGGTCAGAGAAGAGATTCAGAGCAGCCCTGCAGAGAAGGACTTGGGGGTGTTGGTCAATGAGAAAATGAACATGAGCCAGCTTCAGTGTGCGCTTACAGCTCAGAAAGCCAACTGTATCCTGGGCTGCATCAAAAGGAGCGTGACCAGCAGGTCGAAGGAGGTGATCCTGCCCCTCTACTCTGCTCTTGTGAGACCTCACTTGGATTATTGTGTGCATATCTGGTGTCCTCAACATAGAAAAGACACAGAACTGTTGGAACAAGTCCAGAGTGTCCAAACAAGTCCAGAACAAGTCCAGTCCAAACATGATCAGGGGACTGGAGCACCTCCCGTATGAAGACAGGCTGAGAAAGTTGGGGCTGTTCAGCCTGGAGAAGAGAAGGCTGTGTGGAGACCTCATAGCAGCCTCCCAGTATTTGAAGGGGGGCTACAGGGATGCTGGAGAGGGACTATTCATTAGGGACTGTAGTATTAGGACAAGGGGTAATGGGTTGAAACTTAAACAGCAGAGGTTTAAATTGGATATAAGGAAGAAATTCTTTACTCTGAGGCTGGTGAGTTACTGGAATGGGTTGTGAATGCTCAATCCCTGGCAGTGTTCAAGACCAGGTTGGATGAAGCCTTGGGTGATATGATTTAGTGTGAGGTGTCCCTGCCCATGGCAGGGTGGTTTGGAACTGGATGATCTTAAGGTCCTTTCCAACCCTAACTATTCTATGATTCTATCATCTGTGGCTGTATTTTATGGCATAGTTCTGCAGTACCTTCTTTGAGTTAGTAGGTAGCATGAGTTACATGGTAGTCACTGTTACAATAAAAATTTTCAGAGTGCAAGGTCTTGACACAATACACACTGTTTGAGATGCTGTTGTGTTTTGTACTCTCTATCTTTTAGAGCATGAAACAGTGCTTGGAGGTTTTATAAAAGTAGTTATTGGAAGCAAAGGAATGCAGTACATACAATATTTTTAGATGAAGTGTTGCTTTTTATTTACTTCTGTGGAATATAACAAACACTAAGCAAAAATAATGCTTCATGCTTACTGAGGCAGAAGCAAATTTGAAGTTAAGGTGTCAGGTGTTTTTATTACAGTGGCAGATCTGTTAAATAATCTAGATGACACTGCATTGAACACCACAGTCACATTCTTTAAATGCATTTAATTCTTCAAGTTTTTAAGTACATAAGAATACAAGGGAAGTTATGAAAAAGCCTGACACTAAAATGAATATGCAGTATATTTATTTAAATATTTTATATTTAACGTAAACAGTAAGATGCTTGCAACATTTTGGCATATAGTTAAAATTTGTGGTAACATCATGGTGGCTGTTTATTCAAGAATACAAGAAAAGGTTTGTTTTATTACTGCATCTCTGTAAGCAGTCCTCAAACAGTGTAAGCTCTCTCAGTGCTGACATATAATTATGTTCAAGACAAGGCACAGCATGGTTTGGAGCCCAGGTAGTAATTTCTACTCAATTTTTCCTGTCTCTGTAATGGGCCATCTTGACTCACTCTGGGTTATGTTTGTAGGGAACCATAAACCCTGAGGAGCATGGTGCTGAGACACACCTCTGGACTACAACAGAAGAGTTCAACTTAGATTATTGGTTTGGGCATTTGGCCAACATTGCTGGATAGCAGTAAGAGGTAAAGAAATAGAGAAAGTAGGGAGATAGTAATGAACCCTGGGGCTGTAGCAGAAGCTGGTGACAGTGAGATGTGATTGAAAAAGGCAGAGAAACACTGCTACACTACATGTTTTACAAGTCTTCTAAAAAGTCTACATTTCATACAGCAACAATATATACATGTTTGCAGCAATGTATTTTTTTTTAGGGATAAGCACACACAAACACATCCACAAAAAAAGATATGTTGCTGTATACACACTAATCTTGCATTTTTTGAGTGTCTAGAATATTAGGCGAAATTCCAGCAAGGTCTTATACTTAATTCCCTGAAAAGTGTGCTCTTGGATATTTTTGAGGGGAAAACCAAGCAAAATAGATATTCTGAACTACTTCAGTTTGCCAAGATGCTCAGTCTTGCTCAGGACATCTTAAAACATATAAAAAAAGACAAAGTGGCAAAATATCCAAGTGCTTGTCAGATTTAAGGAAATAACACACTTTTTCCTCCATGTAAAGCAATTATTCCATGTAAGAATTCTTACTGGCATCGCTATTGATTTTGCTGTAGACTGCAAGCAAACAAGCTATAACACTGTCTACAATAGAATCATAGAATAATTAGGGTTGGAAAGAACCTTAAGACTATTTAGTCCTAACCCCCCTGCTATGGGCAGGGACACCTCACAATAAACCATGTCACCCAAGGCTCTGCCCAACCTGGTCTTGAACACCACTAGGGATGGAGCATTCACAACTTCCTTGGGCAACCCATTCTAGTGCCTCACCACACTCACAGTAAAGAACTTCCTCCTTATATCCAATCTAAATTTCCCCTGTTTAAATTTTAACTTGTTAGGCCTTGTCCTATTACTACAGTCCCTAATGAAGAATTCTTCACCAGCATCCCTTCAGATACTGGAAGGCTGTTATGAGATCTCCACGCAGCCTTCTCTTCGCATCCTTCTGATGGAGGAGGTATCGGTCGGTGCTCGGTCGGGCAGGATGGGGTGAGTTATGGGTCGGTGGCTTGTGAGGTGTTGTATTCTCTTCACTTGTTATTTCCTTTATCATTACTAGTAGTAGTAGTAGCAGTAGTGATTTGTGTTATGCCTTAGTTATTAAACTGTTGTTATCTCAACTCATGGGAGCTACATTCTTTGGATTCTCCTCCCCAACTCTCCAGGAGTTGGGGGAGCAAGGGGGGGAGTGAGTCAACGAGCTGTGTGGCTTGAGTTTTAAACCACAACACTGGTAGAGGGTCTGGGGAGCAAAATATTAACTTGAAACGGGACAGCTAAGGGATGTAGGAGACTGGAAAAAGAATAAGCAAGTATGAAGGGTGTGGAACGACTGGAACAGGCCATTGGATCAGACAGTTGATGAGGCCTTGAATTGCAAATTCACTTGTACTTTCTTAACTTAAGCAGTGACTTAGGATGTTTTTCTTGAGGAAAAAAAAAAAGAAAAAGGGTCTGGGGGTAGGTGGGGCTCAGTTATAGGCATATAATCTAGTCTGGACAAAAATCAACACAATATGTTGTTGCTGTGAAGGAAAACTGTTGCTCAGCAAGATGCTCACAGAGTTTGACTTGGACAGATACTCTAGTTCTGACCTAGATGTTCTGAATAGACCTCTTTAGGACCATATTCTTCCATTGAATTAAGAAACCCAGGAAGAAAAGCTTTAACTTGTAAGAAAAAATATGGAAAAGGGAAAAGTAAGTTACAATTTTTTGGTAGCTGTGTACCCCACTTCCTCCTCAGAAGTTCAGTTGTTCTCTTCTTTCCTTCACTGCAGCAGGGAGAGGAAGTGTGGTATACCCTTATTTTTCATGGCACAGCAAGTGTTCCCTAGTGAGTCAGTAAGGTTATAGACTAGCACATTCAAAAGATCGAAGTCCAGTTATTGCCTGTCCACTTTCTTAACCAAATTTGCAGAGGAAATATAACCTTTCTGCAGGATCTACTTTTCCTTTTCTTACTAAAACTTGTATAAAAACAGCTGCTGCAAGGGTGTAGATCTAATGTAGACTACATAATGGAAACAGAAGTATTCTAAAAGCAAAGCTTTTACTTTTATTTGCTTTAGAATTTTGCTAGCATTGTTGTTGATATATTAAATAATTTTCTCTATGTCTGAATTTCCTTTTCTTTTAGAATGTGATTGAAAATTAGAAGAAAAAAATAGTACCTTTTCACACTACTGGTACTTGGATTATTCAGTGCTTTTTTGTATCTATTGTACTAGACAAAGATATATTACAGCTTAACTCATTTTAGAAAATGCAAGTGTAGGCAGATTCTTATTTTTAATTTAATGACTAGCTCAATATTTGGTATTGTAAAATGTTCTTTAGTAGTATGTATAGCTAAAAAGAACTTAGGGTGAAATGACATTTAAATTAAGTCCAGACATAGAGCTATTATGTTTTCTTTAAAATAATTTTTCATCTTAAAAACAAATGAAGAACTGTTCACTTATAAATTACAAAAAAAAATATTTTTCTGCTTTTATAAAATCTTCTCTGAGCCTGCTCGGCCCTGTATATTTATATTAGCTCCTGCTCAAAATTTGAGGAAATCTGCATTATTTCATGGCTGCAGAAACTGTCATAAATAACCCTCATCTTGTAAGTGGCAGAACACTTTGAAGGAGAATTTTACAATCTCCTAGCAATTTATAGATTTGAATGATGTCATGTATCTGTGATCTGAAATATAGGCACATTTAGATACTTCTGTTTGCTCTCACAGAGACAAAAATTGCATAAATATGCATATGTGGCCTACCATTTATTTGTTCTGGATCTGCTACCATGCTCAGCACTACATAAATTAACCAGTTCTGGCCTGGGTACTGGTAATACAGACTGAATGAAGATAAGATCCCCCATAGACTTTTCATAGTTTAGGTGTACTGTAGGTGGACTTGTTGATGCTGAACATTTCTATAGTAGCATCCACAAATCCCCAGTGCTGTATTCTGGAAGAGTACAGTCTGGCCTTTTGCGTTCCTGTCTTCACCACCTCTTTGTTGGCCTAGGGATATACAATGTATTTGGTAGATTTTAACTTCAGTGAGTGTTCCCAGTGATACAATATTCCATAATATTATCTTTCTTGCTATATTTCAGGGCCTGACCATCCTGAACTTCTGCACTGCACATAGATTGCTCCCAGGTCTCCTTCCTTCTTCGCACAAAAATATTTAGGACACTACATGAGGTCCAGAGGAGATCAAAGCCAACTGACAAGTACTGTGGCTCTAGTGATGAAAGCAGGGTGAACACAAACAGTCCTTACATTGTGGCTGGAAGACCACAATTCTTTTTCAAGGGATCATCCACAAAGACAGTATAAAGCCTACCTTCTTTGCCAGCACTGACTTTACATAGATTTAAAAATCAAGGGCTAATATTTTCAAAAGAGTGCTTGGAGTTTTCAACATCTGTATGACATACTTTGTGGTACAGATAAAGCATATCTTTATGGAACAGGTCTGCATTAAGGTATTATTTCCTCAGAGAGTTAGAGACTATCAACATCATCCAGCTCAATCACAAGGTGCAATGCAGTCAGTAATTTCCAGCTAAGTTAAAGTAACTTGAAGAAAATAATAAAACAAACAAGGCACTCTTCCCATAGGCAAGAGAATCAGAAAACGACAAGAAGTGTCTAGTTCTTTTTTCCTACGGCCCTCCCAAGAGAAACTTCCAGTGATTACCTTGATATGCAAATGCCTCTGTAAAATAGAATATTTCTACCGTACTTTGCTCTTTGATAAATAAAAATCTGAGAAAATCATAGAACTTGAATAATACTTTGAAAATATTTCCAAAAATCATTGTTTCTTGTAAGAAACAATACATCAATGAAAAATATTCCTGAAGTCAATGGGAGATTCCAAAATAGCTTTCACACAACCCAGGATCAAATCTGAAGTTTGGATTTATCCTAAGGTATTACAATTCTCCTCAGTTAATTCCTCATGAGCATTAAAAAAAAAGAAAGCAAGCTTGAGATTAAGAAGACAGTGGTAGGCAATTATACAGGAAATATCTTCTTTTTCTCTTCAAACTACATAAATTACTTGTCATTTGGCATATAGTTTTTCAAGTGCTATTTAATTAAAATGAATGAGAAACATTCAAGTTAAATTTAGCATAACAAATTATGTTAGCCTCATGATATGATAAGAACATATATTACTATTTCCAACACTTTTTCCAGTGGATTTATTCTATTTTGTGAGCATTACTCTTGGTCTTTGTATTAGGAATCAAATATATGTTATTGCTATTTAAATCCTTTTAGGATAAAAGAACATTTGGATAAACATAGTTTGTTATGCTGTCACTATAACTGTATTTTTCTCTGTGCTTTGTGAAGCACACGCATACAAGGCATTGTAAGACTTGCAACTTTGGAGATGTTTTCAATATTTTGGCTGGGCACAATTAAAGTATGTGTGTATCTTCTCATTCTGGGAAAGTGTCATCTATATTCATCATAAGAATAAAGGAAGAAAACATTATACATTTATATTAATTTATCTGGATTACAAATCAGATTTTTATTCATAAATGTAGGACATGCTTTTGAAAAATAATGATATAAATATTCTCATAGCTGAAGGGGTATTTTTCTTACACTTATTTTGTTCCCAGTAGATGAATATCAAAATTTCTTAGTACATGTATGAAAGTAATATGCATCTGCTTAAAAAAGTAAACACTTGTCAGGTATAGAGTTTAAAGTAACCTCAATAGACATTATTTGGTTTTCAACTCTGGCACTCCAAATCAGTATTTCTATTTCTATATAATAAATGGGTATTCTCAACTCTACTAGTAAATGTAAATTAATTCCCTTTCAAGGCATTTTGTTGAAATTGGCAGTATGAAAAATGAACACACTAGCTTAGAAGGAAATAAAGAAGTAATAGAATGATGTATTTTAAGTTCTCTATCTGAGAAAAGTCAATTGGATAGAAGAAAAATATTGCTGAAAATTCATCAGAGTTTTTAAAAGAGAAAAAAAGTGATTTCTTGATAATGAGTATGACAAAAAGATTTGTTTGGGATTTAAATTTTACTTTTTAGGGCAATGTGAATTGCATGGTATGCAAACCCATGCCTAAAACCAGTAAATCATGGAATCATAAAAGGCACCTTAAGATCATCTAGTTCGACACCCCATGCTGTGGGCAGGGACACCTCCCATTAGACCAGGTTGCCCAAAACCCTGTCCAACCTGGCTTTGAAGACTTCCAGGGATGGGACATCCACAACTTCTCTGTGCAACCTGTGCCAGCATCTCATCACCCTCACAGTGAAGAATTTTTTTCCTAATATCTAATCTAAACGCACTGCATAATATATATTGTAATATTGTATGTTGTACAAGTTGATTTACACTCACTAGTTATAAGATATGTCTTGCTGTCTTCAAATGGCTTAAGATTTCTAGATGGGACACCAAGAGGTGGGTGCTTCCACTGGCTGGGGTGCTAAGTCAGAAAGAGTCTTTACAGTGACTTTGAAGGTACCTTTCTTTCCCTACTGAGGAATATAGAGAATTTAGATGTTTAGTCCAGAAGAGCTACGTCAGCTGCTGCCTCAGGTAAGCATTGCCTGTGCTATGCCAGAAAAGAATGCGAATCAGGCAAAAATATTTTGGCCATTCTGGAAGACCAGAGCAACTGCTGTCCTTGAATCCTGAAAACATCCATAAAAGTTGTGTATCCTTAGCAAAAAGTTATTGGGAAACAACCTATTGCATGAAACCTGTGCCTGCCTGACATTCCTCTAGTGTGTGGCAACACAGGAAAAACAGGTATCTTCAAGCACAACATGAAACAATGCAAATAGAAAACCAGGAATTTAATTCATTTTTATAAAAAATTAAATGCCTTTAAATACCTAAATATCTGTGGATTACCATAACTAAAATGGCAATTTGTTTGCTAATAAGTGTCTGAGAGTTCAGGAATCAATGCTTCAACAATTTCCTGTGTTTTTAAGAATGATTCTAAATATTGATGTTATACCCCTGTGGATGTTCTGTGAAAGAATTCAGTTATTGAACAGATTCTTATCTGGGAAACACATGCATTTGTGAAATTGCTTTATTAAAGTTTTCTGATTTTTTTCATCTCCAAGTTACCAAAGTCTAAATTTAAAGCAAAGATGGTCAATTAAGAAGATAATAACTGCTGCTGTGGTTGACAGAAGACTTTTGATCATCCTCCTCAAAAATTCAATTTCTCTCAGTGTTGCAAAGAACTGATAAAACAGGAAACAAAGATTTGAAGTTGGAATTTTCCAAGCTCATGCAAGTGAGGCAAGAGGTAAGTTAGAGTTCTTAGGACTACACAGGATTTGCAAACAAGCTCCATAGTCTTTAGGACATGCTCTATTTTATATTGGATAAGTCACGGGAATTTCTAAACAACAGTATTGATCTTTTCTCATTCTCCCTCTTTTATTTTTTTAATTTTTTTTTTTTTCCCAGAAGAAAATAAATTAGGGAACAAAATCTCCCTGGAGCAGCTGATCCTTTAGTAAACAGGAGAGTGATCAAACTATGCACAGTAAGAAAACACAGCATCCTAGAATTCTGTCATTAAAATTTCAGAATAAATGCTGAATATATAGAGATCATGGGCCTTTTTTTTTTGACAATACTGATTTTCTAAAACAATTAGCTCAAGAAATTTCAGAATTTTCTGAATATTCTAACTAGAATATTTGTGAAATTTAGGGCCATTTTGGAAACTGTTCTCTTTCTGTGGCATTGTATTTACATCTGAGATAAAGCACAGAGGACAAATCTTTATAGCCAGAAAAAGGGTAGGTATAGAAAACTAATGTGATGTTTGCTCAGAAAATGTTCAGTAAACACAAAAAGACTTTCTGCGGAAATCTCCAAATAATATATCAATTTATTTTCAACAAAGCTAAAACAGATGGCAGTGTTATTGCCAGTTGTAAGCATTATGCCTAACATATCGTATTAATTCCCTGAATTAATAAAAAAATATAAAACATATAAGCATAAATATAAACTGCAGTTAATAAGGTTCCTTAAAACTGATATAATAGCTTTCAGGCCTGGAAATGTTAACAAAATCTATGTTACCACACTTGATCTCACACCTAATAAAATTATCAGAAATGAACTCAGGCTGCCCAGTCTTTTTCTTGGTTACAAGACAGGACTCCTAATCAGCAAAACATTTTCTGCAATATAATGTTGCTCACAGTCGCTATCCATGCCATCATAAGTAGGCAGTATATTTACTTTAGCACAAAAGACAACTTAGTCTTTTGAAAGCTGTTCTGAAGGACCAAGTTTGCTTTCTGAACTAGACAGCATCAGTGAGACCCAAACATTGTGTAAGGATGTTCCTTGCTGTGTAAAACCCATGTGCTTAAGTATGCCTGTTGGGTCTAAATACACTGCTCAGGAGACAGCTCTTTTTGGATTTGAAGTGTGCTTTTCAGAAGACACAGAAATACTGAAGATACACAGTTCTCAAAACTTATGAAAGAACAGCGTAGTTATAGCTTGTGTCCTTATTATGATCTGGGACTACTAGGCAAACTGGTGGTGTAAAAGCCCCACCTACATAACTATGGCTAAGTATTATTTCCTCTTGCCCTATCACTATTATGGCTTAAATACTTGCTGTACTAATAATTATAGTTTAGATGGAAAATATTTTATGCTACAGGCAAGAATAGGAATAATTTTGCCAGTGAGAAATACTTTTTGAGATCAACATTTGGAAGAGGAACTTCCATATGTTTTTTTAGACCAGAACATTTTGTTTTCAGTCATCTTGCTGCTGCTTGTATTTATTATGTGCCCAGCCTTTCATTTTTGTCTTTCCTGTCACAACTACTGCTTACATCATACTCTGTAGATGTCACTATGTTTTTCCCTGATGATGTATAATGCTATATATAGTTGTGATTATCACATACATATACAAGTCATATAACCATTTTTTTAATGCAGTAACATTTGCCCCAGCTTTGAATCTCATGTACCACTTTCTTCTCCTTCAGAACCAAGCTGGCAATTCTCATCTTGAATAGCTTTGAAATTGCTCATAGCAATCAATGACAACTGAGGCATCACTAAGAATTTCTTTTATCTCCAAGCTCCAACTTAGATCAGTCATTAAGCTTGAGTAAGCTTGAGCTGTCAGAACATTGTCCCTCATCACATGCTCTAAGCACAAAAAGTCAACTTCAAAATCAAATTTGTTCTATCTCTTACTACATTTTCTAATGGCATAGTATGAACAATAAACTTTACTGAAATAGTACTGTCAATCTTTACAACTCAGATAGCTACATGGGCTTTTTATCTAAGGAAGGCTGTTCTGCCTCAAATGTGATGCACACTAAATAATATCCTTATATTTCTTTTTTGTGTTGTTTGATCGTTAGTGATGTATACCATGTTGTTGTGTAGTGCTTTTTTTTAATAAGCATACATTTTGAAAACATGAAATGAAAGTATAAATTGAAATATGAGAAGGAAAACCTCTAAGTATCTAAATATTTTATATATCAAATATGTAAAAATCCATAGGTATTCTTCTGCAGTGTCTCTATATAAGCAGTCTTTGTTTCAGACAAGATTCAGCCTTAAAACAAAAGTGCCAGTTTCAAAACTTTGCTTAGGCTATATTTCTGAATTTATAGTGGAGCCATTTTCAACTGTCTCTTAAAATAAACCTTGTTAAATTTTTACTTCTTTATAATCATCTGAAATCTCCTTTCTTGATAGAAGCTGAAAACAGAAATCTGGCCTGAACTGGGTGTTTGACTTTCTGATAGCAATCTGTTTTGATTAAGGTCTAGTTTGACAACATTTCTTCCTGATGTCTGGTCTAAATCTACCTTCTTTCAGTTTAAAACCATCCGCCCATGTCCTATCACTACATGTCCTTGTAGAAAGATCCTCTCCATGTTTCTTGTAGGCCCCCATCAGGTACTGGCAGCTGCTTTAAGGTCTCCCCGAGCCTTCTCTTCTCCAGGCTGAACAAGCCCAACTCTCTCAGCCTGTCTTCACAGAAGAGGTTCTCCAGAAAGAAAAACAGAAATTATCACAAACCCTTTCCTCCCATCCTCTTCTTTTTTTTCAAGGCTCCACTTCACTGCTTCATTCCTAGTTCCTCTACCCACCACCCTCTAAGCAGTGCAAAAGGGGTAGGTAGTGGGACCAGGAATGGAAGTTCTGGTTAGTATATAACAGCTCCTCTCTGCTGCTCCTGCCTCTTCACACTTTCCTGTTCCAGTGTGGGTCCTCTCCATGGTCCTTCAGGAAAAAGTCTGCTCCAGCTCCGTGAGCTGATGTTCCTTCAAAAAATATACAGCTGCTCCAATGGGGGTTCTCCATGGGCTGCACTGTGGATATCTTTAATGTGTTCCTCACCATCAGATGCAGGGGAGTCTGCTCCCAGTGCCTCGAGTTCCCCCTTTCACTAATTTTTCTCTGACATGGGTGTTTTTAGCAGTTTTTCACTTTTTTCTCACTCACTTTTCTGCCTCTCCAGCATTTTTTGGCCTTATTATGTTTTCACAGAGGCACACACACTCCACAGTGTCCTGTGAGGGGTCCATCTGAGCCAGGTAGAACTGTGTCTGGCACAGGGTGACCCCTGACCTCTTTTTACACAGGCCCTTGCAGCCCACCTTGCTAACAAAGCCTCACCACAGTTATACAGTTCATAAGCCCAAATCCTGCGTTTATGATTGGGCACTGGGCAGATTCTCAGTTCTGTGATTCTACAAGGTAAAGCTGCTAGCAGGCATGGGAACAGCTCAATCGAGAGTTTCTCTCCACCAGAGCATCCTACTCCTAAAATTATAATGATCATAAATAGGAGTGCCTGAGATACTCTTTTTGTATGTAACTTGTAGTCCTAGGACTTTTTTTTGGTGGGCAAGAGTTGTTCAAGGATCACTTGAAAAAGTTGACTTGAGTTTCTAACTTTGTTATTTCTCAAGTAATTTTTCCAGTTAAAATATTTATCAAATAACTTCAATATTTTGAAAGAGTATATATTGAGGACCAAATCCTATTTTAATTACATGGACTTTTAACCTATGTCATGTTCAGAACTATTGATTTCAGCAATGCATGTGGAGTAATTTCTCAATATGAGAAAGGACAAAATATGTCACAGTAAAATACATTTATTGCTGAAGTGAGAAAATAAAGACTATAATGGGATCTTCACTAAGGCAGTTTCCCACATTTTTCAGTCTCCCACTGATTTATAAATCATCTCACAATTCTCACTATTTGTCTGGAAAGAAAGATAGGATCTTCCTAAGTTTCATCTTTTACATATATACTTTAATTCATACATTTATCACTACCTTAATTTTTTATATTGTATATCTTGTTAGGTCAAAAGATGGAAGCTCTTTTTTTTTTTTAATGGAGCTGTTGGTTGCAACAAGTTTCATCCTTTCTTAACAAGTGAAAACAAGCATGGCATTGGATGTGAACAGAACTAGACGCAGATATTTCTGATTATCTGCTATTCATTTGCAGTTATATAAGGATGCATAAATAAAAAGTGAGAGAACTGAAAAGCTTTCTAGATGAATATATGCCATTATATAAGCACATAGAATACAAAACTGCAAAATATGATTGGTTCTTAACTATAACATCTGTAGCCTAGTCCCAGAGATTGAAGCGTGCATTCTTCAGCTTTCAGTCATTCAATACTGACTCATAAAGACATATCTCCTTAGGAGATGTATGGAAACACTTTTTGACTAAGATGCAGTGGTAGGAACAAACTTTATAAGAAGAGAAAAAAGGGGCTAGTAGAAAGAAATACCACCAGACTTCTTAAGAAAATGCAGTAATAGTGGTTGGCCACTCATAATGAAAAACAAATATTTAGTTAGTCTTGATACACAGGGCATTCTTTAATTCAGGTGTACAGACATCTCAAATATATATCTGTATGAGACTGAATAAACTTATAGGTACTCATCTGTTAGGTAGGCACCATTTTTAATGAGACGAACTTAACGCAAGATTTTAAAATGTATCCAATGATTTTAGGAATACTAATTTGCAAAGAGGAAATAATGTACAGCAAATGTTGCTGGCTATTTTTGGTCTGTGACTCTCACAGTCATTAAATATTTTTTCAGATCATAGAGTTTTCCTGAGGACTGCCAGGACCCTCTACTTTAAGCAGAAATTCTACTTTAAGTAGGGAAATGTTCTACTTTCCAGCTAGGCTAGAAAAAGTGATTCTTTTACTTATAATTTACTTATAATAATATTTATTCAAAGAAAGAAAAGGTGGAAAGTAAGGTGTTTATTTTTGCCCAGAGAGCAGAGAAATCCACAGTGTAGTCCAGACTTAGAAGTCTTTCTGGAAATAAGCAAGAGGAACTGATGGGTTATGAACTAGGGAATTTGAGCTGCTGAAGGTATTCTGCTGTGAAATAAGAAAACTGGATTGGAACTGACCTGGGAAGTGTTAGGATTAATGTCTAGGAACTGACTAGCTAGGACAGTCATGTAAATGAGAGAACACAAGGAAGACAAGCTTAAGAAACTAGAGTTGCTCATTGCTTACTGAAATAGTTTAATGGAATTTAATTAGTGATTGTTCTGGATTTAGGGTTATATTACAAGAATTCTCAGGTCAGTAAAATTACACTCTACTATTAGAGACTTAGCTGAGACCATACTCTGTCATGCTCAAACTTACAGGTGACTGAGTAAGAGATGTGGGGCTGGAACTCCAGAGCTGTCATTCTAAAGCTTCTATGGTAACTCATAATGGCCATACTTAGCTTTTTCTACAGATAAGAATATCATCAATATTTACTGTTTCCTAGACTCAAACTCAAGTTAGCAGTCCTGTTCTGGAGCATGATAAGCATAAAGAAAAATGTCCCACTAAACTGATAAAATGCTTGAAGGTGCCTAGATCATCAAATTATTTCCTTATTCAAAAATGTAATTTATTTTCTGAATCTTTGAAAACTGTCAATAGTAGAATAGAAATGACTAATATGAAATCAAAATGTTTGATCCTATATACAAATCAAATCAGGTACAAAGATCTGATATTAACATATAAACGTACAGTAACTATGATTTCTGCATAGTAAAAGTATCAAAAATGCAATGGGAACAGTGAAATTTCTAAAAATGGAAATCTAACTGTAATTTGAATCTGATTATTTTTCTGGTTTATTAACAATATTTGAAAAAATATATTATTCTTAGGTTTTTCTTGGAAAAAAATATTCAGTTAATGTAATGTGGCTTTTTTAACAAAATAGATTTGGTTGAGAAATATGTTGGTTATGTTAAACCTCATCACCGCATTTACACAAAACGACCACCTAGTGGATAGAAGTGATATAGGTTTCTGCTGTTTCTGCAAAAACAGTGCTGCTAGCGTTGCTAAGCTGTAAAAAGAGCTATTTACACCCGATGTTCTCAAATATTTGAAGGTTTTACTGAAGATAATTTTTAGCACTTAGGACCATGCCATCTATATAGATTATATTTTCCTTTGTTTAGTATCTTGATCTGGATTTCTGTTAGTGCTTTGAAAATTATTTAATATACTGCAATTCATAAAGATGAGATATAAGTCTACTACTGGATTCACAAATACTGTGAACAGTCATTCAGAAAGAAAGGTTTTGCTGGTTTTCTCTCATACTGCAGTTATTTAAATATTTGATCATGTATTTTATTAATACAAGTCAGTAATTACAAAAAATACTTGGTCTTATTTTTATAGTCCAGATCAATATGAAAGAGATGAATCTGAATATTCAAAAGCATCCAGTGTATTTAATTGTTCTGTGTAGCAGGGTTCGCTGTTTTAGAATATGGGGCTGATTGCTAGAACATTTTCCTTTCTTTATTTTGTGCCTAAAAGCTTAGGATTTCATTTCAATAGAGGAAAAAAAAGGGGAGAGTGGGGGGCATCAACAGACTTTTTTATTTGCTCACTTAATATGTCAGTGTCTCAAAAAAATCATATACATGTCCTAATTTATTCTAGCATAGTTACATAATTCAATCAACTAGAACACAGTGATTTCAAAGTATATATTTGCACACAATCTAGCTTGTATAGCATAAAACAACCTGCAAGTGATCTCTCTTTAAACCCTGAGCTCTAATTAACTCATTTACAGATCTGCTCTGAGTCATGGGCTGAATCTTGACAAATCAATATGCCTCTGAGGAATTCTAAGGTTTATCTTGAACCCTTCACTATAAAGTAAAAACTGTGGACAGTAAAGCCTGAAAAACAGAACTGCAATACATAGTTCAACTTCCATATCTCTGCACAATGCTTAATCAGATACTCTAGCTGGTCACTTAGGAACATTCTCTATAGCCTGATACAGTTACTTTTACCTTGTGTACTTGGTTCACAGAAACATGGGTGGAAAAATCTGGTTTCGTTGCAATCTGTGTCCACTTTGCACAACAGCAAATGACTACCCAAAGTGTAAGTCAGCAAAGATCATGCCTCAGTCAGTCATGCTGCTCTGCTGTCTGTCTGGCATTCATTTAACAGTCTCAAATTCCCATACAGTATTACATGAGTTCTGAATCTGGTAAAAGGTGCCCAGCTGGTATCCTCAGGAAAATAAATTTACTGACCATGTCATTACAAATTCCTTTTGTAACAGAAAGAATCAAGATTTTTGTTCTTGATTAGATGTGAGTCTCATATTTAAATTTGAGAGCAAAGTAGAGGTCATTAACCCATGTACTTAAAAATATTTCTATTTATTCTTGAAAATTTAGACCTTAAATAATGGGAACTTTGAAAATATATTAAGTTTTGATTTCCCTTGGGCCAAACACAGAAATATATAGTTAGTAGATAGTTTTGGATTTATTTTTTTTCTTATGACTCCAATATATTTCAGATCCACAGGCTAACAATAATTAATACTGTGTGAACAGGTAGCAAAGAACTGTAGTGACGAGTCAGATTATCAAACTTATAAAGAAGGAATAGGCCAATGTAACTATAAACTATAACCCTGTTTTATTGTGTATTGCATTAATGATTAATCTTTAAGCACTTTTAGTTTACTCCAGCTAGTGGAGAATGCAAAGATAATAGTTATTGCTGATACCATTGAGGTGATTTAAAAAGTCCTACTGTTCTATCAATTACTGAGATTGAAAATTTTGTCTATAGCTATTACTTACAAACCAAGAAAAGCTTCCTTCCACGTGCATATAATACACATATATAAGTGATACAATTTTGAATGCATAATCAGATATGTTTTCTGACTAGTTACTTCTGTGAACTACTATTGACTGCATTCCTTCAAGTGAAAATTTAAAATAGGCATAAAAATAAGATTACATAATGATATTCATACTCAATTAATTTTTATTTAAATAAATTCTCAAATATACTCATTTTCATTCTAATGCTATTCTTCAATTCTGAAAGTACATGTGAATTAGATCCATGCCTAAATGGGGATTACTCAGAGCTATTTGCAGATACTAAAAAAAGCCTACACATTACAGTTAATCTTACTGACTAATACTTGCTAACAACACTTAGTAGGGGATTAAGAACAGATTCAGGAAGTTAAACTCGTAGAAAATAAAACCTTTTAAAACAATTCCTCAGAGATATGGAATATTTTTATTATTTCTGTTAGTAAAAGAAGACTTGGAGTATACTAAATATTGCAAGAGAGCCAGACTGGGACTGGGAAAAAAAAAAAAAAAGTGCTCAGAAATCTGTTAGCAGAAGCCATTACAGTGTAATGAAAGTACACGAATGACTGGCAAAGTTCAACAGAGTGATCAATGCCCATTAACACTTTTAACACTGTGGCATATATAACCACATCTGTAGTGTGTTAAACTGGTGGATTGGTCTTTCTAAGTGGCTTCATTGATAAAATGTAGGGGAACAACAGAGAAATGAAGAGAGAAAGATTGTTTTTCTGTTTTTCAAAAGGCAAAAAAGTCTTTTTATAGACATGCTTATAACACTCCTACTCTTTCCTCTGGCAACTCTTGTTGCTTGTTAATGAAGGGAAAATTGATAAAGGAAAGCAGGTTCCTTCTTCATCATCATATTTATTTTCTTGTGCTTCCCCTTGGCTTAAAACCTTCTAAATTAGTGACTGTTTTATTTACACAGTGCTGACAGCTGCTGAAAAACTATAATCCCTTACAGCACAAAGAAAACTACAAAAGGAAATAGTTATAAAACATTACTTATTTTTCATGTTTTCCTGTACTTCTACTTTATTGGTGCTATATATTTTACTTCACATAACTAAGCAAAATATACAGGAGATTGGATTCAAAGACAAAGAGGCATTTTAGATTGTTCTGTTTTCTCTCATGTCTTTTGCTGCCAAGATTAATGTGCACAGTACTGACTGGCAGCTAAAATTTAGGAACATTTTAAAATTATACCCTGTGCTTTTGACTAAGAGTCTCCCATATGATCAGAATTTAAAAGTGAAAAGACATTCCATCTTACTGAAAAAAAACTTGACAATATCTGTTATAAACAACTGATGGACACCAATCTATCCACTGTAGAACAAGCTTATGCAGTGTTTTGTGAAAGCAAGAACATATAAAACCTTAATCTTATTATAATAGTGATCAATAATATGAAAAACTAATGTTTGACTACATGAAGCTGTTGTACTACATAAGGAATATTATCCCCTTAATTTGGACTATTACATTTATTTATAATTATTTTATAAAGTTATTTAAAATGGATTTCATGTTGGAAAAATAACTTAGAAATCTTTTACACTCCTGTTACAAAAACTAATGCCCTGAGAATTGGCAACTTCTCGCTTTTGTTATGTAAGTGAAGAAAAAGTTTCCAGTTGTACAAAAAGTTTCCAGTTGTACAAAACTTACAAGCACATCTCCTGAGCATCCAGCCACACATATGCATATATTCATTCTCTTGCTTGTTATTTGTGTATATGGATAGATAATTATTTTGAAAGATATTTTTTTACAAAAGTATTTTATTTATTTTTTAATAAAACAAACATTTTTTACAAAAGATGAGATTTTTCAAGCAAATAGGCAAGACTTTAGGCAGATCATTTGATACAATACATTTCTATTCTATCAGACACTTCAATTTCTTATTGATAGCCATTGAACATGTTTTGGATATCTTCCTCTTAAGTTACACTTCTTATCTCATCCAGTATTACTCAAGACTGAGGGAGCAGCCATGACTTTAGAAACCCATTCTAAGCAAACCAGGCTAATTCTGCATATGGTCAATATATATGGAAATTAAATTGAGGCTTCTCATTGTGTAGCAGACTTGATACAACACCTCTATTTCCTCTATGGATCAAACCTTGTCATATATTTTCCCTAGCTGCAGAGCTGCTCCACTTTGTCATTGCAAACTTTCACAACCCAGTTACGCATTCTGAAAGTGCAGAAACTGGGTATATTTGTTAAATAACACATACAATAGTCTGGCTTCTTATATTTAATCAACAGCTTTTTAATTTCTGATCTAAGGAAGCCAGGCCACAGTAAAGTAGATAATGCAGATACTGCTGACGATATCTTCATCCAGGTATTATGATGTGCAAAACATCTAATTTTACTTACATTTTACTAAGTTAAAATAACTGGCACTCAACTTGATATACCAGAGCATCCAGGATTACCAGAGCTCCCACCGCTTACCATTGCTGTTTCATCAAGGAGTGGCGAACAGAGTAGGTCAAGGCAGTTCGCATGGGATGACCGCCTGATCAAGAGGACTCGCCTGGAGCGCAGGAGGAGGAAGGACTGCTTGTTTGTGTGGAGAGACATAGACGGACCAATCGACCAGATAGATCATGGTCACAACACGATCAAAAGTGAGGAATAATGTGGGTATCCAGACTGAGCCTTCCTGCAGACATGCGGCCGTGCAGGTCTCTGGCTGCAACAAAGGCCTAAGCCTGGCACTTGTATTGGAGGGAGCCAGTGACACTGCTTGTGTTCACTGTGAGCAAATAAATGATCTGCTCAGGCAGGTGGTTGAACTGAGGGAGGAGGTAAAAAGATTGAGAGCCATCAGAGAATGCAAAAGTGAAATAGATTGGTGGAGCCACACCCTAAGGCAAGGGCAGAGGGAAGTGGTTGAACAAGTGATGGATCCCCTTCCTTCTTACCATCAGATAGAAGGAGTGAACTTGAGGGACAAGAATGTATGGAGGGAGGTCCCTCCTCGGAGAGGTAAGCAAAAACCCTCACAATCCCTTCCTCCCTCCCAGTTGCCCTTGAATAAACGGGTATGAGGTCTTGGAAGCACAGGGCCAAGTAAATGGAGATGGACGGGTACATCTATCTAGCAAGTCACCTAGGGCTTGTCACTCACCCCCATGCCTTAGAACTTCCTCAACCTAGAAGAAGAGTAATTGTGGTGGGTGACGCCCATTTCACAGGGAAGTCTGCTGCCTACCTGTGGCTGAGAGATGTTAAAAGGAAACTCTGATCTGAGAGAGTTAACAGAGCTCACTCACAGAGCTTCAGGTTATATTCAAAGTGCGAGGGGGTTGTAGCTGAACTAGTGGGGCATAGTTCTAGTATTAATGAAGACCAGAAGGCCTCCTGCCTCCCAAGGGTGCCATCAGCGTGCTCTGCTCGCTCCCTGAAATGCCTGTACACCAATGCACGCAGCATGGGGAATAAACAGGAGGAGTTAGAAGTCTGTGTGCGAGCTAAAGGTTATGGTCTGGTGGCAATTACAGAGACATGGTGGGACAGCTCACATGACTGGAACGTGGTCATGGATGGCTGTGTCCTTTTTAGGAAAGATAAGTCAGCAAAGAGAGGTGGTAGAGCTGCTCTTTATGTGAGAGAGCGACCAGAATGTATTGAGTTCTGTCCAGGGGCAGATGAGGAGCAAGTGAAAAGTCTGTGGGTAGGAATTAAGGGACAGGCTGGTACAGGTGGTACAGTTGTGGGAGTCTATTATAGACCTCCTAATGAGGATGAAGGAGTTGATGAGGCTTTGTACAAGCAACTGAAAGCAGCCTCGTGATTACATACCTTGGTTCTCGTGGGGGATTTTAACTACCTCGATATTTGCTGGAAGACTCACACAGCAAATCACTCACAGTCTAGGAGGTTCCTCCAGTGCATTGATGATAACTTCTTAATGCAAATGGTGGACAAACAAACTAGGAGAGGAGCTCTGCTAGATTTAGTACTCACGAACAAGGAGGGTCTGGTTGAAGTGGTGATGGTCAATGGCAGCCTTGGCTGCAGTGTCCATGAGATGGTGGAGTTTAGGAGCCTGTGTGGGAGAAATAGAATACCTAGCAAGGCCACAGTTCTGGATTTCCGAAGGGCAAACTTTGGCCTGTTCAATCAACTGCTAAGGGAAGTCTCATGGGAAAGGGTGCTAGGCAGTAAAGGGGCTCAGGATAGTTGATCAGCATTCAAGAACCACTTCTTCCAAGCTCAGGATCAGAGCGTCCCAGTGGGTAGGAAATCAAGTAAGGGATCTAGGAGACCAGCGTGGTTAAACAAGGAACTGCTGGGCAAACTCAAGTGGAAAAAGAGAATCTATGGATTATGGAAGGAGGGGCTGGCCACTTAGGAGGAATATAGACAGTTGTTAGAGGATGTAGGGAGGCAATTAGGACAGCTAAGGCTTCCTTGGAAATTAATCTTGCAAGTTGGGTTAAGGACAATAGAAAGGGCTTCTTCAAATACATAGTGGATAAAAGTAATTGCCTCTTGTGTTAGAGGCAATATAGGCCCACTGCTGAACGAGGTGGGTGCCCTGGAGACAGAGGATATAAAGAAGACAGAGGTGCTGAATGCCTTCTTTGCCTTTGTCTTTACTCCTGCAGACTCTCCCCAGGGGCCCCAGATTCCTATAGCCCCAGAAAGAGTCAGGACAAAGGAGGAGTTTGCTTTGGTAGATGAGGATTGGGTTAGGGATCAGCTATGCAATCTGTACATCTATAAATTGATGAGTCCGGATGGAATACACCCACGGGTGCTGAGGGAGCT
Organism: Melopsittacus undulatus; assembly: GCF_012275295.1. Classification (NCBI taxonomy): domain Eukaryota; kingdom Metazoa; phylum Chordata; class Aves; order Psittaciformes; family Psittaculidae; genus Melopsittacus; species Melopsittacus undulatus. Next base: position 42,210,154 of record NC_047530.1, on the reverse strand, counting down.
GGCGGAGGTCATTGCTAGGCCACTCTCCATCATCTTTGGTAAATCGTGGGAAACAGGAGAGGTGCCTGAGGACTGGAGGATGGGAAATGTCACACCAGTCTATAAGAAGGGAAAGAAGGAGGACCCGGGTCATTATAGACTGGTCAACCTTACCTCCATCCCTGGAAAGGTGATGGAACAACTTATTCTTGACACCATCCCTAGACATATCAAAGATGAGAGGGTCATTAAGAGCAGCCAACATGGTTTTACCAGGGAGAAGTCATGTTTGACCAACCTTATAGCCTTCTATGAGGAAGTAACTAGGTGGAGGGATGATGGTAGAGCGGTAGATGTGTTTTTTCTTGATTTCGGTAGGGCATTTGAGACTGTCTCCCACAGCATTCTCATAGGTAAGCTAAGGAAGTGTGAGCTTGACGATCAGGTAGTGAGGTGGATCAAGAACTGGTTGAAAGGAAGAAGGCAGAGAGTTGTGGTCAATGAGGCAGAATCTAGCTGGAGGTATGTGACAAGAGGAGTCCCTCAGGGGTCAGTGCTGTTTAATATTTTCATCAACGACCTGGATGAGGGAACTGAATGTAACCTCAGCAAGTTTGCTGATGACACTAAATTGGGAGGAGTTGCTGACACACCAGAAGGCTGTGTTGCCATTCAGCAAGACCTGGACAGGCTGGAGAGTTGGGCTGGGTGAAACTTGATGAAATTCAACAAGGGCAAGTGTAGAGTCTTGCATCTGGGGAAGAACAACCTCATGTACCAGTACAGGTTGGGGGTTGACCTGCTGGAAAGTAGTGAAGGGGAAAGGGACTTGGGGGTCCTGGTGGATAGGAGGATGACCATGAGCCAGCAATGTGCCCTTGTGGCCAAGAAGGCCAACGGCATCCTAGGGTGCATTAGAAAGGGTGTGGTTAGTAGGGCAAGAGAGGTTCTCCTCCCTCTCTACTCTGCCTTGGTGAGGCCACATCTGGAATATTGCACCCAGTTCTGGGCCCCTCAGTTCAAGAAGGACAGAGAATTGCTTGAAAGAGTCCAGCGCAGAGCCACAAAGATGATTAAGGGAGTGGAACACTTCCCTTATGAGGAGAGGCTGAGGGAGCTGGGTCTCTTTAGCTTGGAGAAGAGGAGACTGAGGGGTGACCTCATCAATGTTTACAGATATGTAAAGGGTGGGTGTAAGGGTGATGGAACTAGGTTTTTTTTCAGTGATATGCAGGACAAGGGGCAATGGGTGTAAACTGGAGCATAGGAGGTTCCATGTGAACATCAGGAAGAACTTCTTTACTGTGAGAGTGACAGAGCACTGGAACAGGTTGCCCAGGGGGGTTGTGGAGTCTCCTATGTTGGAGATATTCAAAGCCCTCGTGGACAAGTTCCTGTGTGATGTACTCTAGGTTACCCTGCCCTTGCAGGGGGGTTGGACTAGATGATCTTTTGAGGTCCCTTCCAACCCTTGGGATTCTGTGATTCTGTGAAGCCTAAAACCTTGCAAATATGGTCATATTTGTATTTATCCCAAGCTTACAATCTGACATTTACTGTTTTTTTTTCTGGGGAATATAATTGCATACTCTTGAGTCTGCAGTACACACATTATTTGCTTAAGAGCTGATGGCTATAAAAGAGCTAATAGGATCTTAACAAAAAGCAGAGAGAGGAGATGGAGTGTAGTGCTGAATGGCAGCAAATATATGAGAAACAGTGACTTCTGGTTTGTAATTCCTGCTGAGTTCAAAGCTGAATGGAAACTGAGAAACTTTGACTGTTACCCATACCATCACAAGGGACAACTGCGGCAGGGGGCAAGAAGAATCAAAATCAACATCTGACATACTGAAGTGTCTTCCTGTGACTTTGGAAGGTGTAAATACCTTCGATTCTCTCAGTAAACACAGCTTATTTCCCAGTTTTGTAGACCTGCACAGCTACATGGGGAAAATATTACTGCAGTAGCATAGAACACGTAGAACTTGGTCCTTTAAGTGATTTCATAGAAACACTATTTTTTTCCCTAAAAATTCCATTCTTAACCATTAAGCAAGAAAAGTATTTTAAACACTTTTCTTCCAGTCACATGTGAATCTTCCATCTGTTTGAAATGGTCATCAATGTTTGAAAATTGAGCCTTCTTTTCCTATGTCCTCTTAACAGCCTCAACAGTAGTAAAGACTACAAAGCAGTGGAAAGTAAGAGGATAACTGGAAGCAGCTAGTTCAGATTGCTGCCAGTTCTTCTGTCTCAAATTCAATACTATGTTTGACATGCAAAATGAGGGTCAGCTGGCAGGTATAGCAAAGCTGCACCTGCTTGGAGCTAGAAGAAATTGTCCAAACTGCTTTATTTCCCTGTCTATCTTTCTTGATGATATGAAATCTGAGTGACTTAGATTATACAAGTCATTGAAGAAACTGAAGTTTTGTAATCTCTTCAATGAAGTAGCACAAAAGAAGATGCAGTACTTCTGCTGCAGTTTTACTGCAGTATTTTCCAACTGCAAAATACAGAATGGTATGCAGCACTCAGTGCTTCATCTTAAACAGTGTAATTCTGTGGCAGAGCAACAACTCCTAACAATCCTAAATGATCACTGGAAGGAAAAAAATTAAAAATAATCTGTTCTTTCAGCCAGAACATTGATAGAAAAGCTTCTAAGCAGAGAACAAAGTTGCTGCAGCACAGTATAATCAAAACATTTTAACAGACATTTTACTTGCTACTGCACATAGTACTTTAAAGAACACGATTTCATGTGCAAGGTTTCTTAAGTACTTTCAACCATACAGGTGCTAGCAAAAGAAAAAAATCTGTATAAAAATCTCTCCCTGTGTAAAAATTCTTTTTCATTTTCACAATTTTTTTTTTTGGAATGCAGAACAATACACACTGCCATCAGATTCAAAATAGTGAAAAATAACTAACTAGTTTTCTAAAAGCGAGATTCATTAATATTGCTGTTTCAGGCCAGGTGTTAAAATACTACTCTCAATTAGTTTAATTCTTATTACCCTTTGTCCGAACTATAACAGCTGCTAAACAGTGTTCCACGAGAACAAATAATGGCTTCACATAAAACAGATGTCTTAATCAATGAAATCAATAAATACATGTTAAAAAGTAGAGAAAAGACTGCAAGTAAAATGGATCCCAGTGGGATATGTCTAAACTTAATAGAAGTGATGCTTTCATGTCCCTGCAATACTGCAGTGATTGAAGAATCAGAACAAAATCTATTGCCTTCTTTACTTGGGATTTCTGAGGTGTATTATTGTCTAGTAGGCTCGGTACAAAACTTATTTCCTTGAGTTTCATCTCAGATTCAGTAGCAGCTTGACCTTTGAATTATTTAATCTCTATATGTGCCAGTTTCCCCTGTAGGCAAACATTTTCTCTCCAGAGTTGACGAGAATCAATATAAAATCACATGAAAATTATAATAAAGTAAGAAATAACAGTCAAAGTGGAAGAACCCTACCTAACAATCTTGGTTTGAAGTAGTCTCAGCTGCCATTACATTATGAAGAATACTTTTTGTTTGTCTAGGAGGCTCTTAGAAACACCTAATAATGGATAAATTGCAATGTCCCTGGGCAACTTACTCATCAGAGCAATGTATGCAGAGCTCTGATTAGGTAAAGCAATGAAGTCTTCTAGAGGCAACAGAGCTTGTTCTAAAAAGAAATTCTTCTTCGACCTTGCAGTGGCCCTTGGACCAGTCCAGACTGGTCCAGATGTGAAAAATGACTGCTACTGCTCAAACCAGGACAGGAGGTAAAATTCTCACTCCCATCCAAGGCCCTGCTGAAGCTAACAGAGTTTGTAAGATGGTGACATGTTTCAGTTTTAATTCTCAATTTACCTGCATGCCAGCATGTGAAAACTAGGACATTTTTGGTCAGAGTCAGTCAATTATCTGCTGATGCTCTCGTGCTTTGATTTTTACAACAACCTTCTGCTCTATGTAACCACTTTCAGTAACAGGGGCGGACAACATGAAAAAGCCACAAAGGATAACTCTTACATATAAATCTGTACATAATGTCTTTCTTGCACTCTATTTTTTTTTGATTATCCAGTAATTCACTTACAAAATAAAGTCTTCTTTGTTCAGAATTCACCAGGGTGCTTATGCCCATAGACCTGTAAGTCATTGACATGAGAATCAGTAGGAGGCTTGGCATAGTAAAAGAATGAGATCAACCCAGGTAGTATTGGTCTTGTTTCATAAACAATGTCGATAAAATCTAAAATCTAGGATTTAAGAGGAAGACCAAATAGCATGATGAATGCATATAAGCAAAAATAGAAAAAAAAAATCATATAAGGTACACTGTTATTAAAATATTTTTTTTTAATTAAAAAGAAAGTGTGAACAGCAAGTGAAAACAGCATTGCTCTGAGAAACTGTTTTTGTTTGTATACATGTGTGTGTGTAAGAGAGACAAAGGAGAAAAAGAAAGGAAGAAAGAGAATGAGTGCAAATGAAATAGAAGTCACTCAGGGCTTTTGAAATTCTGCAAGAAAAACTGGTCAAATTACCTGTAAGCAGCAAGCTAACTTTACTAGTGTGACTTTTGGTTAGTACTTTTGTTCAGTGTTACTGAGCATTGAAAAATAAAGCAATTGCTTCCAGGAAACTTAACGCTTTCTGAATGTTTCCACTGCCTGACCAATTTGGTGTCCTTCTATGATGGGGCTATAGAACTGATGGATAGGGGCAAAGGAGTTGATATCTTCTACCTGGACTTGTACAAAACATTCAACACCGTCTCACATGACATCCTTGTCTCTAAACTGGAGAGACATCAATTTGATGGAGGCACCACTCAGTAGATAAAGAATTGGCTGGATGGCCTCACACAAAGAGTTGCAGTCAACAGCTCAATGTCCAGCAGCAGATGGGTAACGAGTGGTGTCCTTCAGTGGTCAGTGTTAGGACCATTTTTTTTAAGATCTTTGTTGTTGACATTGGGATTGAGTGCACCCTCAGCAAGTTTGCTAACGACACTAGGTTATGGGTTTTTGTTGACATGCTGGAGGTAAGGGATGCCATCCAGAGGGACCTTGACACACTTGAGAGGTCTGCTAATGCCAACCTCATGAAGTTCAGCCAAGCCAAGTGCAAGGTCCTACACCTGGGTTGGGGCAATCCCACACACAGCTACAGGTTGGGTGGAGAAGAGATTCAGAGCTGCCTTGCAGAGAAGGATTTGGGGGTTTTGGTTATGAGAAAATGAACATGAACTGGGTTCAATATGTGCTTGCAGCCTCAAAAGCCAACTGTATCCTGGGCTGCATCAAAATAAGCATGACAGCAGGTCAAAGGAGATGATCCTGCCCCTCTACTCTGCTCATGTGAGACTTCTCTTGGAGTACTGCGTGCAGTTCTGGTGTCCTCAACATAAAAAGAACATGGAACTGTTGGAGCAAGTCCAGAAGAGGGCAACAAGGATGATCAGGGAACTGGAGCACCTCCCATATGAAAACAGGCTGAGAAAGTTGGGGCTGTTCAGCCTGTAGAAGAGAAGGCTGCATGGATATGTCAGAACAGCCTTCAAGGATACTGCAGAGGGACTCTTCATTAGGGACTGTAGCAGTAGGGCAAGCTGTAATGGTTTAAACTTAAGCAGGGAAAGTTTAGATTGGATATAAGGAAGAAGTTCTCTACTGTGAGGGTGGTGAGGCACTAGAACACGTTGCCCAAAAGTGGTAAATGCTTCATCCCTGGCAGTGTTCAAAGCCTGATTGGACACAGCCTTGAGCAACGTGGTCTAGAATTAGTTGTTCTTAAGGTCCTTTCCAACCCTAACCGTTCTGTGATTCTATGATTCCATGATTAACAATCATTAATGATATAAAGTGCATGAATGCAATTGATACTGCACAAATGAAACTTACTGTGAAAATCTCTCACAGAGTTAAATTCTGAGGGAGAATTTGTGAGAATCTTTGATTTACACTTTGGCAACTATCTACTTGCTAGCAGCTCTTCATATACTTTTAAAAAATTACTTATTCGAGGCTCACTGCTAAAGCTTCATTCCTCTTTACCTAGTAGATGACTATGTAATTTTGTAGTTCTCAAGTCCATATTTCTTCTTCAATCCCAACATTTATAAAGTGGAAAAGACCAACATATTTCATGATGTGAGTTATTGTGATGACCAAGGAATTGGTTCTTAACCACAAAAATAGTAACTTAGATAATGATTAGGATAAAAGCTCAAACAAATAACTCCCCTCCTTCCAAAATAAAAGAACCCCAAACTCAAGGAGCACTGGAACTAAGAGTTAAATCTAGGATGAACTGTGAAAGCATCTTCATTCACAGGAGTTCTAAAATCATCATCCAGTTTAAATCAAAATAAATTCCAGTTATGCTTGTGTTAGTTTTCAGTACAATATCAGGCTTTGCCTGCAGTATCCCATCCAAGCCGCTCAGATTTTGTGTTGTGCCTTAGATGTGAAAGACCAAGAAAACTCATCAAAACTACAAGTACTTTTCCATTGTATATGGATTTGATTTGACATGATATTTAAAGATGTTTTACAAAATTTTTACTTCATACTATAATTAATTCCTAACATAAATATTTCATAGAATCATAGAACCATAGAATAGTTAGGGTTGGAAAGGACCTTAAGATCACCTAGTTCCAACCCCCCTGCCATGGGCAGGGACACCTCACACTAAACCATATCACCCAAGGCTTCATCCAACCTGGCCTTGAACACTGCCATGAATGGAGCATTCACAACCTCCCTGGGCAACCCATTCCTGTACCTCACCACCCTAACAGTAAATAATTTCTTCCTTATATCCAATCTAAACCTCTGCTGTTTAAGTTTTAACCCGTTACCCCTTTTCCTATCACTACAGTCCCTTGTGTTTAACTTTTTCCAGAATTTTTTATTAAATCATAACCTCATACTGATTTAAGGGGGGATACAACACTCAAGATCCAAGACCACTATTCAGGATTGAACAAGAGTTTTACAACTTAATTATTTTCTCTTTCTTATTCTTCCTTACCACAGGCAAGTGGGCATTAGTTCTCATTTCATAGGATGTTCTAATACTTTCAATGTCTTAACTATAAGCATGGGTGAGCTACTACAATTTGCATTTTTTTATAGTCCTCTATATTGTGTTATGTATAATGTCACTTTTTATTTACCTGCATTCCATTTTGATCACAGCTATAAAATGGGGTTCTTAAATGTCAGTAATAATTCATACCACAAAGAATATGAAATGAAGGGCAAAGCTTACGCAAAAGTAAATTAACTGAATTTAAATCCTATCAGGGCTATGTAGAGGAAATGTTCTGCTGTGGGTATGATAGTGAGTTATCTCCCTTTTGCATTTACCCTTAAACTGCAGACTCAGATGGGATAAACTATGTTCCATAATATACTAGCACATAAAAATGACATTTTTCAATTGAGTTTGACTGCATTTACAGGAAAGGGAAATGCTTCAGTATCACTGTCTACAATGTCAAAGACAGGGTCCACTGCAGATACACCAAGGCAGTCAACTCTGTGGCATAATTCAAGTTCAGTAGTCTGCACGTGGTCTCTACACAACTTATTCTGGCATTTAACAGTGCCTGTGGTTTATGAGGACTAGGAGTCAGTTCAACAACCTCCTTCAGAGGTCATTTTCACAAGGAAGTCATGTTGCTTCCTACCGTGTCACTGTTCGCAGCTACCAGTTTTAGGCATCACTGGCCAAAGTGCCTGGCTGTCCCCTGGCATCTGTCTCCATGCATGTCCCTGGTTTCCAGGATTGTACCTCACTTTCAGCATCTTTCCTTCAGGCAAGATTGTCATCTGTTTCTTTCTACCACCCATGTTTCTGAGACTACTTCTGTTTGGGAACCTTTAATATTCCACCCCTATACTTTCTGGCCTCCCAAGCCTCCAGATTTTCTAGTCTAAACAGCCTATGTGCTGAAGCACAGCATGTGATCAGCCTTGCAACTGTTGGTGCAGTCTCATGTCTATTAACTGGAGGATTCAAGCTATGCCACTTTTGCTTAGTCAGGGTGTTATAAAATCTTACAACTTCCAAGTACCAGTTGCACATAGCAAGTCGCAGGTGGCTCAGAAGTTCAGTTTTGGACATTCCCATCTCACCACTCCTCACAGTTATATGCCTCCTGCCAGTATGTCACAGTTTAGGCTATTGTTTTTGCCATTTGCAAAATGGCCTATATATTTCTGTCATTTGCTTCTGCTGGCAAGTGTGTTTCTACAGGAAAGATACTGTGAAGGCAAAGAATACACTGGAAAAGCTTCAGCCTCTGCAAGTAGGAGCAGTTAACCTTATTGTTTTGTTCAGAACAATACCTTTCCAATGGAGCAACAGTGGTTTTGTCTCACTGGTTTCTTCTCAGGCATGCCCAATCTGGGACACTCTTTTTGTGCTGTCAATGTGTATCTTCAGAATGTATTTAGACATATAAAGTAACTCAATTGTAACAGTGTCCTGGGTTCAGCAGTAGCAGTCATTTTTCTCCTTCTTGGTAGCTGGTGCAGTGCTGTGTTTTGACTTTCGGGCTGAGAACGGTTGCTGATAACAAGTATGTTTTGAGTTACTACTCAAATGTTTGCTTTGTCCAAGGCCTTTTCTGAGCTCATGCTCTGCCAGGGAGGAGGGGAAGCCGGGAGGAAGGAGAGACAGGCCACCTGACCTAGGCTAGCCAAAGAGGTATTCCATACCATAGCACGTCATACCCAGGAGGTAACCGGGAGAGACCCAGAAGGGCTGGAGCTCTGGGGGGATGGAGGAGGTATCAGTCGGTGCTCGGTCGGGCAGGTTGGGGTGAGTTATGGGTCGGTGGCTGGTGAGGTGTTGTATTGTCTTCACTTGTTATTGGCTTTATCATTATTATTTGTAGTAGTAGTAGTAGTGATTTGTGTTATGACTTAGTTATGAAACCGTTCTTATCTCAACCCGTGGGGGCTACATTCTTTGGATTTCCTAACTCTCCGGGAGTTGGGGGAGCAAGGGGGGGAGTGAGTGAATGAGCTGTGCGGACTTGGTTTTAAACCACGACAAACAGCAAAAACTTTGACTAAACTTCACTCCAGCTATAACATAGTACTCCATATTTCATACACAAACCCAACTGTCTCAGTTTATTTTTCAGTTTAAGGTGTCATAAAAAGGCAGTACAGTGAGATCTCATAAAACTAAGATTTCACTGTTGCAGCATTGCAGTAAGTACTATAAAAAATCTGCTTGTTCTCTCTAAGTGATAGTGACAGTTAATCTTTCATCACATTTGAAAAATAATAAAAGATCATTTTATAATGTCAAGGACTGAATTGTTTGTGTTTAAGTTATTTTCTATTTACTGGGATACCCTCTAAAGTGACTCTCCAAGCTGGAGATCTCCCTGAAACATGTAATCAATATAAAACATGATTTTTTTTTTTATTACAAAATACATTAGATCTTCTGCTTTTAAAGGAAAAAGTACATGTAAAACAACACTGTCACGGTTTAAGCCCAGCTGGCAACCCAGAAGCACGCAGTGCTAGCTCACTCCTCCCTCTTCTTCTTCCCCCCTTTCCCGAAGGGATAGGGAGGAGAATTGAAAGAATGTAACTCCCACTTGTTGAGATAAGAACAGTCCAGTAACTAAGGTATAACACAAACCACTACTGCTACCATCAATAATAATAATGATAAGGGAAATAACAAGGGAAGAGAATACAACCACTCACTACCCACCCACCAATACCCAGCTCAACCCAAGCAGTGATCTAGCCCTTGCAGATGACTGCCCCCAGTTTATATACTGGGCATGATGTGCTATGGTATAAAATATTCCTTTGGCTAGCTTGGGTCAGGTGTCCTGTCTCTGCTTCCTCCCACCTTCTCCTCCTTCCTGGCAGAGCATGAAACTCAGAAAGTCCTTGGTCAGAGTAAACATTACTGAGCAGCAGCTAAAAATATCGGTATTATCAGCGTTGTTCTCAGGCTGAAAGTCAAAAACACAGCACTACACCAGCTACTAAGAGAAAAATGACTGCTATTGCTGAACCCAGGGCAAATACTCTTTTGCTTTATTCACCTTGACTCAAATAGGGATATATAATCTTAGCTTTCACAGTCAAAGGCTCTGCAGAAGCCCATATCTATAAGATGCATATGCATAAGCTACATATCTGTGACATATCCCAGATCACAGCAGTACAAAGTAACAGTAATTGTTAGCTTTCTCATGCAATCTTATATTACAGCAATAATGTTCAGCATTGAAGTTTTACAAATAACCCAATGTTTGTAATCAGAGAACAGCAAAAGAGGAAAAAAAAATGATTCAACTTTAATCAACTTTACACCCAATTCTAAATAGGTGTACAAGAATACAGAGAATATACTCTTATTTGTGTGTTTAGTAAAAACAAATGCAAAATCAGTTAACAGTAAAAGTGTAGCTTTAATACCTCCAATTTTATGGCAGACTAATTTCCTAAGTATTGATGATTTTTCTTAGGTCTGATTTATAGCTCATGCTGAGCTTCACCCTCTTGAATGTTTACTGTTAGTAGCCTCATTCTGCTATTTTAAAGCTAGCTTGGGCATTTCTACAGGTTTTTACAGGTTTCAGTCATCTTTTTTGGCTTCAATAAGCACATTGTTGTGGCTTGACAAAAAAAGTACAATCTGAAGCACGATGGTTTTATTCTGTGTATCTTTCCAAAATTCATTACAATTGTACCTGTAAATTGGAAAGCAGAGCAGAGAGTCAAACATTTGATCATAGGATTATTATAACATCATGTGCTTCTCTTGCAAGGTCAAAGCATTTTTTGGCCTTATTGTGAAATATCAATAAATTATTAACAGTCACTGATAGTTTTCTAATTTAGACTACTGAGAAACTAGGATTTTCTTTTTCTTTTTTTTTTTTTTTTTATTTTTTACAACGGAGCTAGGGAGCTTTCAATGAGAGCTAGGAGGCTTCTAAAGTACTGTCTTACTGATTGAGAAGAAGCTAGTCAACATATACACATTAATAACATTAATGCCCAGAATCAGTTGAAGAGATGAGCATCTGCACATTAATTAACATTAGACAGCTAAATATTTATATTGAATAATTATTTGAATTGTGCCTACAGGTAATCTGAAACCAATCTGCGCTGCGAAATTGTCTGATCTACTTTGCATGCTGACTGCTTTTCTGAGGTTAGGCAGCTCCAGATCATCTACTAAAAGATGACACATATGCAGTTGGCACACACTGTCTAGTTTGTTTCTGTTACCCTTTTCTTCAACCAAGAATTTCGCAGTGCAATCAATATGCTCCATCTCAAACACTGTTCAGAAACATATTGCTTTAAGAAATCAGGGATGGCTTCAGCAAACTATTTTTAGATTTCTCTCTAAAAATGTTATTATGTTGAATCAAAGAATTAGTTAGGATTTTTTTCCCTCCAAATATAAGTGCTCGTTTTACTACCATTTAATTCTATTATCATGAATCAAAATCTACAGAGGGATGTTACTGCACATGATCAGTTTTTTGATTCAACTGTAAAACCATTGTTTATATTTCTATTCTACAATATTGTAGTCTTTAAATTGACTTTCTTTTATTTCATGTTCTTCAGTGAGCAGTGGAAGAACTTGCACAGTTGACTCTACCAAAATTGAAAGATCAATAGTCATCAGTTTGAATTTGTATGCATCTAAAGTGTCTAAATGTCTAAGTGTGTCTAAGTGGCTAACTATGCAAATCTGTAATGCTAAATTGTAGGTTTATGGTTCCTTTGTAAATTTATAATAAGCAAAGTTCTGCCATATGTACCATGTTTCTTAAACAAATTAGTTTTCTCTAGTTTTATTCCATTAAACCCCCAAATATTTAACTAGTGTATTTGACTAAACTTCCCAAGCTAACCTCCGCAGTTCTTGAATTTAATAAAGAAACTTGAAAAGTATCATCAACTTTTTCTACATTATTTCATTGTTTCAGTATTTCTGACAGGCTATGGGTCTTTAGCTGAACAACTAGTTATAGGTATTAGCTGCTTAGTAAGCCTGTGAAAGAAACAAAACAAATCATATTTACTTTAATCAAATATTCAGTGAGAGAGGGGGCACTTAAGTAAAATATTGAGTAATTTTCCTCCCAGTATAATCACAATTCATGACATAATTCTTCCTATTAATTTATTTTATGCTTCTTTTTTTGAAAGGTATTGTGTCTTATAGACAAAATACCTGTTTTTCATACGGATGCTATCCAGCTAGATTTGCAGTGATCATCAAAAATATGGCCCGAGTTAGGATATTAGTCCTTGGAATCATTTGAATTACAGTGCCCATGAGGTACAACTATTTGGACACAGATTAATATTGTCCTAAAATCTGAAATAACTTGACTTTCAGTTGACATAATGCTTGTATGAATTGTTGATGAGAAAAGATTTTGTATGCTGTTTTCCCCTATCAATGAATGTCTGCTTCTAGCTGTAAGCTAAACATTTAATGAAATACATCTAAAACAAATCTAGGCAATTTTGAAATCAATACACCAGCTGTCTTATGAATGCATAATGTCTCCTATTGAGACTAAAAAAAGCAAATATTTTGCACTTTTTATGTCCTTTTCCCCACTAATAAACTAATATTAAATAGGGCAGACTAAACTTAGAGCTGGATTAGCATTTCTTCACTTTTATTTCAAGGGCTTCAACAGTTCATAACTCAGCTGCAGTCTTTTTTGATTTATAAAATCTTAGTCTAGCCATTATTTTTAAGAGAATAAGAGACAGCTCTATTTTAGTGTACTGTACATCCAATTTTAATAGAATATACGTAAAAGAATTAAAGATTAAGTGGAGAATTATTTTGTGAGCTACCATAAGTAAAATCCAAGACTTTATCTTGCTGCAGTTACAGCAGTGATCCATCCTGATATGGACTACACATGGTCTGGGAGGTGGAAGGGTCTATTCTGTGTGGAGGCTTAAGTCATATTTCCTGCCTGATTCAGACCTCAGTTATACCGGCAACACTTAGGTCTGTGTCAACTGATACACTTCCCAGAAACACTGGATCAATTTCTAATACCCTCTTCTGCCAACAGCTCACTTACGACTCCTCTTCTTTCCTGGGACATGGATGAGATCTTTTGGACCTCCTTCACACAATGTCTTATCTGTCTTCTGCATGCTTTGTGTCAGGAGATTTCTCCTACCTGAGACTTTAATATTCATATTTAATACCATCAATTTCTATTCTAAAACAGTTAAAAAGGGATCAATGTCTAGAGAAGGTCATGAAGGTACTTCTCTGTCTTTTCTCTATATATTATACCATCACATACATTTCAAAATGAATGATGACCACTATGAGTGGTATTTATTTGGAAATGATGATGCCATGCAAAATATGAAATAATCGTATTTTTTAGATTTAAAATTGTACTATACAAATTTCAGAACAGATGTTAAAGCAACATTAACACCAGGCATTAAAATATTAATAATCAAGGCCCCCAGAATACATTCTATTTTCTTAAAATGCTTGATATTATAAATCTGTATTCTTGTGTCTTTGACTTTTGCTATTCTTATGATGTTGTGTTTCATAGTTTTAGCTTTACTATATAAGCGTATTTTAGAAATCTATGTTACTATGATAGTTATTATCTTTTACATCATAATACTATGTTGCAAAGAAAAAAAAAGAAATATTCCAGCATAATTGCATAGTTATAGAGACAAAGGCTTGAAAAAAAGGGATATGAAATACAGTAGAATCTGTAAGATCAGAATGATAAAATAAAATAGCATAGGACTGAAGAGATAAAATTAAACAAAGAATTTATTAATGAGCTGGATAACATTCTAGTCGTGAGACCTACAAATATTATTTACTAGTCAAACAATTTTAAAATTTTATCTTTCTTATGTTAAGAAAAATAATATAAAAAGTCGAGTCCAAAGCATGAATTAGTCAGGTTAGTGAACACTAAGAATGAAAACCTAGATCCCAAGTCTGCTACTACCATTAAAATAAAGTCTCCGTATTAGTTTAAAAATTAAGGAAGACAAAAATCAGATTTATATTCTTACTCAACAACCAGCTAGTTGCATGTGTGAGAAGTCAAAGTTGCCTGTGTGAAATGAGGCACTTGAATGGGTTGCCCAAGTAAGCTGCGCATGCTCCATCCCTGGCAGTGTTCCAGGCCAGGTTGGATGGAGTCCTGGTTGACATGGATTGTTATGAGGTGCCCCTGCCCATGCCAGGGGTATTAGAACTAGATGATCTTAAGGTCCTTTCCAACTCAAACTATTCTAATGATTCTATGATTCTAAATCTTCTGGACTAAGATTCTGATGTTGTTCAAAAACCATGTAGATGAGGCCCTCAGTGACATGGTTTAGTGGTGGTCTTGGCAGTCCTGGGGTAATGGTTGGACTTGATGATCTTAAAGGTATTTTCCAGCCTAGTTGATTTTATGATTTGCAGAAACATGACTACCTGAGTGAGATACTCCAAAGCTTGAGTTTTGAGAACATTAGAGGACTAAACCTGAAATGTTTTAATAAATTTTGGAAAAAGAAACAGATAACACAAATGGCTATGAAAATGAATAGATACATAGATAGACAGACAGATACATGTATAACATACAAGGAATTCTCAGGTGATGCAAAGTCAGTGGCAAGGGGAATTGTGTTTAAGGCAAAATTTTAATAACTTCTTTGACTAGAAATACCAAATGAAAAAAAATAGAATTTGTTTGATATTGGCAAAACAAAATACCTCAGTAATTTTGGTTTTCTGTGACAATTATTTCCTTGATGTTTTGCATATTTATAGATAAAGAAACTGTTCCTCTGATTCAATGTGAGCAACTGCTGGATGGCAACTTAAATGGAACGAATAAAGAGAATAAACATTGTTTCTTCCATGGGCTTTTTATGTGTGCATTGGTTGCCACAGGTGTTTGGGGCATTTTAATAGGTTTATCAATAATTGTCCTAAAAAATCTTTTATCCTCTTTTAGCTTGCTTAAGCTGTTTATGGGATTTCATTTTACATGTTTAACTAGCCAAGTCTATTTAATTTAGAAATATGGAAAAGCTTGGACCTTTTTAATAAAATCTTTTTTTAAATACATGTTTGGGTTTTTTTTCATATGACAGTTACTCGGCTGGCTGTTTCAGGATCTGCTGTATTCTTATCATAAGTTTCTTAGTATATAAATGCAGGGAAAATATGCATTATGTATTGCTATAAGCAATATGTCAAAAGCTTTTTTACAGGTTATTTATAAGCCATTGCTTTACCTTTTTCTTTCTGGGCTTCTGATAAATGTTATTGTGGTATTCATGAAAATTAACACCAGGGTTGGCAGCAAGTATGAATTAACAAGGTAAGATCAGTTGATGAACTTGAAAAGCGAATAAGCAGAGAGATTCTGGCCAAATATTTCTTTAGAGGCTTTAATTTACTCTCCAGTCATGTTTCTTCAGTGCGTCAGGATGAGCTTAATTATGGATTTCTAGCATACGTCTATGAACTGAGGAGATAAGCTTTCACTGAAATATACTGTGCATACAAAGGCAGTACATTAAAAAACGTGTGAAAAAATGATTGTTGAAAATTAGTAGCTTGGGTGTTGAAGTTACAGCATTTGCTGTGTTATGCTGTAGACAAACTAAGTGTGAGTCCACTTTACATAGAAAAGAACTTTAAAAGGAAATAACTGGATTACTCATGTGAGTTAAGTGAGCAGAATTTAGTTCATACTGGGAAGAGACTTTCTGAAGTTTACAGAGCTATGTATCCATGAATACTGTCAGATTTGCTGATATTGCCTAAGGTCTGAAGATCAAACATTTGCTGGATTTATGAAAGCACTTTTTATCATTTTCAAACAATTTCTTCTGTCTTGAGCTCAATGTCTTATGCTTAACTAAGACATACACACTAGAAAAGTTCGAAGTTTAAGAGGCATCAGCAAATGGAGGATCCAGTGGTATATTCTTTTAACAACATCTTCTATTTTTAATTTGAACTTGTTCGACTGCAAATTCCGCCATTGTTTATCACTAGATGACCTTTCTAAGCAATCACCATTTGATTATAGAGCCAGTTTTCACTGTGGAGGAGGCCTCAACATATTGGAAATTCCATACCAAGCATATTTGCAAGCATCAGATAGTAATGTCAAGCTCAGCTTAACTACATTCACCTCAGTTTATGAATACTGAGTATTATGATTAATGTTCAGCATAATTGTAACCTAATGTTGTTATGTCAGTAAAACTAATAATCAAATAGGAGATACATGGCTTTATGTCACCTCACTTGGAGTATTGTGTGCGGTTCTGGTGCCCTCAACATAAAAAGGACATGGAACTGTTAGAACAAGTCCAGAGGAGGGCCATGAGGATGATCAGGGGACTGGAGCACCTCCCATATGAAGACAGGCTGAGAAAGTTGGGGCTGTTCAGCCTGGAGAAGAGAAGGATGCGTGGAGACCTCATAGCAGCCTTCCAGTATCTGAAGGGGGCCTATAGGGATGCTGGTGAGGGACTCTTCATTAGGGACTGTAGTGATAGGACAAGGGGTAATGGGTTAAAACTTAAACAGCAGAGGTTTAGATTGGACATAAGGAAGAAATTCTTTACTGTTAGGGTGGTGAGTTACTGGAATGGGTTGCCCAGGGAGGTTGTGAATGCTCCATCCCTGGCAGTGTTCAAGGCCAGGTTGGATGAAGCCTTGGGTGATATGGTTTAGTGTGAGGTGTCCCTGCCCATGGCAGGGGGGGTTGGAACTAGATGATCTTAAGTTCCTTTCCAATCCTAACTATTCTATGATTCTATGTCCCCTTTCTTACACAGAGAGTATCTGGGAGTATGGTGAAGGCATTTAAAGTATGATCCCCTGGTAAATTTTCTAAGTACACTAAAGTTTTAGGAAAAAGTCATGCCCAAACTTCCCCAGCTGTACAAGACAGTAGAACAGATAAATGGCTTATCAATAAAGAATGGATTATAAGCACCAGTTTTCCAATTTGAATGTAGAGATTTATTCCAGAAGTGGAAGAAGCCGAGTGTAGAAGGAGATAATTGACTGCTTAGGATGAAATCGCGCTATTAGACCTTGGGTAGGAATAGCATCCATGCCCACTTAATGAAAGTCTAATACTGAAATGATAGAATTTTTTATTAATACATCTGTTGTCATGCTTTGTATTGTAGACCCTTATAATTTTTTTCAGGTAGCTTGATTTTCTGTAGAACTTCTGCAGAAATTTGTCAGTGCTGTGATAGTTAAAATTCTGTGCTCTTGAAAGAATTTGAAAGCTGCTGATGAAAATGGTTACTGCTATGGGCTTCTGTCCGTGGCTGCTTTTCTACAGTGGTATGCAGGGAATTTTTTGTTGTTGTTGCCATGAAAACTGAAACCCTACCTTTTATTCAGTAAAAGCTAGGACCTTTTGTTCAATGAAAGGTAGGTATTGCAAGCTCACAATAAAACTTAAGAGTTGGCAGGGATATATTCTACATATATTTTTGCTTTGCTAAAAAGGGATCTTATTGTTTCAAGCTCAGCAATATGTTAGTCTTGGTTGTTATATTGACGTAAGCTTATTATGTATGAGATCAAAGTTAATAAACTACCTATTTCATACAGTACTTTGGTAATCATTGCCTTGTTTTATACCCTACTTTCATACTGATTTACAGAAAACCAAAGTCTTTCTGCAAAAGCAAACTTGTTCTGCTTATATTAAAAATAAATCTTTTTTTTTCTGTGTTTGTCTTATTGAGAATAACATTAGTTACCAGTCAACTGTATTCAGTATAGTTTGATATGATAATGTTACTTACATAAATTAGTGTTCTATGCACTCTAGCTGAAAAGCTTAAGATAATTAAGAAAAACAATCAGGAGAGAGCAATGTAAGAGGATCAGAAGAATGGGATTGTGACAAACTGCTGGCGATGATACAGTAGCAAAGGTTAAGTGTATGTGAGAAGTTATAGGAAGACTACTAGAGTTCTGAGCAGAACAGAAAAATTATAGGAAATAGACATTGTCACACAATTAACACTAAATTTTCAACATATCATGAAATGTGGGTGATCTGCAATAGGTGCTAAAAATTCCTCCAGGCTTTATGGACAATATTATTATTTCAGAGTATTAGAATTATGATTTTCGATCTATTGTGTTAACAAGAATACAGAAGTCTCCTTTGACATGTTGACTAACCCAAGACATGTTTTAGGAGTTAATTCTGGAATAGATCTTTTGTTTTGTTCCGCTGCAGCAACTAGAAGGAGAAGGGAACATTAAATGCAATGTTCAAGAGGACATTGCAGTATCTTCTGTAGTTCAGGGGAGCTGAATTATGTCAGAATGGAGAAAAGAGCTGAGATGAGTTAGAGTTTAATCAGAATGCTCCCTTCTAACTTTGTTTATTGTGTTCACAGCAAGGTTATATCTTGGACTGCTGCTGTGAATCTTCCTCTGGAAGCACTTCACTGAGTTAGATGGCCATCACAGTCCAAGAAAAATAGTGTGATCACTTGATATAAGTTGTGTTTTGGCCCAAGACTTCTATGGCCTAGGTCATGACTCAGAAGATCACACAGAAGACTAGAAGGAAGTAGTCTCGTCTTACAGTTTTGAAATCACTCTCCTGAGTGAAATTTCTTTCAATGAAAGACACATGTTTTAAAGCTTCTCTCATTCCTTCTTCCACTGTTGCTTGAAATACATTCTGAAAAATATTCAGGCACATTATTGTAGCTGAATCATTTTCACAGACCTGCTATCCCATGACTCTTGAAAGATCACATTTTTAGAGAAGATGCTCAGAATTTATTGACATTTAATCACTATCTGGAAAGGAAAAATTTAACCCGATTGTAGTTACAATGGCCTACAAATGGACCAATAACACAGACAGGTGCCAGGTAATGTGTGATTAAGACTGCTTCAGGGATATGTTGAAATATGTTAGCATTTGAAAAACCCCTGTAACAGTAATCTGAGAGACAAAAAGATATTAGCTTTTGGAAGATAAACTTAATAGATTTCTGAATCTGTGCCAACTTTTCACAGGAGACAGTAACATGATATGGTTCCCAGAAAGTTGAAATTTGTATTGTGCCTGTCATCTTTTTATTCTCAATGATAGAAATTCTCCATTGG
Organism: Melopsittacus undulatus; assembly: GCF_012275295.1. Taxonomy (NCBI): domain Eukaryota; kingdom Metazoa; phylum Chordata; class Aves; order Psittaciformes; family Psittaculidae; genus Melopsittacus; species Melopsittacus undulatus. Next base: position 42,190,950 of record NC_047530.1, on the reverse strand, counting down.
TAAAGAATAAAGTCTTTAATTTTCCTGTGTATATTCCATATTTAAAGATTTTAAAACTTTTCAAGAAAAAGATTATCTTTTTTTCTGTTTTCTATTTAATGAATAAAAGCATAGAAATACCAATAACAATCTTAAAGAGGAGGAAGTCCAGTGCAATAGGAAACAAATACTCAGAAATATTAAGATTAAAACTCATAAAATGGTACTTGTCGTTGTTTAAACCCAGTCAGCCACACAGTTTCTACTTCCCCCCCCTGCTCCTGGAGGGATGGGGAGGAGAATCAAAAGAATGTAACTCCCACGGGTTGAGATAAGAACAGTTTAGTAACTAAGGTATAACACAAACCACTGCTGCTACCACCAATAATAATAATGATAAGAGAAATAACAAGGAAAGAGAATAAAATACCACCTGCCAAAATGAGCCCAGCCGAGAGGAGAGTGCCTTTCTGGGTAACTCCCTGTTACATCCTGGGCATGACATGCTGTGGTATGGAATACCTCTTTGGTTAGTTTGGGCCAGGTGTCCTGTCTCTGCTTCTTCCCAGCTTCCCCTCCTCCCTGGCAGAGCATGAGACTCACAAAGTCCTATGACCAGTCTAAACATTTGAGCAGTAACTAAAAACATCGATGTTATCAGCTCTGTTCCCCCGTTGAAAGTCAAAAACACAGCACTGCACCAGCTACTAAGGAGGAGAAAAAAAATGACTGCTATTGCTAAACCCAGGACAGTACTATATGATTTATGTACAAGCCAGTATAATTCAATCTTAAAAAAAATTAAAGATCGATTTAAGAAAAATGTTTGCAACATAGATAGGATATCAAATGTATTTTCTAACTTCTACTAAATTTCTGCTTAAAAGAATCATAGAATACTACGTTGGAAGAGACCTCAAGGATCATCTCTTCCCATCTTTTTGGCAAAAGCATGGTCTGGACAAGATGACCCAGAACCTTGTACAGCTGGATCTTAAAAGTGTCTGAAGTTGGGGAATCCACCACTTTCCTGGGGAGATTATTTTAATGGCTGATTGCTCTCAGTGTGAAAAAATTTCCTCTTCTCTTCAGTCAGAATCACTTTTTCTGCAGAGCTGCTCTCCAGCTGGGTCTATCCCAGCCTGTGCTGCACTCCTGGATTGTGTTCTGCCAGGTGCAAGACCTTGCATTTGTGCTTGTTGAAATTCATAAGGTTCTTGTTAGGCCACTCTTCCAGCCTATCCTGCTCTTCCAGCAGGTTGACTCTACCTTCCAAAGTACTCACCTCCCCACTCAGTTTGGTACCACCATCAAATTTCAACAGGGCATCTCTGGGGATTGTCACTGTTGACAGGTCACCAGTTTGAAAAGGAGCTGTTAGTCACCACTTTCTGGGTGCAGCCAGTCAGCCAGTTCCTCACCCACTGCACAGATCACTTGTCTAGAGCAAAACACATAAGTTTCTTTAGAGGGAGGCTGTGGGAAACCATATCAGAAGCCTTGGAGAAATACAGATAAACAATGTCTACTGCTCACCCCACATTGACAGAGCAGGTTATTTTGTTGTAGAAGGCAATCAGGTTTGCCAAGCAAGATTTGCCCCTGGTGAACCAGTGCTAGCTTTTCCTAATTATGTGCTTGATTTGACTTGTGATAGGAGGATTAGTGAATCCCTAGGAGGATTCACTTAATAACTTTCCCTGGGACTGAGGGAAGAGTGATAGGCCTATAAGTTCTTGAATTTTCTTTTAAGCCTTTCTTGCAAATGGGGCTGATGTAGCCTTCTTCCACTCTTCTGGGATTTCCTTGATTCCAGGACTTCTCAAAGATTATGGAGACTGGTCTCACAACGTCAGCCAGTTCTCTTAACACCCTCAGGTGGATATTGTCAAGGTCTATTGATTTGTAGGGTTGAAACTCCTATAATATTTCACATACCAACTCTTCCTTCATGGACTGTGGTTCTGTGTTTGTATCAACCTGGATTTTAATTCCTAAGGCCTGAAGTTCACCAGTGCTTGTAAAGACAGGTGAAAAAGTGTTGAGAACCTCATCCTTTTCAGCACCTCCAGAAGAGCATTCTTGAAAAGCTCCCAGCACTCACTAGCTTCTTCATCATCCATGGAAACTTCCCACAGAATGCCTCCCAAGTGAGCTCTGAGCAAGCTGAAGTTTGCTATTCTAAAATAAAAGTCAGACCTCTGAAAAAAGAATATATTTTTAATACAAATAGCATTTGATGAAGGTGCTAAAGCCATTAGATTCCACTATGGCTAAGGTACCTCTCTGATAAAATGGGAATAAGATACTTTGAAATTAAGATCAAAGGACAATCCAGTTTTAACATTCCTTTTATTTGTAAGGACTCCATGACTACAGTAATTAAAATATTTGCTGTATTTCAGAAGAGTTGTCTAGGCTTCTCTAAATCCTACACAGATAAAAAATCATATAAGTACTGAGTCAGTGTACAGAAATAGATAACTACTGTTGACAGTGAAAGAAAACTTAGCAAGGTCTAAAATAACAGATATAGTAAGAATGCCTAGCAACCGTAGACCATGGAAGAAGCAATATCACATCATATTACATGGTTATTCTGAAGATGTAGATGTTGAAAGTCAGCCATAAGACTTTCAGCTCCTAAATCTCCTAAATCTCAAATATCAGCAATGAGAACGTCAGTTAAAACTTGCAGCTCTAATAGTCAGTCTCTAAACGCAGCTCTGAAGTGAAAGGGAAAATAGACAAGAAACATTTCATAAACTATACAAAAGTATAAATATTTGGAGCATAAAATAAAAAATACTTTGAGCATAAAATAAAACGTTGAATAATTTTTTTAATTACAGTCTTTTTCATTTAAAACTTTAAAAACATAATTAGCAAATCATTTTAGGAACAGCTATGCCATTATATCCCAAATGGGAAGTATTTGTATCTTTTCAAAATCATATAACTAAGACATAAAAATTTGAAAATATTTAGAAAATCAACAGCCTTTTTAGTATGCATTAATTCTTGGCCTAATTCAGGTTAATAGCAAACATTGCTTTCAGTACAACAGAATAGGTTTGCATTAGGCATTTTTTATAAATTAGTACTTATGCATTTTCTATAAGCACAGATGATTATTTCACACGAAAACATCAAAAGAACAGCACAGTGCTCTCAATTAAACACTGATTCATTTACACAAAGAATTGGTACGATTTCAGTACTTCAAGCTGCTCATTATGGCTTAATTGCTGAAGTGGAAAAGAAAAGGTTAGCCCACTACAGTTACCAACATTTTCCTGGTACTGAATCTAGCACTTGAAATGGAAAATCTTTTCAAATGGCTTCCAATGGGCTTTTCATCAGACCAGTTTAACAAAAGTTTGAAGGAGTTTTACAGTTGTATAGCGGGATATTATAATGAATCTCTCTACTTCCAAACACTATTGATTAACCTTTTATTAAACACTTTTCTAAAAATCGAAACCTTCAATGACTCATGCAGTCATTGTCACTAAAATGTGACAATTTTGCTGATAAAATGTGAGACTGGAATTTGGCTGACATTCCCTTAGTTTTTAATGCTTTAGTAGTAAAAACATGTTTTGACAGTGAAGTAGACAAATATGACACACAGGGAAAAATGCTAGGAGCATATATAACAAATAAGAATGGCACTTTTTTCCTTTTTACATAATGGCTTTATTGACTGTAGTGGTGAGACAACCTCTAAGAATTATAGTGGGCCACTTCATCTAGTGTAAGTCAACATCACAAATCAAAGCTCACATGAGGACATTGCAAGTTTGTTTTGAAGAGTGCTGATATTTGTCTAGTGAATTTGGTTATTCCAGAATAACAGAACACAAAGGGAAAAAAAGGAACACAGGGTCATTGACCTGAAACCACTCTAAATGACTGGAAATATCACAATTTTCTATTTATACAGTAGAACCAGCTGTATTTTATTGTGCATCAAATATCAAAGAAATTGTAATTTCTTTATTTCCTGAGATAGAGCTAAAGTAGTTTGACTTCCATGGAGTGAGTGGGTGCTGGAAAATTCTTAAGTAAGTAGAGTCCTAAATCTCTTCTTACTTAGTCCTGCATTCTTTAGGTATGTGTAGACCCTGATGAACTGGTGGCAAAACCAGTAAAATCTAAAGTGCTGCAATTTTTGCATAACTTTAATATTTTTTATTTTCTTCCAAGTTTTCTGAAATCAATGTGAAAAATAGTGAAGAGGATCTGAAAAAAATGTCTAAAACACTCAGGTTTAAGGTGCTTAAGACAACTGGTTTCTATTAATCACTCTTAAAGTGCTGTATATATATGATATATATATATATCAATGCACTGACCTCATTGGACTTTGCCTCTCTCTATGGGTTTATTAAGTCATAAGAAAAAATCCAATGCAATGCATTTTCACCTGTAAAACTATTGTTTTCTTTATTAAAAGATACAAGTAAACTACCAGAAAAAGAAGTATAAAAATGCTACTTGTCACAGATAATTTTATTACAGTTAATAAGTCACATAATATTGAAAATGTGAGAATATTTTTATGAACACATTGCCTTTTATAGCACTTACTTGCTCAATAAGCTCCTTTTCATCTCTTGGAATTATTCTGTTCCTTCAGTTTCAGTAAGGAGAATTATAGCTTTCAGAAATAAATGAGGAAAGAAAGAACAGTAGCAACAAGAGAGAAACACTACATATAACTACTGTAAAAATCAATAATGCTATGTTTATATCTTCATGGTAAATAGAAAGGTGAAGAATGAAAAATATTTCTTATTTATATTTCTCAGGAAAAGACAGAAGGTTGTAATGGTGTATGAACTGTTTTCTTTCGGGAAAGAATTAGTCATACATTCCTTCTCTGCTTTTTTTTTTGACATTTGTATTTAATTACTGTGGATGTTTATTCTTTGAAAAACAGTAAGAGTTTGCAGTCTTCCTGATGACACTTTGCTTCACAGAAACAGAAGAAAGCAGTTGAATTTTTGGTTTGGTTTTTGTTTTTCTTAAAGAAGAAAAAAGGGAGCCCAGTGTAATGAAGTCTGATAAGTAATAATGGAAACTGCTTCTGGTAATAATTAGGATAGGTTCCTTAAAGGTTTGATCCAAGTTTTCTTGAAGTGTATGTGAAAATCTCCACTAACTCAGTGATGAGTTGCTGTGATGATCAATACTAATTTGATAACAGTGTTGCAAGGATTACAGTGTGGTCAAGGGACATACACTAACAGTAGAAAGGAATTTCTGTTATAATGAAAAAAAAAATTCTGGAGGAAAGCATACCTACCAGCTGCTGGTAGAGACAATATACTAGACTGGATTCATTGCTAAAGTGCAGGCATTATGGGAGACACAACCACTGTGTATCCTGTCTGAAATTAGTTTCTGGAAAATAAGGTATTACTGTCTATGTATGGTAATCAGCTGTGTACAATCCTGAAATAATATATTCAAATTGTTTTATACAGACTTCAAGAACTGTAAAAATAATTGCGAGTAATATGTCTTTCAGAGTAAAACTCTGCATGTTCTGATTATTGTAATCCCATGCTGGCTGTTGTGGTTGCACACAAAACCATGAATGAGCAGCATGAATACTCCAATTCTCTTTACTACTAAATTTTTACTGTTGTTCAGTTTATCTTCACTGTGCCTTTAGTCATGCCAAAAAATCTGTGTATGCCACCATCTTTGACATACCCTGACATTTCTTAGAGTAATAAAAACCTCTAGGAAGGGAACAAAAAAAATTGTTATACATGCTATAAATTAAAAAATTGATTTTATGAAGTGAATAATGCAAAGGATGCAGCAATAAGAAAAGCATAAATAGAATTAAGAAAGCTGCCACTGCTTGGCAGTAATCTGTACAGAGTAATAGAAAATGATGGGAACATAGCAACAAACAACATTGGAAGTTCTTATCCAGAAAACCTATTTTGGTATGTTCTAGTAAGGAAATATTCGTTCGTAACTGTAATTAACCATTTAACGGTTAAAAAAAAAATAGGTATTGTGACCCAACAAATAGGTCTCAGTGTGGAATCACTGGAAAAGCACAAAATAAGGAATATATTTTAATAGAATAAAAGCTGACATATTAAAAGGGACAAAGAGAGTAGTTTAGAGAATTACCTGGTAAAAATAATTAAATTGGCACTTGATGGGATTTATTATCAATATAGTTGGATTTATTATCAATATATCAATATTTCCATTTTGTAGGATTAACTATCTTGATAGGGACTTTTTATAAGAGCAAGTAGTGACAGGACAAGGAGGTATTGATTTAAACAAAAAGAAGGGTAACTTATATTAGATATTAGAAAAATTTCTCCACTGTGAGGACGGTGATACACTGGAACAGGTTATCCAGAGTAGCTGTGACTGCCCCATCCCTGGAATTGTTCACTGCCAGGTTGGACGGGGCTTTGAGCAACCTGGTCTACTGGAAGGTGTCCCTGGTTGTGGCATTGGTGTTGGAACTGGATCATCTTTAAGGTCCCTTCCAACCCAAACCATTCTATGATTCTATGATTCTAATAAATTTTCTTTTAGAATAATTCTCCCTCCCTTCCTCTTTTCTTTCATCTTTTACTTTCTTTCCTTTCTCTTTTCCTGCTATTCTCCCTCTGTCTCTCTGTGTCTTTTGTTGAAATAATATTTTTATTCATGAATGGTAACTATGGACAATTTAGAATACATAAGGAAACACAAGTATACAGTGATTTCTATTAGAAAATAACCCCATTTATCAAGCTCTATTGGAAGTTTTGATTATTCTGAAAGGAATTCACATAAGTATGCAAGAACATACAGAAATTAAAAGGACAAAAAGATGAACAGTACCTGGAAATTAAGAGTAATTCAAAAGAAGTTTGTTAAAGTGACACATTCTAGATCTGTGAAATCTTAATGTGCCGGCAAAAATGCATCAAGTAGACTTATTAAATTATATTCTAATAAAATTCAGCAAAAATTAAAATAGAATTAATACCATATTTTTATTTTTTCCTGTGCTGTCGTTCTGGCTTCCTGTACTCTGGAGCTTGTCTGTGATGGTGGCTTGTGTCACTGCTTCAGAAAATGTTGTAGACAGAAAATAATGTCATAACCTGCATAATGAGGAACCTTCCAGCCCGTTGGATTAAGAGTAGAAAAATAATTTATGGAAAGTTCAGCATAAAAAACTTTTCATTTTAGCAGAAATCCTGTTATTCTATGAAAGCATATGAATAGAAGCATGTTTTACCCGTGCCTTTATCATGTTACCTGCTTTTCATCTTTTCAAAGCACTTTCCATGGATCCTCTTTGTGCTTATCCTTTTTCTCACTTTTCTGTGAATATTTCAGTTTTTATATAATTTATGGGCAGGGTGATTAGAAATCATTAGCATGGAAGGTGAAACTGTACTGTTGGCTTGCAGAATATCACTATGATATACCTAGCATCATTTTCAGCCACTTTTTTTTATGCATATGTAAACATTTTGGTTTTTTCTTCGTTGATTTTTGCTTTCCATATCTGCCTCCCCCTAAGCTCTACATTTAAACTACACTTGATAATTCAAAATATACTTTCTAAGGTATGCTACCTTATACTCATGAACAGGGAAGTTTAGTTTTCATAAACCCTTCCTTTACTCTACTTGTTTTACTTAAAATCAGCACAGTTGTATTGGCACAGCCTAACCTAGATCTTTCAAAGCACTTGGAGATTTTGTTCCATGCTATTACAAATACTCCACAGCAGCTGGCAATTGTACAGGCCTAGTACGAACAACTGATAGGCCTCTTTTAACTTGTGAACTGACTAAATTGTCCATCTATTCATATCTTTGGTTTCTATCTTTTAGGCAATTTGTTCTCAGGACATTTTTTTTTTTTTTTTTTTGGTGCAAGATTTACTAAGTTCTCTCAAGTTTGTTGTACTTGTCTGAAACTTACTGAAAAAACCTGCTTACTTCTTTAAAAGCTTTCTCTCTTTTAGATCCCTCATGATCTATGTGATCTGTGTCACCACTGCTAAAATCACTTCTTGAAGCCACTAATATCTACTCATACCCATTTAGTTTTGTAAGCTATTCCTTTCTTTTTCAAGCTTCTGAATGACTGGACAGAACTGCTAAAAAATGAATTGTATCTACCAGAAATTACTACACCAAAGCAGAGGACATGTTATTGGGTTTCTTTATGCTAAAGACTTAGAAGCGACAGAAGATCTCAAACCGCAGGCTGATAGATATACATATATACTTTCTTTGACGGTTAATGTACCATAACAGTCTTCTTTCACCTGACAGGAGAATAAGAGAGATGAATACATTAGGTATTCTTATATAAGGCAACTCTTATATGAGTTACCGTCTCTAAATAATTTCACCCATTTTAATGATCGAATTCTCCAAAGCCAGTCCTGTGTCTTTCTCTTTCACATTGTCACCCGAGATTTTGGAGGTTTTGGATATTGATGACTGATATATATGTCTCCTTAAATTAAACTTACCCAAAGAAAACAAAACCACTTACTGAAATAATATCTGTCTTTTATTTCATTCCCTGACTACTAATACTTCAATTTGCATTGAAGGTGGGAAGGCTTTCATCTTCACTTTTGTTTCATCTCACCCTTTCCAAGGCTATATTAATTCATTAAATATATTTACCTCGTCCTTTATGATCTTCCCACTATTCACTGCTTTTATAGAAAAAAGTCCTACTGACAGAAGTCTATTCTTATCTCAGTCACTGCAAAAGTCTATTACTTTCTGTCATTGCTTTTTGTTTATGCTTCAAGTGTCAGTGGCACCTCTCCGATTTTGTTCCATGTAATGTAAACAATTTACAGCTTAAATTGAAAACTAAATTGGTAAGTCTCACAATGGACTAAACACATGAGTTCCATTAATCAATTGAATGTTTAAACTGGATTCTACTGAAAAGAATTCAGGTAGCACAACAGTGAAGGATTTTTGAGAAATCACATAACAGAACACATTAGAAAAGTTTTACCCCCAAATGTTATAGGCTTAAAAGAGTTACTGTACTTCTGGGTCATTTTAGAGTACTGAATAGATACTAATAATGCAGTATACCAAGGGGCTTATCAAATGTTCAGGGCAGTAACTTTGCCAGGTCTCTTTGCTTTTGATCATGGAGCAAGTGTATGACAGGGGAGAAGCAGCTTATATGCTGTCTCAAGACAGACAGGTTGTTATTCTCTTTCACTGTGCAGCAGTAGAAACAACAGGATTAGCCTATCCTATGAGGCAACACTGTAATGTAGAGAAAACCATTAGTGCAGTTTCCAGATGTGTTTCTAAGTATTTAAAAACCAAGTTTCATTCACTAACATGTTCATCTTTTGGGGACATAGCATACGATTCTCTTTAAAGGGCTGTAGTGATTTGTCTGGTGTTTCATTTCAGAAACTCTTTTGGATGCAGTGTTCCACTTTCCTTTTCTCCTCAAGGCTCAAATATTTTTTATTTTTTTCTTTTCCTGGTCTCATATCTAATAGCAAATACAGAGATGAATTCAGTTTTGCTAGGCAAAAGCAGCCTATCAAGCAAGTGACTGAACACCTAAGGGAATTTTTTGGCTAAATGTGTACTTCTTATGCAAGCAAGCTAATTAGGGTTTAATTATGTTAAAACACAAAGATCTCTACTATAAAATACCTGCATGCATTTACTAGATGCAAAATGAAGTAGGAGGATACACAGAAAGATTTGTTTCAGCTGTTGGAACAGTGAAGAGTATATCATTCATCTGGAGCAGAAAAAGTGCCTGTGGCATAAGAACATATTGTCTCTGTTCAGATGTGTTTTGCTTTGCAGTACGTCAAATTATTGTGATGACACAAACTGATGTTAACCAAGAATATGTGTGCAGTACTGTAGTCCTCTGCTGCAGTTTTGAATCACCTACAAATTGGTGGATTGCTTTCATTTAAAGAAATAACAGAGGACAAACCCTGCAGTCATGAACATTCCAGAAGTCTTTTCAGAAGCACTTAAAGCAATAAAAGCAATGTTAATGTCCTCCATTTGAAAAAGACTCATTATGCACTATATTCACATATACACTGCAGAGGTTATAAAAGTGCTTATAAAGGAATTGGATGTAAATATATATATATATGTGGCATTCACTGTGTGAACCTATCTTTAAAATACATAATCGATTTACCAGTGTAAACCCCATTATTTCTATAAGGATGCCACTACAAGAAAATATATATTTGGATACTTTGGTAATGTCTTTTATAGTCTCTATAATGAATGGAAAAATTTGTAGATTATGTGCAAACTTCTTTTTTCCATGGTAGACTAATTTCTCAGGCAGCCCTGACTTGTTTTATAAAGGACTTGCGTTTCCATGTTCATAGAAATTATAACTGCATTAAAATCTCTAACCAGTTCATCTGTGACAAATCAGGAACTGAAACTATCTAGATATAGTTGATGGGTTTGGTAAACGTTTTGTAAGTGAATTAGCTTTGTGGTGATAGGTTTTGGCCAAAAAGCCCTGGAGGTGGAAGTCTTTACATTTATCTATAGCACTATAGTATAGATTTCAAGCAGATAATTGGAGTCCAAACTTCTCTCCATGCAATTACTGGTGTACCTCAAATTGATCATGAAGGCAAAATACAGTCTTCATACTTCTAATGTTGAGGGTCTTTCCTTAGTAGAGGACACTGTTAATATCTTGAGTCTGGTTTGGAATAAGACCAGTATCTTGCTTTCACATGATATGAGACAGCGTTGAAATAGTAAAGAATTTTACTTTGTTTTGTCTTAGAATTTGAACATCTGCTCTAAAGAAGAGAGAATATATCCTTTCCTCCATTTAAACAACACAGATGCTCAACTAATTTTTATATCACATGTTTTGGATACACGGGGAATGTAGCTGTTTATCTATTCTGTTACTATGATGTGTGCTTGATACACTGATAATTCTAACTGTAGCACAGTTCAGATAGTGGCGAGTTGTGGGGAATTTTCCTTTACTGTCAACGTGAGCAGTATTTTATCTTGTAATTTTATTGTGAAAAGTCCTTACATGAACTAAAAGGTGCCCCCAACTATAATTTTAAAAGAAAGGTTGTTTTAAACAAAACTCCAGAGCAACCCACCATTGAAGAGTTTCTAGCTAATTTCTTTAACAACTGATAAATTGACAAAGTTACTGAATCATAGACTCACAGAATGGTTTGGTTGGAAGGTCATCTAGTTCAACACCCCCCTCCCCCCCCCTTCCATGGGCAGGGATATATGTCAGTGTTTAAGAGGCATTTGGACAATGCCCTTAATAATAACTACAATGCATTGGACTTCATTCCCCCGGTTCCTGCCCTCAGATCCAGGGACTAGCAAGATGTGTGAAGAACAATTGCCAGTGAAAACTGATGAAGAAATCTTAAGGTCCTCAGCCTTCTCAATGTCAATTGTAACCAGATTCCCAACTCATGTCTTGATATTTAAAGCATAAGATTTGGAATAGATCTCTCTCACCTTCCTTCCTAAAAGGACCACTTGCAGAAATAGGAACCCCTCTGTCTATTTTACTTTGTGGAAAAGCTTCTCTGTTTTTTAGTGGTAATGCTACAGAGAATATAATTAATTTTAACATAGATTAAAAAAGGAACCCAGACAAATGCAGCTAAGAAAAGGTGAAGCATCGACTATTTCAGACCTAGTTCTGAAATAGCATAGACTTAGCATATATATAGCATATATATAGCATATATATATATGCATATATATATAGCATATATATATAGCATATATGTAAAACATATATATATTAATAGCATAGATTAATTCATTGCTGATGTTTTATCCCCTTCACAAAACCACCATATATTTTGCCACAACTGAAAAGCTTTTCCTAACAGGCACACATTTGAAATAGCTGGGATATTGAAGGTCAGATATATATTACACTGGCAGAACTTACATTGCATGATTATCCTCAGCAAGGACCAAATATTGTCCTTGAATGTGCATGCTAAGAAAATCCTATTAAGTTCTGTGAGAGCTAGTAATTCAGCCTTAGGAGGACAATATTCCTTGTGGTTATCTGTATTTTGGAAAATCACTTCTATTTATGACCACTACTAATTATTTAGAAAGGAAGAACATCTTCCTAAGGAAACTGACCCCACCTATGAAGGCTAAAATCAATGGCAGTTAATCCTAAAGATACCATAGAGTGGAGTTTGACTACAATCTTTAACATATCTTTAATGTAACTCTCTATATAGTGCCTTGTATTAAACTTTTGAGTGTAGAAAGACATGGTGGTACATAAAAATATGAATTTCATTAATGAATTAAATTAAATGAAACTTGAGGACAGGTATAAATACAGATATAATATATCTGTTTATGACTTTTGATTTGAGAATAATGAAGCTGATTAAAATGTCTGTTTCTAGAGTATGGTTTTATTAGTCAGAAAATAATGAAACATTAAAGTTTGAAATAACAGTGAAGGCACTGAGTCATAAACTATTTATATAATGGTAGCATATATTAATGGTAAGGGCATCTATCTAAGATTGAGAACTGTACAGATTGAATTTCATCCTAGACAAAGAATAAATACACCATTAAAATGTGTTCCAAGAACTTGCGTGGCATCTCAATATACTTTTATATTTTCTGGTCCTCTGAATAAAATAAAATGCAGCTCATCAGAGTGTGGATTTGCACACATTTTGATTTGGGCTTAAATTTATGTATGAAAGTTGTCTTGGTGAAATTCATGGCCAAAATTACATACTTTACCTGCAAGTGATTCATGCTCAGCACCTTGCAGATGGCATTTCCTGAGATAAACAAAACCATCCTACTACCATTAGTCACTGTAGGCCAGGGTGGGCAACCTCAGAAAAATAAGAAGTACTGAATTTTCATGGTAACCTGCTACAAACTCTCCAGTTTCTACAGTTCAGTTCTTCCATCTGCAGACAAAAAAAGTGTTATTCATGTCCTTTGAAATATGTGGACAGAAAACTGTGATAGAATAGCAAAGTATGCCATTAATTTGATAGTAATCTTTTTATTCTTCTTTTTCACAGTCAAAATATTCGTTAAGAATTATGCCTCTTTACACATTAATATGTAGCACAGGTTTTCAGATGTTTTAATTATTCTATTTTAGAATTAATTTTATTTCTTTTTGATACCATATAACATGGAGATTACATATAACTGCAGAAGACTGGAAATAAAACATTGCAAGTGTTATTAAAAGGGATTGATCAAGTAAAATTACACATTCCCAGAAAGACAGGTTTTTTTTCATGAGCACAATAAAAAACAATTTTAAATACTTAAAAGTATGTTTTTAATTGCAAAGAGAGTCTCAGGCAAGTATTCTGGATAGTATTATAAGAGGAAGGCATGATGATCCTGGTTGACTGAAGGATAGCAAATGTGATGCACGCTTACAAGAAGAACAGGAAAGAGGATAAGGGCAATTACAGCCCTCTACATCTGACCTTGGTGCCAGGGAAGATGATAGAACAGATTGTCCTGAGTTCCATAACATGGCATGTATAGGACAACCAGGTGAATCAGGCCAAGTCATCACGTGGTTATGAAAGGCAGGTCCTGCTTGACTACAGCCCAGAAAGCCAACCGTATCCTGGGCTGCATCAAAAGGAGCGTGACCAGCAGGTCAAAGGAGGTGATCCTGCCTCTCTACTCTGCTCTCGTAAGACCTCACTTGGAGTATTGTGTGCAGTTCTGGTGTCCTCAACATAAAAAGGACATGGTACTGTTAGAACAAGTCCAGAGGAGGGCCATGAGGATGATCAGGGGACTGGAGCACCTCCCATATGAAGACAGGCTGAGAAAGTTGGGGCTGTTCAGCCTGGAGAAGAGAAGGATGCGTGGAGACCTCATAGCAGCCTTCCAGTATCTGAAGGGGGCCTATAGGGATGCTGGTGAGGGACTCTTCATTAGGGACTGTAGTGACAGGACAAGGGGTAACGGGTTAAAACTTAAATAGCAGAGGTTTAGATTGGACATAAGGAAGAAATTCTTTACTGTGAGGGTGGTGAGTTACTGGAATGGGTTGCCCAGGGAGGTTGTGAATGCTCCATCCCTGGCAGTGTTCAAGGCCAGGTTGGATGAAGCCTTGGGTGATATGGTTTAGTGTGAGTTGTCCCTGCCCATGGCAGGGGGGTTGGAACCAGATGATCTTGAGGTCCTTTCCAATCCTAAATATTCTATGATTCTATGACTAACTTGACCTCCTTCTATGACAAGATGACTCAGTGGAAGAGAGAAAGGTTGTGGATGTTTTCTACCTAGATTTTAGTAAAGACTTTGACACCATTTCCCACAACTTTCTCCTAGAGAAACTGCCTTCTCATCATTTAGATAGATGCATTTTTTTACTGGGTAAAAATCTTGCCAGATGGCCAGGCCCGAAGAGTGATAGTGAACTCCGTGAAACCCAGTTGGCAGCTGATTATTTACAAGTGGTGCTCCCCAGGGCTCTGTACTGGGCCAGTTCTGGTTAATATCTTTATTGATCATCTCAGTAAGTTTGCAGACAAAACCAAGTTGGGCTGCAGTGTTGATCTGCTGGAGGGTAGGAAGGCTCAGCAGAGGGATATGGACAGGCTGCATCAATGGGCTGAGACCAACTGAGTGAGATTCAGCAAGGCTGAGTGCCTTGTCCTGGACTTTGGTCACAACAACCCCATGTAACACTACAGGCTTGGGGAAGAGTGGTTGGAATGATACCTGATAGAAAAGTACCTGTGATTGTTGGTCGACAGCCAGCAGAACATGAGCTAGCAGCATGCCCAGGTAGCATTCTGTTCAGTTTTGGGCCACTCACTACCAGAAAGAACAGCAATGAGATGGCGAAGGGTCTAGAGCAAAAGTCCTGTGAGGAATGGCTGATGGAGCTGGGGTTATGTAGTCTGGAGAAAAGGAGGCTCAGGGGAGACCTTCTCATTCTCTACAACTACCTGAAAGGAGGTGGTAGCAAGGTGGGTTTCAGTCTCTTCTCCCCAGGAGCGTTAGGACAAGAGGAAATAACCTCAAGTTGCTCAGACCACTGTTGGCTTACAGGTCTAAAATTAGAGCAGCAATGAGGCTGCCTTAAATTGAACATTGAATTTAGCTACATGCCAACAAACAGCAAAATGCCAGTGCAGTCTGCAGCTTTAACTTATTGAAACTGTCAAATGTCAGTGTTTTACTGGCTGACCACTTTACCAGACCAGTATGTACAGGTTTCTTTTGAAAAACTATGTATAAAGAGTACTTTTACTGAGTGTAGCCATCAGAGTTTTTAAATTGTTGGTCCACAAAGGTCTTCCTTACCACAGGAACCAGGTAGTGTTTAAGAATATGGCGCATTTTTCACATGTTTTTAATTTTATTTTCTTTACTGAGCAATGACTACTATTTTAAACCTATGATCTATTAGCTTAGACATAGCTAAAATATACAAATTACTCTGAAGCCTTTGAAAGAGCCATATGGTTGGACACAGAGATCATAGACTGTTTCTGCTGCACAAGCCATAGATACATGGAGAATTTCACTTACTGTGATCTGGTCATTTTGCACTAGTTAGAAAACATCATAGATATTCTCAGTTGGCTTGCTGTCATTCTCTAAAATATCACTGAATCATAGTATGGGTTGGCTGGAAGGGGCCTTAGAGATTATCTAGTTCCTACACCCCTGCCATGGACAGGGTCATCTTCCACTAGAACAGGTTGCTCCAAGCCACATCCAACCTCCAGCCTGGCCTTAAACATTTCCATGGATGGAGTAGTCACAGCTTCTCTGGGCAACTTGTGCCAGTGCCTTACCACCGTCACAGTGAAATTTTTTTTTCTAATATCTTATAGAAATCTCCCCTCTTTCAGTTTAAAGCCATTCCCCCTTGTCTTGTCACTACATGCCCTTGTAAAAAGTCCCTTTCCATATTTCTTTTAGGCCCCCTTAAGGTACTGAAAGATACTTTAAGGTCTCCCCTGAGCCTTCTTTTCTTTGGGCTGAACAAGCCCACCTCTCTCAGCCACTCTTCATAGCTGATGAGCTCTTTTGGGATCTCACAAGAATGGTGTAGAATCACCTCCCTTGACCTGGGAGCATGCTGGCCACACTTCTTTTAGTGGATTCCAGTATATGATTGACTTTCTACACTACAAGCTCACACTGCTGTCTCATGTTGACCTTCTAATTGACCAACATCCCTAAGTACTTCTCAGGGGTGCTCTCAATCCAGTCTCCACCCAGCTTGTATTTGTGCTTGTGATTGCCCCAACTCAGATGCAGGAGAAATGCATTTCCATTAACTTGACTACACTGAAAAAATTGCATGAACACATAAAATTTCACAAAAAGAAATTCCAGACTTAACCCTAGTTAACATGATTTTTTTTTCTTCTTGAAGAAAATTGGTGTATAAAGCCAGACTTGAATACAAATAAACTAAACTATTTAATGATGTTGGTCTTGATCTGTGCAAATGGGCTTGTTATTTAGCAGTTCCTGTTTAAAGTTTAGGCACTATTTAATCTAGAGATACTTATGAATTGTGCTTGTAACCTATGTAGCTAGGTAGGTCATAAAGCTCATGCTAGTGCTAGGGAAAAAGGAATGCCATGGTCCCTCCCCTGCTATACAACTAGTGCACATCTCACGGGTTTCCTGCCTGTATGTTTGCCAGGTAAGCACAGAAAAGTCCATTTCTTTTTTCTGGAGAGGATAGCAACTGAAAATAAACTGAATTACAGTAAACAACTGGGGAAGTGCTGTGGGGATTCCCTCTCCCTACACCTTCTGCTCCAGTGGAGGCATTGAGGAGCAAATTGTAAGCCAGATGATTTATTCTATAGGATCTGATCACTGGTTGAGTGTTCTGAATAGAGAAAAAACCTGTTACTACTGGCTCAGGTTGCATATTCCATTTTGTTTCTGTGGCTACTTTCTACATCAGGTAGTATCATTTCCAAGCAGTCTTCCATTGCAATACACTGCTATGGAAGAAAACTAATTTATTTATACAAAGAACTCCTATTTTTATACACCACTGAAAAGACAATGTCTATGTGCATACAAGTTTTTCTGTGAAAGTATTACAGGCAACACTGAACCTCACAGCCAGTGGCAAGCATTGACAACTTTCTCCCAATTATTTCTGAAATCTTCACACCTCTCTTTCTACATCAAGTGTTCTTATGATGTTCCAAATAAAATCAATCAACTAAAAAGTAGAAAATGACTTTTTCTCAGTTGTATATCCTGTATTGCTCCTGATACTGTTACTTTAATCCTGAAAACGAGAAGGCTTTCCCCTCTGCTTTTTTTCTTGCTTCTCTTTTCTTTGCCAAGTGTTAGGTTTCCTGTCTCAGTCAGTTCAAGCACCCCTCCTGCTCTTCTCTTTTTTAGGTTTTACTACAGAAAAGGAAAAATGTCAGAAAGGGTTGAAAATACTTTGTATAAAGAAACATCAGGCCAGTGTCTGTTCATAACTCAAGGGTTATTTGTTTTATTAGGCTACCATGTGATGCATTTTCTTAACTTATTTTGAAGTAGGAGAGCCAAAGAAAGAAAGTGAGATTGTTCAAGCCATGGGGAGCTTTTGTGGGTTTGCTTGTATCTGACATTATATGAGATAATCTGTTTCAAGACTGTGCACTTCAAGTCTTTTCAAGATGTAAAATATGCTCTGTGTATCATCACAGAAAAAAAAATAGACATAATTTACAGAATTCACAGAGATAAGCTCTTAGTCTACCTACAAAGTTTTGTTAAGGCTAGCAGGTTACAGGATATGTCCTAATTTACTGGCAAGATACTTCTACTAGAACAGTTTTTCCTCAGTTGACTTCAAACTTGTTAATCGTTTCTAGTTATGATATAGGATAACAGCTGTTTAAGAAATGTTGGCATTTAAAGTAGCTCTTCTAAGCTTTGCCCCGAGTCAAATTTGTGCTCAATCACAGTTCTGTTGCTGATTTCACTGTCATCAAACACTATTGGACCAACACAATTCTTGCAGGATCTAGAATCGTAAGGCTGGTAAAGAACGATTCTTAAGGCATTTAAACTTATTTCCCTGTTCCTCTGTTTCTTTATGAGCAAAGGAAGAGTAAGAATACATCCTATTTTCTCGAGGTTTCTTTTACTGTTTATTTTAATAGAATACAGAAATGCCTGTTCCAAACCAACACTGTATAGAGGGGCACACAAGGGAGCTCCAACAGGGTGATAAAAGCTCAGATCTGAAAGCAACAGCTCAGTGCTGGAGTGATGTTACATTTGTAGGCCACTCATAAATGCCGAGTGTATATAATCATTCTGATGCAATCAAACTACTTCTAGCTCTGAAGCAGACTTGGTTAGCACCTGATGATAACTTCTCTGCATTGTTCTATTTCGCTGCATAGATGCATACCCTAGTGCAGGCATCCTCAGGAATGTGAGAATTAAAGATTTAATGCTTGAAAATGCCATATAATTCTTGTATGACACCAGAGTATTCCAGGAAACTGAATAAAGCGTATTTTATTTAGCCATTGTAGACATAAAGAAATTCTATCCAAAAATGCCATATACAAAATTTAAGTATGATAATATGATTCTGAGGACAACACATGGCATAGTAAAATAAAAATGTCAAAACAACAAATATGTTGCAGATTCCTTCATAAAAGTATTAAAAATTGTAAATGATCAGTGCTGCAGTTTCAAAGCATTTAGAAGTCCACCAAAATTTAAGTACTTTAAATGTAATACTTGAAATAGAGAAGCAGAGAGTCTCAGAACTGCTGAAATCCCAGAACAGCAGAAAGAGCCTTGGGAAAATAACTTCAGAGGAAGAGAAAAAAAACACCTTATACTTCATGGAAGTGTGGAAAGGTCACAGAAGAAAAGATATTTTACATTGTCAGTTATTCATACTTGAAGTATAGATGAGATGGCCAACAAGGAAACTGTACATTGTGGGATGGCAGCAAGGGTTGAAATAGTAATAGCTTACAGCAGTGATTAATTACTCAGCTAGAAGCGCTTCTTTTCTGTTGCTAAAATGTTTGAGGTTTTCTACTGAATTCAGAGCTAGCTTAAACACACATACATGCTGTGAAAGAATGCATCTGTTGTGATACAGACACACCCTAACATTGTGGTAAACATGAAATATTCACTGTTGCTTACATTTATAATGTGACAATTTTTCTCATGCTGAAAATTTGATTGAAAGATTTTGATTTTTTTTAGTTGATGTAATATATTTTTCTAACTCAAATTGCGTTATTTTTAATGATCAAATTATTGGCATTGGTTTTGCCCTGTTTTCAACTTTTAAAGATGAAAATTAATAACATATTTATGCTGTGAGTTTTCAGATATTAATATTTGACTTTCATGTCTTGAAATTCTACAATTCAGAGAGGTTTTTATGAGAGTCATATTTTAATATTTTTAAATACCATGATTATGGATAATATAAAGCTCATTACAAATATTTGTGAAATGCCATTAGCAAGCTTTATTTTGAAAATACATTTTTCAACCTATTTTAAAGGCGTATTATCCACTGAAATTACAGAAAATTGGTTGGAATTTTAAAGATTTCATATCTATTGATCCCTCAAGCAGATGACTTCTGGAGAAATGTGAAAAGAAGGATTAGAGCTGGTGTGAGTACTCTGGCAACTGCTTGAATATGGTGCCAGGTCATTTGCACATCATCAATGACAATATTCCTGGCTAATGACATTTTAAGGATACTTACTGCTGCTATCTTTACTATTTTACTTTGGTCCATTCTAGAAAAATATCAGAAATTCCCTAAGGGTTGGAGTTTCCAAATAGAATGCAAAATGAGCTGCTCAGTAGTGAGCAACAAAGAAGAAGATTGTTAGTGCAGTAAATTTGATTTACTTAATAAGTTTTTGGAACTCTGACATGGCTCATAGTATACCAATATATAGATTTTGATATGTTTTTTAAGTCTGCTAGGATGGCTGCTTGCTGTCTGCAATAGGACTTGCAATATCATGTGTAAGGTAAGCCCAGCTGACTGTTTTACAGAACCTCCTGTTTGTGCTAGTAAAGCCCTAAAATCACACTCTTATTTTATTATACAAAGTAATAGACATATAGGAATTTAAAAATAACAGAGAAAACATAATTTGAAAATCCAAAATACATTTGTTTATTTTACTCTTACCTTTAATCAAAACGAGAATTATTCTTTACTCACAAATACAGTAAAACTAAGCTTTTAGCTGAATATTTAGTGGAACATCTACCCAGTAAGCTTTGCTTATGTTGCACACAGCTACCCTGAGGAGTGATTTGAATGTAAATGTGATTCCCTTATTAGTTTCTGCTAACTGCAAATATCCTAGGCTCTTAATTAAGTGGCTGAGCAATGTATGAATGCTCACTTCAACTTGTCATGCAAAACAAAGTGATGTATTTAGATTCCATGCACAATATGAAATTTAATGACACAGGCAGCGGTAATTTAGAAAACTTTTTTGTTTTTATTATCCTTGTTTTTGCTTAGCCAATCTCCTTTTTTTTTCTAAGTGTTTGGCTGCTGCAATATTATAAAAGTTTTCCTGAACACTGTCTGTTAGCTAATAAATTTTTAGATTAGAAGGTAATGTGTTACAAATGCATGGATACCAAACACATAATGTGTTGTTTATATCTTTCCTCCCCATTTTTCAGAAATAATATACAAAAAACAAAACAGACCTTGAAGAAATGTTCTTACTTGGTTTGGCACAGAATCTAGTATTAGATTCAGTGAGACTCTGAATGGACTAAATAGTGCACTGTAAGAGGTTTTACAGAGGAAGGAAAGAAGAAACAAATCAAGCTTTTCTTCTAGTGCTAATGGTTCCTGAAAGCTCAAGTGTCTTTCTGTATCCCTCCTGATATTTATGGCTACATTCAGTCATCAAACCACACTGCTTCTACTATGGTATTCAGTAGTTTGCATGTATATTTTTCCCCAGGGTTATGATGATACTTTTTCCCTATCCTAGAATTTTTCTATTTATTTGCCCTGATATTTTCTCATGCTCACAGAATCCTTTGCAGACTCATAATCTCAATGCATATGTGTGATTTTGTGAAAATCAGAATAGCACATATGTACAGTAGACAGCTGTTTGAGCTGTCAGATTTTTGTGTTACTGTCATGTATAACTAAATGAACTGATTTCCTGCTTCTTTTGCTGCTTCATTTCAAGTTCTAGAACTTAGCTATCTTTTTAATTACAGCTCTAATCTTCTCTCACATCTTAAAATTCTCATTTAGGTTGCCTGAGTACTTTCCTCAACAAACCTTCAGCTGTATTCTTGGCAAATTGGTGTTCCTGAATGACGTCAGGTTTTAAACTGCCTGTATCCCTAATCATACTCGAGTATCTAAATGCTTATCAAGAAACCTCATCTAAATAGTGTCATTTTTCATTAAGTATAGATATAGATTTAAATAGTTGCAATTTCTTTTCTTTTTCAAGGGCTAATAGTTGATACTATTATTTGTGCTACAGTACTTTCTAGAAGTTCTGAGTAGGCTAAGGACAGTATGTGTTAAATGTTATATTTAGATTTCTATTTGCTTTAGGCAGTAATACCTACTTGGACAGTAGTCTCTAAGCTCCTCTTCTTACAGGTCTAAAGCTCATATTCCTAGTTTACAGAAGGGTCCTATTTGCAGAAAAATAGATTGAAAATATTATTTATCTCATTTTTCTTTAGCCATTCTATAAACTAGACATGCATTCTAAGATAAACATATGAGCCCTTCTTAAGCAAAAAAAAAAAAAAAAATTCCAAAATATGATTCATCTCAGTAAATTTGACACATATTTTATGATGACAGGAATTGCCCTCTGGAAGTGCTTACCTTTCCACAGGTCACCGACACAGCTTGATTACTGAATTGAGACAAAATACATTTTATGTGAATGTATTTTGGCATCGCTGGTTTATCATTTTTGCTACAAAGTGTTTGAAGATGGTGAAAAACAGGTGAAATGCATCTTACCCTTCCTGATAAATTGAGGTCAAACAGGAGATATGTAACTAAGGTAGAAATTATACGTCGAACACTGTCACTGGACCATGTCCTGTCAGTTACAAAAATTGGCTGCCTAAGAGACTTTGTACTCCGACACAGCTGTCTTTAATACTTGTCCACATAAATAGCCTTTGGCCTTTGGCCTTTGGCCAAGACAAGCTCCTTAGAAGAACATAGAACAATTTTCTTTCACTATGTTTTCCAAAAATAGATTAAGAATGTCTAAATAGACCAGTCAAATGAAGAGTATATGGTGTACAAACAGCTATAAAAGATGATTGAAAACTGAATACTAAATACTGTGCGGTACATTTTTAAAATAGGCTCAGAAGAAAAGTGTTTGAGGATTTAGAGATTTTTGTGGTTTTTGGGGTGTTTCTTGAGGGCTTATTCAGCCTGCTCTAAATCTTGGCATAATTTTGGACAGTGTTATAAATCATGTTCCATTGGCTTTTTTTTAGAAAAGCAATTATTAAATATGCTATCCACATATTTCCTTTGCCTTGTTTTCCACCACAGATTGCTCATCACTATAAAAAGAAAAAAAAAGAAAAAAAGGCACAACTATGAAGACTACATTGATTTAAAATTCCATCTAGTTATGTACTTGATTTCTTCAAACACTTATATTCTTTCTGGAGTCAAAAGTGTCCTACCTTTGGCAGGCTTTTGTAATTGACCATGAAATTCCTAATGCAGTTGACTCAACAAAGGAATTACAAACAGCATGGGCTTAGGGACTGTCTGGCAGCACTCCTTGTAGACATATTCTTTTTAAAATAGCTTTATTTTTCATTAGATTTTCAGTTACAGCTAACTTGCATTGTGGCACTTGAAGTGTCAGTCACAGTTAGGGTGGATCAAAAGTGTAGAAAAGAATCTGGGTTTACTCAAAAGGAGCACATAATTCTGGCACAATTTCTTTAGGTTTTCCCATATACTTCTGACAGTCTTAAATTCTGATGCACTGTCCAGCTCAATCACAACCTCACTATAGGTATGACATTTTGTTACTCTTAAATTTTCCTCAAAAATGTTTAAACCTGGCAGTTTTTAAAGTTATTGGTCCTTTAGTCATAGTATATACTAATGTGGTACTATGAACAGTTGTATAGAGGTAACTAACCCCAAATGAACTATTTCATGTTTCAAACCAGTAAAGGTATATTAGCCATATGCCCCAGAGTAATTAGTTTGTTCTTCTGGGAAGCATTGGCACAAGATGAAAGAGTGTTACCTTTATTGGTAGCTAATTTATCACTGAATGCTAACTTGGATACCTCTGCATTAGACCTCACTGTAGGTCTAGGTAAATCTCTTTAGACAACATGGAAACTTCTGATGGGAGAGAAAATCACTAAAGAGTATGAGTTCTTTATCTACGTAGTCAACCCTTATGTAGGGCACGTGCTTCAAAGGTTTATGCTTCTAAAATTACTTTGAGTTGTTATGCCTTTGAATTCCAGGGCAGGGACGCCTCACACTAGACCATGTCACCCAAGGCTCTGGCCAACCTGGCCTTGAGCACAGCCAGGGATGAAGCATTCACAGCTTTTTTGGGCAATCTGTTTCATTGCATCACCACTCACAGTAAAGAACTTCTTCATTATATCAAACCAAAACTTCCCCTGTTCAAGTTTGAACCCATTACCCCTTGTCCTATCACTTCAGTGCCTAATGAAGAGTCTTTCTCCGACATCCTTGTAGGGCCCTTTCAGATAATGGAAGGCTGCTATGAGGCCTTCACACAACCTATTTTCTTCAGGCTGAACAGCCCCCAGCTTTCTCAGACTGTCTTCATACAGGAGGTGTTCTAGACCCCTATTTTAATAATATTTGTTTTACAAATTAATATGTGTTTGATAACTATGTACCTATAAAATTTCTAAGAAAAACACACAGGCACATGAATAGAAATTACTTTCCATTCTCAATTATGCAGTGGACAAAACAATCTCTTCAAAATAATAGAGACTTTGACCTCAAGTGAGATCAAGAATATAGTTTAGAGAAGAGTTTTGTCTGTGTCTTAAATGGCTATATAGGTTTAGGATTCTCATCTGGACTTTGGTTCTCTCCTGCCTTTTGGGAACACAATTCCACTGTGTATGCAGCTAACAAGAAACGTAGGAGTTTCACCTACTGTTGTGGTTACATGCCTGCAGTCCAGTAACTGTTTGGTAAAGATTATTAGTCTGACTGCTAGAGCATTTCATACATATATAAAGAAGAACCTTTGAGAACATAGCAATACACAAAAGATAAAATGGAGAGCTTATATTTTATCTTAGTTAAGTAAAGATACATTTGAAGTCACTTTTAAAACTATTAGTTAGCTACTATTCAGATAATATTTTCTGTGGTCTCCTTAATCACATCAGCACAAGCAGCAATTTCACAAACTGTCTTGTTTTCATGTATCATGAAAGCTTATTGAAAGATAAGAAAAACAGCAGGATCCCTCCTCAGTTACAAGAGAGAGAAAAGGAGATCAGCAATAATATCAATGCCAAAGAGGTAGCTATTCAGACTTTCTGAAGCAGTATTCTGGACTAATAAATAAGAGGTGAATTCAAGGTAGATTTTATGGAGCAGAGTTTCAAGAGTCCAGCAGGTCTTTATGTGCAGTTGTTGTTTTTAAATAAAAAATGGGTATTGTGCATCTGAATATTTAGGTTTCACGACAACAGCTGTTTAAAAGAAGTAGGTAACACACAAACTGGTTTGTATTCATTTCTGTACTGATAAGTGATCCAGTGGGTGAGCCAAGATGGTGGTTACACTTGTGGTCCCTTAGGTAACTAAAGATTTTAAGTATTAATTTTCTTAATCACATATGCTTTTTAAAAAGTTAATAATGAAAGTTGTGTCTCAGTTTTCATCAAGTTAGCTCTTTTGCCTTAAGTTGCATCAGTTTTAGAATTTATGCCAAAGTCTGCCACAAAGTCATATGTCAGTGAGTTATGTTTGATATACTATGTGCAAGAACTGTAATTTTTTTCTTTTAACTATGTGTTTGTGCTCAGATATTACTGCTGACTTAAATTACCTCATTAACTTGAAAATGTCTGTTTGCATTAAGCTGAGCTATAGCTAGTTTTTACAGTTTTTAAGATAGAAATCTAACTTCTTTTAGAACTATTTGATCAATTTGCACTGCTAGGGTCATGATACCCTTACACATGGAGCTTCTTTTTTATAGAAAATTATTAGGAAACGTTAAATTTATGACAGTCTGTGACTATATATTAATATCTATTTTGGGAAAAAAAAAGAATAAGAAAATTCAGCGAATAAGCTAACACTAAGAAATCCTCCACAGTGGAGGTTAGTCTTGTTGGACACTATCCAAAAAAGAACCTTTATTACTGGAAGAACATTAATAGCAAAGTACATTATTTTTGAATATTATACACTGAAGTTGCTGGTCATGAGAAACATGCAGACATAACTTAAAACAGAAGTATGTACACATGAAATTAAAGTAACTGAATAGATTATCTAAAAGAGTCACCTCAAAGAGCTTCATTATTGAACTTTGCATGAGAGCTTATCTAGCTATAATTTATATAATGCATGTATATATGTTTATGTGTCTGTGTACACACATATTTTGCATATGGATACATGTTTATGAGTGTAAGATATGTGTAAGTAAAGTCTTTTCCATTTGCATGTAAGACCTGAGTATCTTCTTAGAATGAACATAGAGGGAAAACAAACCTCTCATGAATCTTCTGATTACAGAATATTAGAAAAAATTATAAATCCAAAGCCTTTAGGAAGGTTGTCTGGTGCTCTTCATTTCTTGTTACCTAAGTTTCTACTTTAGATGACTTACATAAGAAAGTGTCATTGTCTGAAGTGTCTATTCAAACTAGACACTGAAGAAAAGTTGTCTCTTGTTAGACCTTCTCTACTCTTGTGAGACCCCACTTGGAGTACTGTGTGCAGTTCTGGTATCCTCAAATTAAGAAGGACATGGAGCTGTTGGATCAAGTCCAGAGGAGGGCCATGAGGATGATAAGGAGGCTGGAGCACCTCCTGTATGAAGACAGGCTGAGAAAGTTGGGGCTGTTCAGCCTGGACAAAAGAAGGCTGAAGAGTTGACACCTCATAGCAGCCTTTCAGTACCTGAAGAGGGCCTCTGAAGGTTATAAATGCTGAGTTGGGCAAGAAATTATTTCTTTATCCTGGTCCTGACTCAAGTTTACCACAGAAATTGTTGGGGCAATAACAATTAATATCACGCTTTCTGCGGTATTTACTAGGTATCAAGAATTGATGGAGACAGAAGATCCAGTAATAGAAAAAAAGAAGAAATCAAGCAACAGAAAATCCATCAGGGCATAATAAGGCATAAGTTTAGAAGGAAGTTGCAAAGGACATGATTAAATGCTTTACAAAATAACTGAATTCTTCCATTAAAGTGACTGATAGTGATAGATTTTGGAAGTAGTTTCAGAAACTTTATGACTAATACAGAACAGAAGGTACAAAGCTGGGTTTCATTCAGTAATCTAAGTATATTACAGAACTAATGATACACCTTGATTAGTGTTTTTTTCCTTTTTTTTCTATAGAATAACAATATTTCATGTAACTGTGGTGAGAACTTCTGTTTATTTGCACTTAAAATTTTTCTTCTATTAATATTCTTACTGGGCCCAAATTGCCCATCCATAAATGCGTTGCTCTCTCAAGTTTGCAAAACAGTTTTTCTTGTTGAAGTTGCTCCTCACATTGTAATGGATTCTCATATATCTAAACCTAGCACACTAGATGGAGAAGAGTTTAAACTGGAGCTTCCCCTTCCACAATAATCTCATTACTGAGCCTAAACGACAGACTCTTGCACTATCCTCCACAGCTCAGTTTAGGCCCCTTGGAAAGAAGAAGATGCATGAGGCCAGTGTACCAGGTTATCCTGCAGTCTAGGGATCAGTGTTCTTAGCTAAAAGGTAGAATGAAACATGATTAAATTCCTGCAAGTAAATGATGAATCTCCCTTGGCTATCATTCCTAAAAAAATGCCTAATTCAGTGCTGTCATTTCTACCAGTAGCAAGATGCATCAAGCCAAGTACTGTAATATAAAACATTGCAGCATAGTACTTTTGTGAATTTATTCCTGAGTGCAATCACTTGTAAAATGTTGTTTGTTCCCACTGTTGGCAAAAGAAAAAAAAAAAATGGAAAAAAGTTTAATAGTTCTCATATTAGCTTGTTTATGGGATTTGTCTTTTTAGGAAAGTGTTCATAAAATATTAACTGCTAGACTGATTTTTTTCCAGGAATGTATTAAGTCATAAGTACATGGATCTATCATTGAAAATGTTTTCGAACATGTGCTACAACACTTTTCAGGAGACCTCTGAGGCAGAGTAGGAAGCTACCTTCTTGTGAATTATGACAGAAACTACAAAAAAAAGTAAACAACAACCCCCCTACTACTGTTTACCTTTAGATGCCTAAGTAAGTAAGATATCCAATATACAATATATGTTTTAGAAGCAAAATCATCATACAGGAATAAAATAATAATTAGCCAAATATATTGTCCTAGCTTTTCTGACTGCTGAAGACTTTATTGAAAAATATGACTAATAGGGTACTATAATCTAATCTGAAAGGAAACTTTCAATATAAGATTGAAATGAAGAGTTACCTTTAACTGTCCATTTGCGTGAATATATTGGACACAGTATGGGTTCCAGTAATATGTTCCCTAGTCTCTATTGTGTCACTTCTTTTTTTTTTTTTAGAATCATTAGATTTAGCACCAGATTTTTCTAAACAATTAGATTTGAAAAATTTATACAAATATTTGGCACAAGGCTTTGCTTGCTTCTGGGTCTAATCACAAAAATTGTCTATAATTGATAGAGAAAGGGCAAAATATTTGGAAAGATGTGAAATACAATGGATAGGTCCAGGTCTGTTATAATTGGTCAGATTAAAAATTCAAATTTAGCATCCTTGTCAGGAATGTTTCTGAATCAAGTTAATAGGATTTCTACAGAAATGAAAAATACCAAATGAAAATAAGGTTAGCCAACACTTTCCATCTTGAAAGCTGTAAAAGAGAATATTGTTCTATTGAGAATGAAAAAGAGAATATTGTTGCTATTTATTGTTATTATTACTATTATTGTTATTATTATTGATATCTGCATTTGTTTCTGTTCATTCTTTTCCCAGCAGGTGTCTCTATACTGCAGCTTTACTGAAAAAGAATGAGGACTCAGGCTAATTGCATAATTAAAAAAAAAAAAGGTAATTAAAAATGGACAGATTAAACCTGACTGTGGTATCACACAACACCAAAGGGAGGAGGGAAAAAAAAGAAAACAAAGACTGAAAAGACTTTTAAGAGTCATCTTATGAGCTTTTGGGTACAATCATACACGTGCATACAGAAATGCATGGCCTTATTAACTATGAATTTCAACAAAAAGAGATTTTAAAAATGGTGCACTGAAAAAACATGATACAAAACCTAAAGCCTGAGTTTTTTGTAAGATCTGGGAAGAACAGTAAGCTTTCCTATTTCCATACATATAACTATAGAACCTAACAACTGCTGAAGTTTATCTTCATCAACAGCTAGAGTGAAAATATTGAAGCTGCACATAGAAAATGTTGCAACCTTTGCTGTGAGCATAAATGGGAAGGTTAATGAAGACTGCAGGGGTCTGGAAAAGTTGAGAGAAAAGCACAAGTAGCAAAATAAAATAATGCTTATGAATAAGAATTCCACTTTGGCTTTGCTTGGGGCAAACCAAAGTAACTTTGTTTCATTTTCAGCCAGATGCAAAAATATTAACATTTTATTACTTAACTGGTGACATGCAATCTTTTTAGCCAAATAAAATTCATGCTTTGATGAATCCCAGTTGTATTTCTGCACTCATCTAAGTGGAATGAAATATCTTGATTTACCATATAAAAGGACTAGAATTCAGTTTAGCATTTGATTTTAATTGCAGATTTGATGGACCAGAACACTCTGAGATTAATAACTGATGGTGTTGAGAAACATCTGAAATTCCATATATGATTCACAATCTAGAATTAAAACTCTGCATAGTTGTATTTTAAAGTCTTGCTGTTTACAGAAGCAGTGTTTCAAGGTGAATAAAAGTTGATATTCCCCAGTTTATCCATTGATCAATAGTTCACTGAGTATTTGATAAAAACTCAATGAGCCATAAAAAGGAACAACATGACAAGTTTTATTGATTGTCTCTTAACAGGGTAAAGAAGTGACAGATGACAGGCCCAGACAGACCTTTACAGCAAGCTGTTACAGTATTCATGGTACATTAGTTACAACAATTTCTATTTTAGACACAGGAACAGGAAGTGATATGATACTACACGTCATATGCATCAAATTTATTTCTTGCACAAAAAAATCCCAGAAAATTATTGTAGTTAAAAAAAAAAGGGTGACTAGATAAGATTATATCATTGCAGCTGAAATCAGATTCTGAACTGCTTAAAGAATACTGTTTCTTGTACAATTTCATATACAAGACATTCCATGGTATTTTTGTTCTTGGTCTCTATGGTTTTTATTTATGGACTCTCACTGTTCTTCAATATTATGTATAAGGATTCTCTCAATTCCCAATGTGTACTCAAATGTGAAGCTATTCAATAGTCTTTGGCCATAAATCATAGTGCTGTTATTAGAACTTTGCTACCACATTAATTCTTAAACTTTAAACAGAAGAACAGAGAGTGAAACATAGGAAATTAATGAGTCAGAAAAGACTTTTACCTCATAGTGCTGTCAAAATCCAAAAGTTTAAAAGTCAGGTTGGGGAGACAACATTCTACAGGAAGAAAGCTGTCACTGGGAAGTTTAAGAGATTCACCTAAAACAGACAGATTTCAGACACTTGCCTCTAAATATGCCTTTTTTTTTTGCAATATTTCTTTTATGAACATTTATTGTGCCTTGAAATTCTCTACTACATTACACCTCTCTTTGCTACTTCATTTCCCTTTTGAATTTTGTTTACAGGTTTGTGCTCCACTAAGGAATACTGCCTCATTCAGTGTTGTCTGTTATATTTGCATAACATGAAGAATGTTCATAAAAATAGTTAGACTGCAGAGAAAAGTTTACAGATGTCTAGCTTGTTGATTCTGCAATGAGAAGTCCTTACTTGCCTCAAGATTCCTAAAGGCAAGTGAGGCAAAACAGCTTATTTTCACTTCAGTGACTCTTCTAAAAAAAAAAACAACTTGTTATTTTGTGAGAAAATATTACTTAATTCTTAAAGAAGGAATAAGAACAAAGAGGAAAAAATCCTTGAACTTTCTCTATTTCTTTCTTGTGTAGCACTTCTTGCAGGGCTGAACACTGGCAGTTGGAAAAAGGCAAAAACAATCAGTTCGTTCAGATAACAGTGGCCTGGAATGGGTAATGATCAAGCTGGACATGTGTTCCTTAAGGTTAATGGTAGGAAATATTAAAAGAGTCCTGATTTGAGATGTTGCTGAAGGGACTTTTTTTCTTTTTTTTTCCCTAAAAGTCCAGTGGACTTTAAAAAAATACTTATTTGCTAGTTGCTTATCTGGACAGAAGGTTTAAATGCTTTAGAATTCATCTAAAATGCAAATCTCAGTCTTTCACAGTTACCTATCGTGGCCATATTATAACTGCTTTTGGTCAATTTCCTTGTAAAAAATATTTTCAGTTTTGTTTAGGAATGATGGTTTAAGTTTGAATCACCTTATGTCATGGAATAAATGTATTTATGTTTTTTTTTCCTTCAAGGACCCCTGTAATAGCTGGTGTTCATGTGCTAAAGCTAATTTGTACTAATCAGTGTAACAAGGCTATTTCAAGATAAGTCAAAGACTATCTGGGGAAAACAATCCTGTGAATTCAGTTGCACTGCAAATTTTATTATACTGGGCATATACTTGCCAAAAGTGACATTTTGTTGAGCTATCATCTGAGAGGTTTACTTTTGCTGTGTAGTGAATAAAAGGTGTAGGGTTTCTATCTTCAGCTACAGCAATGTCATCACAAGTTAGCACTCAGGAGTACGCATGCCAAGTTCATGCTAAAGTTAAATATGTGCTGAAGTGTTTTCCTGAATCAGAGCCATAATTGCAGCAATTTAATTAGATCATAATGTGTTTCGTTAAAGAAAAGTGGATCCCAGAAGAAATGGTGTTCTAAAAGACAACATTTCTTTCTTAGAATCTTTTCTCTGTGACAAGGTTCACTTCTCTTTTTTCATATTCTGGCACGAGTAAGTATATATAAGAGTACAAACATTAATGACACTAGGTTGTAAATTTTATTTAAATGGCAGTATTTTTGCTGTCATTGCTACTTATTCTTCTTTAAATGTCCCATGCCACTACTAAGTCAAGTTACCACAGTCTTGGAAAGTGTGATCGGGAAACTAGCCAGTGAGCAATTGAAGTTAACGTCTTTCAGGGCTATCATATTGAGGCCAGTGAAGTTTTCAAATATATCAGAAAGTTAACCAGAGGTACAAAGTATCATGAGTAAATGGAGTAGAGAGAAGATGTGGGTTGCAATGACTGGATGTTACTGCTGCTAGTCACTGGGGATCTTCCTGCTGGGATGCTGTCTTGTGAGTATTTCTTCCCTTTTGCTTCCATAACTGCATCAGTGTTTGAGCTGCTGGATATCTGTTTGCCAGAATACGTCATCTTGTTCTGTCCCTCGAGTGAATGAGCAAGTGTTGGTGATGGCAAAATGCCAATTTTTAGTGCATGCTAAGGAGCCTGCTAGGGGCAAAATTACCTGTTTATTTTTTGTAACACCAAATCATTAGAGAAGCTAGCATACATAATCATACACTTTTCAAAATATTTTATTAGTCTTAATAATCTGCCCTGCTTTGCATAAATCCTGCATCAGGTATCATCTAAGTGGCAATGCACTTGAACTGAAATGAAAAAGGCCAAAGGTGAAAAAGTTTTTTGTCATTGCATCATTTGTAAGCCAGAATGCTTGGTAACAGTGTGAGGAAGGCTTTTTTGTATCTTGTTAGTGTTTGATTGGTTGGATTTTTTTTTTAATTAAACAAAGACATGAACTCTGAAATTAGTGTTGAATGTAGAACTGTAAGACAATTAACCTGAACTGATGGAATTTGCAATTAATATGAGACTTCCCATGATGTATATTATACCTTGATGTAGGTATACTGCATGACTATTAGTGGACTTTTTTACACTACTTGTGTACCTTGTAGCTGAATCATCTCACAAATTTATCAAAAAGAGCCCTTTTAACCTAGGGAAAGGGCAAGACAACCTGTGCTGTACATGCACGGAATAGAAAATTACAGGTCAGACAGATGACAAACAGAAATAGTTACAGAAATAAGTGACATTTCCTAGAACCAGAATAGTTCTTGATATTTCTCTTCCTTCAGTTCCTTCTGAAACTCAGCTAGAATTGGATATTTTAACTATTTGAAGGGTCTTCTGACAATTTTGTCATTGTATGGATTAAGTACACTAGAAGTGAATTTTTAATATTGAATTCTCTTGTTCAATCTGCTTGTTCATAGGCAGGCTGCTAAAACGGAACTCCTGGGAAACTGGTTAACAGAAGCTGTTAAAGGAACGTTTATTGTACCACTTTTTTCTTTCTTTTTATCTGTGTATGTGTATATATATTGATTGCATATTGGAAGTAAGTGCAAGGCTTGGCCACTGGATGTAACTGCAGCAAATCAGAGAGGAAAAAGCTGAATGTAAATGTTTGTAAGATGGGAAATATGAGGAGAGGGCCAGGCTGGAGAGGAGTTTATCTTAAGTACCACGTCTTTGAAAACAACACTTTGAAGTGTTTTCTGTAAACCTTTCAAAGGGATAGAGACTGAAAAAAAAGAGCAAGAGCTAACTAGCGGATAAGTACTGGGAGGATAAGCCAGCTGGAATATAAAACTCTCTCTCTTTGCAGCAACTGCCTGTGAGCCCTTTAAATCTAGCCGTTTAGACAGGAGGCACAATGATTGAAGTGTTAAACATATAGCATATACAACTATCCAAGTACTACTTCCATGTGCTGGTAATGTGAAATGATGGGTGTTCCATGCTCTATTCGCATGGAATTATTAATAAAATATTTGAGAATAGTTATCAATTAAATGCCAAGTGCTTTTTAAATTGTATGAACAGGGATAAATTTATCAACTACGGCAATGCTGTCACGGTTACAGTTAAACAGTAACATGTAGCTAGAGACAGAAATGGTTTAGCCGATTGGAACTGCAGAGGACTTCAGTCAAAGGGAGCACAGTTCCCTATGGACTGAAACAACCAAATATGAAAATCTGAGGTCCTGCTCAGCAATAATTGAATTCAGTATTCATCATCGTGGTTCTTTTTAAAGCAAGTTTTTAGAACTAGAAATAAAGAATAATAGCATAAACAGAGAAAAAACTGAAACATTTCCAAGTCTAATTGTATGTTAACAGCTGAAGTATGAAACCTCATTTACTCCACAGGATTCATTTACCCATCTACTGAACTACTTATTTACATTTTGCCCCTTGGACTGAAGGTAAAAAAAAAAGAGAAAAAAAAGTCTTGAAATCTAATCCTTTTTATCCACATCTGGGAACAAATCTTGAAAGACAAAATGTAGATTTTGCATGAATTTGTCTTACATTTCTCTTCTTTTAGCCCTGTAATTTTATCTGTATTGACTTTGTCATGTTAACTCTCCTGCATCTTGCCATTTCCTTTCTCCTTTTCAAGTTTATGAAGATATTTTGCTCCACCTGTATCTGGTGTCAACAAATTTAATGAATTTATCCTCAGTTACCTCTGAAAAAAAGATAAAAACTCTGCAAAAACCTGAGTTATATTTTCTGCCTATGCTTTAACACACATAAATTTCTTCAGCTGCTGTCTATATTTCAACCCTGGCTCACTTTCTCGGAAGCATAGAATGCCTGGGCATTAAAAACTAATTTATTTGAAACTGTTTAAAGATTTTATTGATAAGTCTGATGCTTGTAAGAAATGAAGTATCAAGTTTACGCATAAATGAAAAATGAAAATTTTCTGTCAAGATGGTATTTTTTTCTGCTTGTATACATGTGTGTATTTCAAATAGTGCTTTGACAGCTTTGTGGAGGTGGAAGAGTTTGAGCAAATTGTGAGAGATAATCTGATGCATTTACTGTGAACAGGTTGCAATAATACCAACAATCAGGAAAGAATAAGAAGAAAGCTCAGCCAGGCTTTTGAGGAGATAATTTTTTTGATCTTTGAAAAAATAGAACAGATTATCCAAGAAAAATGAGTTGAAACTTATGGTATAAAAGAAAAGTTTTTAGTAAAATATGTGCTCTTCAATTTTCTATGCTTAAAATGGAGCAAACAGTTTTGCCAAAGTCCTTTTATTCTTTTCTCACTTATACTGTATTTTGTAAACAGCAGAGTGAACAGTTTATCTCTTCAAACTGACAGGCTTTAGCTTACAGTGTCTTGCTAGCTAGTTAGGTAAGTTTTTTTTTTTTTTTTACTACAGTTATTGCAGAATGACATAAAAAGAGTTCTGTAGTTACCAGAGTCGGAATTCAATTAAAAAATGTTTTTTATAGTGTCCCTTGATGGACTTTGCATGTGTTTTTTAGCTATATAGTCTGGGCAATAGAAGGAAAGTAAAGCAGGGACATGGAGGTGACAAGTCCTAACTTTATTAGGAGTGATAGGTGTTTGTGATTTCAGTGCATTACAGTTTTTAGATTAGTACTATTATGACACTAAGTTAGTGACGGAAAGACAAGTCTCAGTAATAACTACAACCAAGATACTGATAGCATTATGTAATTGTTTGCAAATTCATGTTTAATTATTAATTTTGAGCTAGTGGCTCAAAGGTTTTCATGAGCTTCAACAAGCAGTTCCTAAAAACCAGTATCCAAAGGTAACAGTCCAATATAAATTATGTCATAGAGTCTTTTCAAAGCTTTGAAAAGTCTGTATGAAGTTGTATGAAAAAAAGCCTTTTCCCAAGAAAGTGTGTTGATTTTTAGAACAACTTATCTTTTTTTTTTTTTAATTTACCTAATTTTTTTGTGCTATTCTATTCATTGGTGTTTTAAAATTATTATTTAACTCTTGTTTTCAGAAAGCAGACATTAGTTAAATATGTGAATGAAGTAAAAAAGCTCCAAAATCTGGGGACTGATGTAGACAACCATTTTTAGATTTATCTTTTGCTTAATCATTTCTTTAAAAAATATCTTTAATAATAAGGTCAATCTGCAAAACTCTCTCCACCGTAGGTGGATAAATCTCTTCTTCTTAGTGTCTCTTTAGTTTAACTGTGTTATGTACACAGTTACTGATA
The DNA here is from genome assembly GCF_012275295.1 of Melopsittacus undulatus. Lineage (NCBI taxonomy): Eukaryota > Metazoa > Chordata > Aves > Psittaciformes > Psittaculidae > Melopsittacus > Melopsittacus undulatus. Next base: position 42,155,475 of record NC_047530.1, on the reverse strand, counting down.
CAAATATAAGTTTTTATCCTTCTTATTTGCTGGTACCTGTGCTCATTTCTCCAAAACATTTGTTTTCTATCTGTCACTGTCACAGGGATTCAAAGTATGCACCCAGTTACACAAACTTTTTGTTGAGTTTGGTGAAAACCAGTTTCTGGCAGCTATATGTGACATCCAGTTTTTGTTGAGAACATCATTCCTTTGATGGAAAAAAACCTCAAACATTGACTTTGTATTTTCATCATACCTAAATTTAGATATCTATGCTAAAAGATATACAAGGTAGTCTTACGTGTCCTCTCTGGCCAAGAATAAGGCATCTGTCAGGGAACCCATTTGAGCTATTATATCCCTCTGTGTTTTCTCAATAGATGTCTTAACCCAGGCAGGCAAAGAGCATCTCAGCTATTGTTTCAAAGGGTTTCTTTTTTTTTAAACTAAACATTTAAACTCTTAATTATGTGTCAATATATTTGAGTTCAAACATCTCAGTGTCATCAAGAATCTTTATTGTGAAGCTTTGAGTCCTTCTACTGTTATGCTAAATGTATGCAGTCTGTACTTTTTTTCACCTGGATATGACTTAATTTATGAGATTTCCATGAATCATTATATTTCTGTTGAACTTGCTGAGCCACCATATAAAACACTTTTTTCTTTTTTTAGTATTTCAAGACTTTGTCAAAATTTTGTGCCCTCAACTTTGCAAATTATTTTTTTTCCAGGTTTTAATCTCATTTTTGTACATAATACCAACACTATTTGGATTTCTATCTAGTTTTTTGTACTTTAAATGTTAGCAGTGATGAGAGAAAAAGCCAACAGCTACATTTGATGCTAGTCTTCATGCTCAGCTATATTCTTGTCCAGAGAACATTAACAACTGTTGAGATTTTATATGACAGAAAATTATTATAAAATATGAGTCTACTCTACCAGACACCTTGGTCTAGCAAACAGCAGATATACCAAATAACTGTGGTCTTTCGATTGTCTTTGAATTTAATTCTGCTATTATTGAGAATTATTTTGAATTACTTTTCTACCAGGGTCTTCAGAATAAGTGTTCTATATAGAATCTAATGGTCCTAAATCTAGCTTTTTCTTCAAGATTTATTTACATTGTATTACACCTTTTAGAGTAGCACAGTTTCTTCTGAGTTTTAGAAATAAATGAGACATTTCAGAATTATTCCACATTTCCAACTATCACTAGATCTATTAGCTTTTTTCACCTGTGATTTCACACTACAAGGCATGCTTGCTTTTCAGTGTTTTATCTGTTCTTAATCTCTGTTTCTCCTCATTTTTCTTTTTTTCTTAGTATTGTTGTTAGTGCTGTCCTGGGTTCAGCAGTAACAGTCATTTTTACTCCTTCTTAGTAGCTGGTGCAGTTCTCTTCCTTTTCTTTGGCTTGAAGTATTAAATTCTATTGTGCAACTCATATTTCTTTCATTCTAGTCTTTGCTTCTATATTTCAGTTCATCTTAAGATTCTTTTTTCTTGGATTTCTTTTCAGTTTGGCAAAGTTAATATTGTGGTTGTTCTTGATACAACTGTTCAGTGTGCTTTTACGTTTGTTTGACTATAATCTATTTGATTTTTCTGATCCACCATCTGGTAAGTTTGTGTTTGTTAGGTAACAAGAAATTGGAGAGAGCTAGGTTGTTCACTAAACACAAATTGTGAGCTTCTCATAATTTTGATGATGATTTTCCTCCAATGCTTTCCCATTGTTCTAGCCATTTCATCATTGTAGCACCCTAAACTGGCATTTAAAAAAAGTAAATAATGTTTTGGTATTCTTTCAAACAAGCAAAGGGGGAAAATTTCTGACCTTAATTCCTTCTCGTTATGTATCTATGTATGAGAACGGCATGTCTGAATTGACATCCTCTGCATGTTATTGAGTTTGGAATATATATTGTATTGATTGAACAGAACTGCTGAGAGACAAGTTGAATGGCATTGTGAATGCAGTTATATTGAAGAGCTTTTTATCCCTGAAACATATGTAAAAAAACCCAGAAATATATATTCTGTCTACATCACCCGTTCATTACCACCGATGTACTGAATTCCTGTCTGCAATTGTTCAATGCACTTTCCTACTGATAACACTAATATTCTGAGGAATGTGCTTTTTAGAGGTTTGTGGGTATTTTTGGTTGGTTATTTGATTTGGTTTTGGTTTTGTTGTTTTATTTTTGTTTGGTTTGTTTGGTTTTGTTTCTGAAGCTTTAGTATAGGGTATTAGGAATTAATTAGGTTTTTGTGAATGGCCATATTGCTAGAATGATAATTTATTCCCTCACGTGTAATTACTAAAATTTTTGCAAGTAAAGACTCCACTTCACGTTTGCATGTATTTACATTTATTCAAGACGAGGAAAGCAACTGTACAAAGTAATCCCAAAGCCAGAACAATTGTTTCGTAATATTGTTGCACATTTATAATATTTTAAAGTAAGTTTCAACAACATTGTTCATGAGCCCATCCACAAGAAAATAAAATTTTATATTACTTGCACATATCTTATTTCTGTTTCAGAAGGCACTCAAAAGTTCACTGATATTTCTTTCATAATATTATAATAGTTTTCTTGTAATTGTTGTTTCCAACTTAAGCCGAATGTCAGTGAGATTGTGGGCAAGAAATCTCCTGCTGAATTCTACAGTTTGAGTCTGCTATACGTTTCCCTCGGGAGAGTGTATTAATGCAGTGGCCTTGTCTTCCCAGGCCCTGCCTTCCTTCTGGTGTAGTCTCTTCAGTTAAAGGGCAGTGCCCCTAGGAATGCCCGCAAAGCAAGTTCCACTGTGATAAATTCTGAAATAAAGTTTTGCAAATTTCTTGAAAGCAGTTTCTGAATCTGAGCGGAAGTCAAAGTCATTGTCCATTGTGACCATGGAGACACAGAAAACCACTTCAAGCCTCTAGTTCAAGTGAATTTAGAGTGAGGGAGAGAAGTGAATTTTTGTACCCATTGCCACAGGATTCTCCTTTTGTGCTTCTTCAATTTTAAGATGTGTTAAATTAGGATATAAGACAATCAACAGATACTATCATGCACTTTTGATTGAATTCCTTAAGACAAGTGGCTAAAAAACAGGAGCAGAGAACCAGTTAAGAGAATGTAACAAAACAAAATAGAGAAACATATAAGCTGGTTAAGAATTCTAAGTGCAACGTCAGTTGCCACAAGAAGTCAAAACGGGGTGAAAAAGTTACTGAACAGTTTTTTTTAAAAAGCCTTAATTAGAAATTCTATCAGTTACACATTATTAGGTCTGCTATGTTGCGGGAACACAGAGTGGGTAATATGAACTATCTTATTTATAATACAACAAACCACAATACCTTCAGGGTGTATATAATCCAAATAATTGTATTTTTGCCACTCATTTCTACATCTTCTGAAAGTTGTTGCCTTGTTGTTTTACCAGCTGGATTGGTACCAAAGATCTTCCTGTTAATATACGTCAGCCACCCTCAGGGTTGTGGACCTAGCTCCACGTGATCCTCATTTCTGAATATGGTTGTGATAATTTTGTGTGAAAACTCTTCCATTTCCTAAAAAATACTGCTGAAATAAAATTATAATTCCAACCTCTACAACAAATTCCACCCTGTATTTTATGACAGTTCCAGGCATTGCAGCCATAAAGGGACTTAGTGAGATAATTATAGTCAGAATAAAGAAAGAACTATGCTTCCTTCAGTGAAAACTTCTTGTCCCACAGTCACTAAAAAAATGACAATTTAAAAAATATATATCAAGCATATTTTTAAGTTCTGTTTTTCAGGCTGCTACTTAAAAGAAAAAATATAGAATGCTGTGTATGCACAATATAACAAAACAATATTTCTAATAGAAATTGTGTGTTTAAATAATTTTCCTGTTCTGTTAATATCCTTGTCAAACATTTTATGTTTCTTTAGCCTTTCATGATGTTAGAGATGTCTCCACATGTTCACACTATTATACAGAGAAGTTCCTTTTCCTTTTCTATTTACAGGGAAAATAAATCCTTCCCAAACTATAACAAATACAACATGAAAAAAAAAAATCTGCAGGGAAATTTAGCGTTAAAGAACATAGTTCAGCTGCTGAATAAGTAATAGACTTTGTTAAATATTTTGTGAATCTGAACAATTTACCATACATATTTTAAATATATATGCATCTTATTTGATCAGCTTTGTGAGCTGGATGTATATAGAATCAACTTTAAATTTTAAATATAAAACCAATCAGAGGAATTTCGGGTACCCTTAGACTCTTAAATTTTAATTCTAATAGGGTGTTTGAGGAAACAAGCAGGTATCTGATTTTTATATAGCTCTTATAATCCACAAAAATATATAAATTTATACAGACAATATCTCAAATTGAAAATTAGGTCTTATATTAAATATTTCTTTTTATTAGTTAGTTTTATTTACAGTAATCGCATGGCTTTATTCTAGGATCTCTTGACAAAAGTAACTGCTAACATTAAATGGATCTGGTGATTTTACTCAGATCTAAATTTCTCTGGAAGAGAAAATGACTTCTGATAAAGCATCAGGTAAAATTAAATGAGAATTTTAAAACAGTTGGATTTTTTTTCAGACTACAAGCCCATGTACATCAGAGTGAGGAAAAAGAAAAACCTGTTAGCTTTATGAAAGGTTTACTAACAGATTGAATAATTTTTAAGGTTTTTTCCTTCAATCACAGAAAAAAGAATGTATGCATGATTGAGCCAAGCTGTAAAGAGTACAGGCAGAGCCCTGTCTGACTTATTTGCCTTTGTGCTAAAGTTCCAGTGGAGGACTTCTCCTGTCTTAAAGTTCTGTGCAACATAAAGAACTTCCTATGTATACATGAAATTTGCTGTCTAAAGTATTTGAGTGTGCAATCCTAAAATATTTTTGTACAAGCATTTTGTACAAGCAGGTAGGTCTTGACTTCTGGAATTATCTAATACAGGTGACACAAAAAAAAGGTGATGAAGACACTAGTGTGCAAAGTTGCATATTATCGTTATTTTAGTAATTAACTATAAAGCAAAGAAAACAAAACTTACAGATGAGACATTAACTATTTGTAATTCAGAGCTGAATGAGTGTGATATAGCTACAGAAAGCAAGATGTTATGTGAGACTATAAGAGTCCTTGAGGAATACAGATAAAAGAAAGATGATACCTGAACAATAAAAAATGTCCTTGGGTGACATGGTTTAGTGTGAGGTGTCCCTGCCCATGGCAGGGGGGTTGGAACTAGACGATCTTAAGGTCCTTTCCAACCCTAACGATTCTGTGATTCTATGATTCTATAAGGGCTTGATTCAATCCATTGAATTTAAAGCAGGCTTTAGACTAAGTCTTAAGAGAATAAAAACCACTCTCAAAAATCCATATTTTTCAATTCCATAATATATTTTTCCATCATATGTTCTGTATTTTAAATGATAAGCTGTTAATTCTAATCTTCAGATACTCTATTATTAATTGAAATATTTAGTAATCTAAAATAGCATCACAGTCAAAATACTACTAAAGGACAGAATGGAGTACTCTGCATTGAAACAAACTGTGGCTGGGATTCATATCTCTGTATTTATTCTCTTAGATTGTGAGTCTTATCTTTTCCAGTGTCTTACCAGCTGAGTGGTTTGGACAACAGCAGGCAGATGATACTCACAGGTTATGGGTGATATTATTTGGATGTACAATTTATCTGGGAAAAAGATACTATAACAAAAGACAGAAACATTTTTTTTTTCACAGAATATGCAGCATGTTAGGCATAAATAAAGTAAGAGGAAGAATATTACTTTTTCCTACAGGCTATGGCAAGTCTTTGATTCCTAAGCTTTTCAAACTAAAGGAATTGTTCCAATTTTTATGCTTTAAGATAAGCCATAGAAAGAACACATTTTGCAGAATATATCTGTTTAATAAATGAAACAAATATGATGATGTCTTTTTGTTTGTACGTTTGTTTGTTTGTTTTTATAGCAGTGGAGCCCTTAAACTTTGGAAAAAAAATCAAAGAAAAATTCCTGGAAAAAAAGATTTGAAGCCATTTTAGTGGATATGCTATCTAGATATATGGAAAATGTCTATATGAATTCTCTCATATTTATCATTAAGGACTGCAACAGCTATTATCTTAGTGGTTTGTTAAGATTATACATTAACCTTTATTGGGAAAAGTTACTTCTCTCAATATACAACGCTGTAATATGTTTACTTACCTACACCTAAATGATGAAAATATGAACAGCTGAAGTCATACTATAGATAATGAAGGTCAACTACAACAGAATCTGCACAAAGTGCATTCAATAACTTGAAGGTTTTACTGAAACCTTTCTGAAGTGATTGTGTGTAAAATATTATTACATAAGGATTTTCACATTTAAATAAAAATTACAGATTTTAAAGACTAACTGCTGAAGGACAAGGGATCAGTAGTCTCATTACACTACCTATTAGTATGTAATACTGGAAAAATTAGACAGACCATCAGACTAAAGGCAAATTTTTTTGTTAATGATACTGTGTCTATACACAAGCACTTATCTAGGCAAATGACACCTGCTCCTTTATCCAACCAAACTAATGTAATGATATGAATAGTACTTTGCATGTTGACATAAGCAATTTACTTGAACGGCATCTCTAATTAAATGTTACTGAAGTTTTGAAAAAAAAAGCATTCTTCATCTGTGCTATGTCACTTCTACTCAAGAACTGAGTATTGTGCTGAATGGACAGTATTTTTAACACAATCTCATGGACTATACTCTGACCTTTTGTGAATATCTAGAACAATCTACTGAAGTCAGGACACAAAAATAAATGTGTTGAATTAGGCTATTTAGGCTTATTACACTACTTATTTTAGCTGGTTAGAAATGAAGTGCCATTTTCAGACATCCTTCCAGTATCTTCTCTTGTCTTCTGCTGTCCAACTGCAATACATTGTATTAATTGGTCTATATCTTCATTTGATTGTTCATTTCTTAGGAGCCTTATGGTCTGAGCTACAAGATGGAATTTCAATGTCGAACATAAATTTTTTTCTTTTTGGTGGACATTGTAAGAAGTGTTAATTTTTAGCAGAATGTCACTGTCTAATTGCTACAAGCATTCATCAGTAAAACACAGCATTTAATTCCATGCCCATCCCAGACTTTGTTACTTAAGGGTCTCTTTAACTTAGATGTTTCTTTAATATGGAATCTTCTAAGGTGAAAATATTCCCTTTGATCTTGAAAAGATCAAGGAAATCTTAAAACATATGATAAACAAATCCCCATAAATTCCATGATTCTACATTTTTTTTTCCTTAAAGTTTTAGCCTACAGTCCTCCTACCATACAGCTGAAGAAGTTTTGGACCAGCCAAATTTGATACTCAAGTAAACTTTATAAAGAATACAGTGTGAACACCTGGGTAGCAAAAGCTGCACATTGACAGGTGGCTGTTATCCATAGCCAATAGTGGTTCATGGAGATTCAATACAACACCCCACATTATTGCTTGCTTAGAAATAAAAATTTTTCCTTAAATGTAGCAAACTGATATATAAAACAACTAATATTTCTTTCAGCACTAAGTATACATGGTTGTTGACAGCATTGTTGCTAACATTCCATGGGACAATAGGTTAAACAACTGCTGCTTGTATCTATTCAATAGGTGAGAGCAAGACATCAGTACTATTGACTAGAGACAATGTGATCAGCATCAAGGTCAAACTTCCTGAGAGGGCAAAATGAAACAGGAGCTGAAATATCATTCTGAAGTCAGTGGTGCCTAAATACATAAGTCAAAAAAAAGAAAGTCATCCCGAACCACGTGAGAATTTTATTTTTAGTCAGGCTAAGTTAGAATTATAAATACAAAAGTGACTTTAAAAGGTCACTTATCTCTTTCTCCTGCCTTAAAGTCAACTGTGCTTATGAAATTTCTGATGTCTTTGGCCTAATGTTGAGCATCAAGTGACAGAAATTCCATAATAACTGATACAGTACAATAACTTATGGTAATTTTCTCCTTAATGTTTCTCCTTCTTAAGTAACAGATCCATGTCTATCATTTCAATTTTACTGGGCTTGCAAAGTGTCCTTAAGCATTAATGATTGCTGTATTTTTCACAATGTTTAAACAGACTGCAAAAGCAGTGTTTATGAAACTATGCATTTGAAGTAATCAAAGAATCAAAGGATCTTTAACTGGACTGCATGCTTTCATTGAAGACCATTTTCCTGGGTTTTTTTTTTTTTTTGTTCCCTTTCATGGAAAATCTAAAAATCTTAATCTTAATAAACACAAGCCTTACGGGGCCTTGAGTTTTGAATCTACCTTAAAAGACATTACAATGCACTTTGAGCATATATCAGTGAAATATATCAGACTGTTACTGTCTTCTACACAAGCAATGGATCTGAAAACTTTGGAGTACAAACAACATTTTCTATAGAAAAATACTTTCTAAGTTACATAAGTTTGACTTTTCATGAAAATTAGACATTCAAAGGTATTGATAGGTTTAGAGCAGATTTTGCAACAGGAGAAGCATCTAAGTATTCATTGGAAAAGGTAGAGGTTGGCTGTCTAATCTATCTGAAAATCCCAAGAGGCAAACATTTGAAAACTGCTAATATACTTTTTGATATCTAGATTCTTCATGCTGGCATTACTTTTAGGGCCAGTCAGTTCTCCTGAATGAGGAAAGAATTTAAATGTGCATTTAATTTCTACCCATGTTGTATAAACTGTGTACGAATCAGAGAAGTGACAACTTGGAAACAGAGAAAAGTAATTTTATTTTTTCAGCTGGTTGTGTAGAAGATCATATGTGGTGTGCCGTTTCAACCTTAGTGACACAAACTACACATTATTACACATATATTGCATGATCTTGTAGAGAGTCTGCACCTCAGAAATGGTGTACAGCTCATGCAGCACTAGAGTTGCAGTGTGTTTACTACAGGCCAGTGATACTAGATTTGAAACTGAAGCTTGGTTGACATTTACCCATGTGATCTGAACAAAATCAGAAAAGATGCAAAATTTCCACAGCATTTTTAATATAACACGTTAATGTCGTTCTAAGAAAAAGTTTTCTAATATCATACTTTCTAGTGTTCACTCCTGTACATGTATTTCTGATAAAATGACACACATTTGTCTGCATAAGTGTATGAACACACTGTAGTACAAACAGGTGCAGCTATCACAATGCTATTTTATGTGTAAATTAAATGTATAATGAATAACGAGTCATCTTATTGTGCTATTCATGTTGAATATTTTATAATTCTTCTTATATGCATTCATGTCCACAAAGGAATCAGAACACATCTGAAAATAAAAAGACAGTGTAAATACTAATGAACTTTATCTGGAGTACTAAAAATGCAATAAATAACACCCTGATTTCTGACTATCCTTAAAAGGTTTACTGGTAAGAGTTTGATTCAAGTGATTTTAGAACAAAGTGAGCCAATTGTCTAATCTCACATACAGTGTATGTCATGTACCATCACCCAGTAAAACTTGCAGCAGCCTCACACTTTTTTTGTCTAAGCAGCAGTACATGCATTAAAAAAAAAATATATATATATTTAAGGCTTTGAGTGTTAAACCCTATTTGCATATTTTTCTATAGTATATCACCCTATTTAAAATTGGAAATTTATTTCCAGGGTGAATTTGTGACCTCCACTTAAAACCATATTTCAAACAGAGAATGACATAAAAATATTTGAAGAATAGTCTCTTCCTCAAAGAAAGTTCCTGTAGATCCTGACATTACCTCTTAAGGCTTTAATTTGATTTGTCATAGCTGGAAAGATTAACAAGAAGAATTTAACAGGTACAGATGATGTTTAACTGCATGCTTTATGGGACAGGTGGAGGTTATTCATACAGGCTACCATTATTTCATTGCAGCTATTTCCTTTGCGTTATCTGTGGAGAGATGGATTCCACAAGGGATTTCATGATTTTGGATCCTCACAGGAAATATAAGAAAAAAGTTATCTCCCTCTCCTCACCAGCCCATGTCAAAACCCTGAACCTCATTATCCTGCTGAAATATAAACCACAGTTCTCACACTTCTTATTCTTGATCCTAAACCTATCTCAATCTCACTGAGATCCTCAGGATACTCAGTTCAGCCTGCTGATGTTCTGCATGGTTGTTCTCAACTATCTTTGCATATATACTAGCTTTAACTTCTTTCTACCTATTCATACCATACAGTCTTCAAGATACTTTCTGGGATACTCACTGTATGTACTTTTCCAGGATACGGTTGGCTCTCTGGGCTGCGAGTGCACACTGAAGCCGGCTCATGGTCATTTTCTCATCGACCAACACCTCCAAGTCCTTCTCTGCAGGGCTGCTCTGAATCTCTTCTCTGACCAACCTGGAGCTGTGCCTGGGATTGCTCTGACCCAGGTGTAGGACCTTGCACTTGTCATGGTTAAAATTCATAATGTTGGCATTGAGCCCAAGGCAATACCAAGGCATTGAGCCCACTTCTCAAGCCTGTCAAAGTCCCTCTGTATGGCATTCCTTCCCTCCAGCCTATCAACAGAGCCACACAGCTTGGAGTCATCGGCAAACTTGATGAGGGTGCACTAAATCCCCCTGTCCATGTCACCAGCAAAGACGTTGAACAAGATCGGTTGCAACACCAACCCCTGCGGGACACCACTCATTACTGGTCTCCAGGTGGACATTCAGCCATTGACCACAACTCTGTGTGCAGCCATCCAGCCAGTTCTTTATCTTAACATATAACCCTAGTAATAACAGAGCCGTTCACTTATTTGTTTTTTCAGTTACATCCTTCAGCACTGTACCTCCTGAAATGTTGTCTATATTGATGTGCTTTATTTTTTTACTCTCTTGAAGAATGGTGAAACTGTAACACAGATATACAGATAAAGAATTATATATCATAAAAATTTAGCTAAGTCAAGTCATGAAATGAAGGCAAGGGCAATATTGATTGGGTATTGCTTTGAAGGCCTATCAATATCTTTGCAATTAAAGCTACAACTTTAAAATTCTGTTACGCAATAGACTGTTATTGCAACTTTAAAGATACAATTATAAAGATTTTTGGTATCTTTGGCAGAATTCTTATAACTTACTTATGTGTACGTTGTCAAACAGATAGGCTATTAATAACAGCTGCCCTTCTAGGCAGGCAACTTATTTACCCTGTATGATACTTAAGACACTTTTTGCATTATTTCTGCCTGTAATGTATCGTCCCAATAGATTCCTACAACAACTAGAAAGAAAAAAATCAGCTGAAAGAAAATATATGTAAAAATTATACACTTGATTAAAACATCCTATTAAAGTATATAATAATAAATTCTAACATTTCTTAGTTACATTTTTAAGGCAGAATAACATATCAGAAATGCTCCCAAAAGATGTATATTGGGATCTTGCCACAGAATTTGGCATATTTTCATATTGTACCAGCTGAAAAGCTTTAGCTTTAGACTGAAGCACTTTTTTTGCCCAATTGTCAAGCTTTCTAGAGGACACAAGAATGCCAAGTTAACATTCTACTTATAGCTTATTAATGAGATTTAACATATTGCAAATTTGGGGGGTGGGAAGGTGGGACAGAATTACTGAAAACACCTGCATGATAAAAACACTTTTTTTTTTAATATTTTTTTTTTTTTAATGTTGTGACTATATGTCTACAGTAAGGTCATAGGGAGTTCACTTTTATAAAGTTACATTACATTAGTATTTTAAAATACTCAATAGCAAATGGCTTTTGGAAAAGCAAATTAACCTTTTGATGTTGAGCTAGTTTAAACTGGCTGTTTAATAGCAGGGCTAATTTGAACCATAATGTAAATACCGTGATATCTCTAAATAATATAATAAAACACAAAATTTCTGAGTATTAGGTCTGATAAGACTGGAGATGGTTTCCTCTTATGCCTAGTTATAGGGTTATTCCCAAAATAATAATTCTGTGTTAGTTCTGTTATTACATATGGCACACAAAATAATGAATTATATATCATAAGCAGTTGAGCTAAATGTAGGAATGCTGCTGTTACTCTTTGCTAAAACTTAATTTAATTTTCAGAAATGAGAACCTGAGCCATAAAGTCAGTTTTGGTTAAACTCATGCAGTATTTTTTTTATGAACATCTGTGTAACACAAAAATTAAGTAATTTATTAGCTAACAATCGAGCTTCTAATGAAGCAAGGAAGCATAACTTAAGAAAGTATAGAAAATCTCTGTTCTTTCTGTGTAGAGAGTAATTAAACTGCAGGAATTAACCTAATTCTTGTCTTGAAAGTCAGAAAAGCCGTAATTTCTAATATACAGAATTTCACAGTGTATACTGATGGACATTTGCTTAGGGTAAATGTTAAAGATTTAATGTACTGTTTTCCTAAAACATATGGAATACCAGGCTGAACAAAAATGTAGATCTAACAAAACCACCAAAAATTGGTTTGATGAGAAAGAATTTCAGTGTGTCTAACTGCAGATGAGGGCACAGCTGCAGAAGCTAAGACTGAAGCAGTCATGAAAGTGAGCATTCTCTTAGAGTATGCTGGACTGAATCACTCACAAGCATGCCAGGTGCCAGATGCTAAAGCACTTGCTGTATTTACCAAGGCATTGAGTCTCAAGCAGCTGTTTGAGGGGAAGTCATAGGTGGAATAAATGACTGTAAGCCCAAACTGAAGCAGAATTGCATAGATTTGAGAAAACCGACATAAAATGTGAAGAAAAAGGAATATAACATAAAAAAGTTTAAAAGCACCTCCCCTGCTTTAGGAACTCAAACACTATTTTCAAAACAATGGTATAATCTTGGATTATGCAAAGTTTTACTAGCATAACAACACTGCTTCAGTTTTATTTTACCCATTTTAGTTGCAATGTTAGAAATGTTCTTACATTAGGATAGAATATACCAGTGTGGAAGTCACCATGGTAAGAGAAACTCATGCATATAATAGGTTTCAATAATGTAACTTGTTCTGCTTGAAAGAATATTCAAAGCTCTTAAGATATTGGTATATCCACCATGCTTCAGAATCGGGGTTTTGGCAGGTGCAGAAACATACAAGCTAGTTCTTTCACACTGATTCTGATAGGAACAGAAACTGCTGAATGTGGTAAAGAAGCATGCATTGCAAATTTGAGTATAGTCTCTGCTATGCAGATTACTTTTCCTTGGAGAAACAAGTACAGTGTTTTTCCTACTACCTTTATTTCCAAGCTTGGAGAGCTATGAATCTTGACTTCCTAAATCATAGAAAGTATTGTATATAGGGACAAAAAAAAAAAATATTCCTTACTGAGATATGCAAGCCTTGAGAAGGAAAATGCACCATTTCTTATTAGACATATCCAACTGGAAAATTTTTAAAACCATTCAGGTTAAGAGTAGACTTAACATCTCCCGAGCATTATATTGAGATCATCTAATCTTATGTGAAGACTGTCGATTCCATCATAGGAAACTATTGTCAATCTGTATCTTTTCCACCAAGCTCTTACTTTAAAACTGGACATAAATAACTAAGTGTATTCATGTTTGATTGCTCAGTCTATAAATACAATGATGAGTCTCCCGAGGCTACAACTATTTGGCAAAGAAGAGTGAATTAAGTTCCTTGTCTTTCAAGCTCTCCATATTTCTTGACCAATGAAGCATACTCTGAAGGTACTCCTATATGCTTTACATTTTGCCTTATCAGCAAGGCACAATAAATAAAATAAAAAAAAATCCTTTTTGTTATAACTCAGTTGTATGCTTTGCAACAGTTCAAGACTTCCCAGTTAGCAAACTGTGAAATGGCTTCATTTACCTAATAAACCTATTCTAGTAGAGTATCTTGTGATGAACAGGACTTCATGGGGAGTGTGGTTTCTGGTCTGGTGCCTATGCCTTTCTGCTCAATGAAGGCTATTCAGAACAGAATCAGAATTGTCAGAAATCCTTATCTATAGTTTGTGGGTTTCTGGGAATTCTTATGACTAAAAGAAACCTCAAAGTTTTCTTCGACACTTCTTGTCTTTTTTTTTTACTGACCAACAGAACACAGATGCTTCACCTTTGGTCAGGCAAGAACGAATACCTCAGTTATTTCACTGGTTGATGCTTAACTATAATCCCTAGTTATCACATCTTAGAAAATCCGTGTCTCAGAAACTGTGATTGCAGAAATTATTCAGTAACATCACAAAACTTTCCTTATTAAGCTATTGAGACTACTTAAAGGTAGGCTACATTTGCAGTTCCTAAGCCAAACATGAGAAAGACTGAAATACTGTGAAAGACACTGAAATACTGTGACTCAGTGTTTTAAGCTGAACAGTTCACTTCTACACCTGCACTTTAAAGAGGTAAATCTGCTGGGCATTAAGCATTCTGAACTTGAATATTCTCTGTTGTACTAGTAGTTGTACCTTGCTAAGGATGCTAACTAGTGGGAGTTGTAACTTTTGAAGAACTACTAAAGTACCAAGTGTTATATTAGAAACCATGTTAGCTATTACAGACAATAGAAAATGCTTTCTTAGTAACTGTAAATTTTATTTCACATAACTATCTTGATTTGGGTAGGTTGCAAAATTTTTTTTTTTTGCATCAGCTAAATTGAGACATTAAAAGTGAATCTAAAGTTCTACATGAAGAAAGGTAGGAATTAACTCCAAGACTATGCAAATTTATTGAACATAAATTTTGTTACAAAGCTTTATTTTATTGTCATGTTTCTGTATTCACAGATTTCAGTGTAAAAAATGTAGGGTTCTTTAACATTGAATCCGTGGTCTTCATTAACAGCAACGTTTGCAGGTTTTTTTGTGATGTCTTGATATATACATATTTGACTTAATTACAGACTTGTTTATCCGTGTGAAGCACATTTGGTAGGCATCATTGTCAGGGTCTATAAAAGCATCACCATTTTGTGCTGACAACAGATGGCACAGGAACCAGCCATTAGAGTTTCCACATCTAGAAATATCTGCTCCTTGCTAATGACTAGGTTCAGCAGATGAAGTGTCATTGATGACTGAGATATGGCAATAATACTTTTTTATTCACTACCACTTGTAGGACTAATAATGTGTCTTATTAGTGTCCTACAATGCGTAACTGACAAATAAACCTCTAAAATGGAAGAAAGATCAGAGGATGTGGGCAAGGATGATGTGCCTGTGAAACTCAGGAATAATGCAGGGTGTGACTGACCACAGCTGTAGCAAGGAAGCTGAATTTGTCTCACCACAAAGGGGACCAGAAGGTGGCTTACAGTTTAAACAGCTATCAATAACTGAGTGGATCAGCTGGTAGTGTAAATGTTTCTCCCTGAGTCCATTCAAAGAGCACATACCTCTGTGGCAGGGGGACCAGCATGAGGGGAGTGAATGAATGGCTCAATCACAAATTCTAAAATATCACAATTAGAAAATTTGATCAATTTAAAAATTAAAGTTGCTTCTATATTCCTGAACATTGCCAAGTCCTAAACATTGCCAAGTCCGTGTTTGGGCTTCTAGTCTAAGCAAAATAACCAAGTTTAAGAGTTCAACAATGTTGTCAGTATTTTCTGGACCCACTAGGAAACAGACCTATTATTTTCTACAGCAAGGCTTTCATTTGATGCTGCTTACATTACTGTCCAATCTAAGATAGTCATAGATGTTTTCACAATAGCCTGATAAGAGACGTTTCCTGTCTTTCTAGGGAGCCAGCCTCCCATCCCCGACTACCCACTCTACATTAGCTCCGTGGGGCAAGGTTCTGAAGGACTGTGACATAGCCTTGACCTGCTGCTGTAACTCCATCATTTTTTGTGATTATTCTGTTTATATTCAGGGCCATCAAAGCTGAGAGGATATGTCCTACTCATCTGTGATAGCTCTCCTCTAAAGGGAGCATGCATGGAAGAGTTAAAAATACAGATGGTAGCAGAAGTCGACTGCTGGCCAAACCAGGTATCTATCTCAATCCCAAAGTCAATGCCTGTGTCTCTACCTATCTTGCTAATAGCTGGGAAGGACCTCACTAAAGTGCTCTTATTTTTCTTAAAATACTTTCCTCTAAAGACAATGTTTTAGACAAATCAAATGATCTTACTCAAGAGGTTGTATTGGTGTTTTGTTGTTTTTTTTTTACCCTGAGCTACCTTTAAATGACCTTCTAACTTCCCTGCTCAAATGTTACTGCCACCGCACTTGCTTTTGTACATTAGTTGTAGGATGTATAGGGTCTTAAAGGATGCATATGATATTATTCCTGCCTCATTTTTTTTTTTTACACCACAGGTTCTGATTGCAGAATACCTGCAAGGTCACACTGCTGAGCTTTGTACTATTCTGCTCCTTAATCTTTTTCTCAAATTTCAAATATTCAATTTCCTTGTGATAAGCTGAAAATGTTTTCCTTTTTTATTTTTTTTTCCCTGTCTTTAACAAACTACTCTAACTGTTTGAAACTTTGCACAAAGCTGTAATTCAGTTGTCTTAAACATCTTCTGTAGATTTAGTGTTATCCTGGGGGAATACAAATAATTTTCCTGCTTTTCACCCAGAAAGGCTTACAGCTTCCTTTCCAAATGAGCTATTCCTCTAAGCTATCTTCTAGGCAAGAGAGAGTCTCTCTCTCTCCCCACCTCCTCTCTCCTTCCTTCTCTTTTACTCTCTCTTCCCTTCCCTTCTCCTAATCCTAAGAAAACCACATCCTTAAATTTCTAATTTTCCTGCTTCCACATGTAGCCAGCCATGTAAGGCTCTGTTCTAAGTTCAAGCCAACAAACTGTGTCATACAGTATTAACTGGAATTTTGATATATCAGTCTTCCTACTTTCCAAAATGCTGGAATTTACACAAACACACACAGAAAAATTAATTTTTAAGAAAGTTGAACTGCAGTGTACAAGTAAAAAACTTTAGATATATTTCATTTTAGGCAAATTATATTTTTCTAAGTAGTTTTATAATATACTAAAAGCAATAAATGTAATAAAAAAGTTGTTGCTGCACACAAATCTTGAAAAAAAAAGTGTTTATTACAGGAAGTTGTAGTTACGGATAGCATGAGAGCTGACTAGGCTCTTGAGGATGGGCTGCATTTGGTTTTTATTACCCTAAAGACTGATATTCACTGTCTCTAGCATGAGATAAAGCTAAAGATATGTATTTAAATTTTAAGGAAAGATTTTACTGAGAGAACTATATATTTCCATTTACAGTCCCCCAGACATAGAAGTATTGATGGTAGAAATTACAATGTAAGCTGGTTTTGTTTTGTTTTGTTTTAAATCTATATTTTGCTAGTTCTTTTTTGAAACATTTACCTTTTATGCCTAGTTTAACCAAGTAAATAATTTCTTCACTATAAAAGACCTTCATTATAGATGACCTTTTTCTTAAATAGTGTTTTGTCACAATTCTGATCATTTTGTTATGAGGAATAGCTTGAAGTATCATATAAAATGCTAAACTATATTAATGAAAATTCTTGGGAGATTGTAACTTTTCCTTCTGATAGCAGAAAACAATATTTCAGATAGACTGACAGGTGTTTATAATGTGAAAATATTTATTGTATAGACACAGTGATACAAAGTTTACTTATTTGGATTCCTCTGTTTCCCTAAACAGGGTCATGTTGCCTGAGGTGGGGAGCTACAGCTGTGAATTGTGCATAACTGTCTGAGCAAAGACTATTCCTGTTCAGTCCCTCTGAATGGTCTGCCTGTATTTTTATCCTGTTCTGACCGCATCAGAGCAGCTGTCAATTTCTCCAAAGGCTGTTGGCTCAGCAATGTCTGTCTCCCTACAGCATGTAAATTTCTATGAACTACAGTGAGACAGCACTGCTTACAGAGCTGCTGAAGCAGGTGACACTGGGAATCTTGGGTGGCTCTCTGTAGATCAAGAAGTTATCAGGAAGGGTCTGTTGATCCCTTAACTTCTGAGTTATCTACTTATACTCCAAAAAGCATCTAAATGATACTCCAAAATCTTTTTTAAAAAAAAAATTGAACTAAAAAAGTGCATCAGAAATTAATGGGTTTTTTAATACTTAGCTCAATCTTATTGTTCTTTCATAATTACAGAATCAAAAATTAGTTTAAATTTATGTGTGTTTTTGTTTGTTTTTTTTCTTTAATTATTTTATTTAAGTTTTATGGGCAAACACACAATTAATTTCCTTAATATTACCTTTTTTTTTTTCTACACACAAACTTTAGAAATTGAGTATTGCAGTTTGAGTGCATTATACACAGGTTACTTTGGAAAGAACTGAAGAGCGTTTGACATTGAGTAATGTGAACTCTACCATAAATAAATAGGAATTTTTGCACTCTCTCTAGTCTGAAAATGGCCATATGAAACAAACAAGCAATGAGTTTATTAAAATAGACATTTAACCATATTTTAAAGCAACCGTCACCTAAAAACAAAATTAGGAATATAAAAATAATTATAAGCTGTAATTAATCTGACTACATGCATTATGAAATACTAAATGAAAGGAGGTAAATGGAAGACAAGTGAGAAAACCTTTGTTAATTTTCTGCAGTGTAAAGTGAAAGAATAAATTTGGTAATATAATTCTAAATTTATACTGTTCCAATTTTAATTCTTCACAGTTTCTAGAATACTAGTAGAAATATCTGTCTTGTTTAAATTCTTTACTTTTAAATTGAAACACATTTTTATCAATGTTTTTCCAGTGGGATAAAAATACATCTACAGCTGAATCTGTGAGAAACATTAAGTTCTAATCCTTTAGCAATGTGCTCTTTCCTCATGGTTCTATGCTGAATTCTATAAATATATCAAGTAACTCCTTCTCATATATTCCAGCTGTGACACTTTATGACATTGTGTGGTCCAGCTGCCTTCTCCATGTTGTTTGTTAATATCTCATTCATATATAAACAAAAGATTAAGAATATTGAATTGATTGATGGAGCTTTTATGTCAATTCATTTGTACTGACAGTATTCAGCTCAAAGCTACTGGATGTTGCTGGTACACAGTAGCAGGAGCAGTTCATTACCTGTGCTAGGGCTCCAGCTTTTTCAAGAGGAGGACATAAACTGCATTAATCAAAGGCTGGTCATCTTTGGATTTACTTCAAGACCTGATTTTTGAAAAGTCTTTGATGCTTTGAATGGGGTCAGAGTGGCATTTCAGTAATGGTTTTTCTTTCTTCCACTTGGCAGAACTGGTAGACTATCTTATAATCAGGCCACAAAAAAGACAGGAAGAATCAAAGCAGCTACTGACTTTTAGAAGGCAAAAACCTGAAAGCTGCTTAGGTATTTTCTTAATGACTTCTGTAAATATCTATGAAAAAGGTGGTAACTATGGGTTTCAATTCAGGATCTATTTGTTTTGTAGGTTTGGGACTCAAACCTCAATAATTTTATAGAAAACTTTTGAAAGTAACCTGGCAGTTATTTCAGATAACTTTCAGATATCTTTCTTATGAAATCTTCATCTTTAAATTTGCTGCACTGTCCTCTTACCCACTGTGCAAGGAGACTTATATGCATAAAACTACAATTGTAGAACTGATTTGCACCTTTACTCAGCTAAGTAGCTTTAACTCAGATTTCTGAAACTGCCAACTAATTAAAATGGCAGTCCTCCTGTTGCTGTTGTTACTATTATTAATTATTATCATTATTAATGTTGGTTATTATCCATTTTCAGGAGCTGCGTATTCCCACCATAAAAGTCTCAGCTCTGCATAAACTGATATATTTTAGATCATGTATTAGTCAACATATACAATTGGATATTTTAGCCTAAAGTGAGTATTTATACTTGCAGTTCTTGTCAAATACACATAATTAGATCAAGCCTATGGATCACATTTTACACAACTAGGACATTTTGCTGTGTCTGGAAGAATTTTACCTATCTGCAGTTCAATTATCCACTCATTAATTTAAAAGGCTAATTTATTGACAATTCTAGCTTGAAGTGACCTGTAAAAAAACAATTGTTTTTTAGGTCTGATTAATTTACTTGTCTCAAAAACAAATATTTCTTTACATTAATTACGTGTTTGATCATATGTTGAACAGTTACTAAGCCCTTAAAATGAAACTATTAGGGTGGGGTTTTTTTGTTGCTAAATAAAACACCTGGAACTCTGTAATAAATACGATTCTTACAAGAAATTGAAGGTTTTAATTTCTTTTAGTTCACATAGCAATAAATCAAGGCAGCTAGTTCTGAATGCTTTCCCTATATAATATAGAGGGGGTACTGAGGTTCTCACTTTCTCTGGCATATACTGATTTATATTAGGTAAATAACTGAGGTGCTTTGGTTTGTTTATTAGCTTTACCTTACCCACCAGAATTCTACTCAGATTCTTTGGTATCTGGATAATTCCCAACTATAAGACCTAAACCCCTGATATTCATTCATGCATTTTAGCATTGTGATATTTCTACATTCATTAAAAACACTAGCAACATGCTGTTTAGATAATGTGACTTTTAACACACAAGTATTTTCTTTCTTTTCCTCTCTTTCTACCCTTCCCTGAGCTTTTAGTTTAGAAACACGATGGTTAATACATATATATTTACAGTCAGTAATTAATCCAAGAATTCTGAAAAACTGTCAGATGTTTTTCCTTTTTTTTTTTTTTTGTCTCCAATTAGATTTGCAGATGGCAGAAGGAAAAACAAATCATGAATGTTGGTAAATAAGAAGTCCTGCATGAGTGCTTTTTAATAGCTTATCATCAACATATAATCGAACTGAATAACTGCTGCATAAGAGAGTGGCAGTGAACCAGCAGCTGCCCGTAGGCAATGCTTTGTTGAGGAATGTCACTGCGACAAAAAGTGCTGGACGTACAATGCATCATCAGCATTTGTGCTATAGGCAAGTCATGTAGGTGCATAGGAATCACCAGGGTTTGGTAAGTGTAAGTGTGTCAATGACATTTGAGTGGTAATAGATGGATAAGGGGCAAGTAGAAAGACAAAGAAGACAAAAGACAAGCAAAAAAAAAAAAAAAGAGGAAAACTGCTTTTATCACTAAACGGAAATTACCTTCAATGCTGCAGTGCACCACTGACTTTGACATCTGAAGCAGCAACAGAGAGAACTTGATACAAGATACTGGTTATAGCTTTTTCTTTGAAAGCAGCTAAGTCTGATTTTTCTACTGGTAATGTTAATCAATGTTCTCTCAAAAAAAAAAAAACAGTGAAGAGAATAATATTTTCTTAAGGCCACAAGAAATTATTTGAAAGCTTAGATCTGTGAGTGAATGTGTGTCTGTATATACCTGTATTTGTGGACTAATGAAGCATGAGAGTGAAAATACTTGTGTATTTTTGCTCGTTGGAATAAAGGCCATGTTAGACAAAATATAGAAAATGTTCTGTGATAGATGCATTTGCTATCTTTATTTGTCATAAATTCCTCTTAATGGGTACTATATATCAAACCTAGAAACTTATACATTAGGTTTAATTTAGATTTAGATGCAAACTCACTTCCTTGCTTGCTTTTCCTGGAAATGCATTTTATTTTGCACCTTTAATTGCAAACATTTTCCTTCAGTTTTTCACTGAAATAACAAAGCTGAGTAGCACCTAAGTAGTTGTTACTACTTATGCAAAAAAAAAAGACTGTGCACATCAAATAGCACTTCTCTTCACGCTGTTCTTTCAATTTGTAGGAGAAGGGAAAATACCATTAACCATGCTTTACATTTAGACACGTGAGTGAAATGCCCTGTATAAATTCAAAGGCTTTGACAGTAGTACAAGCCTACATAAACCCAAGTCTCTTGATCTTCCTTTTAGAACATGTTTAATCATATCTCTATTGCATTCTCAGTTCTTAATTTTGAAATACAAATCACAGTTTATGTAAATTTTTTTTTGCCAATTGCTATTAGCCTGAAAAAACATAACACATTCACAAATCAAATTATGTTCTTATTATTAAGGTTTATTTTATATGGAAAAAAATTGTCTTTATAATGTAGCTCTATGCTACATTTTCTACTTAAGCTGTCAGTCAGGGCATAGTGATGTTTAGTGCCAGCTGCTTGCAGCGGTGCGTGTTTAACAGAACCAGCAGTGACAGTCTTTAGCAGCCTAAACAGTTGCTCCTGAATTGCTTTGAGCCACTCAACATTATGACAGGTAACCTAAGCTGAGAGTTTGTTTCATTACTTTTGTAGAAGAAAAAGCTGAGCATGGGTGTTTGCTCACAACTTGGGCACTTTTGACAGCAAATATGAGCTAAATTTCTTCCATACCAGCACAGTTAATGTGTGGAAGGAATCATTTCCAAAAGCATGCCAATCTAACTCTGCGTGTAGAAAAAGTAAAATTCCTCGATGGGCTCAGATACATACATTTCATAACACAAGTACATTAACATACTTGTCTGAGAGACCAACATTATCCTGCTCAAACACTGCTCCATAATAGGTGGACTGGGAAATATCAGGTGAAGAATGCTTGCCTATCTATATCCCTGTCTAAAACTAATAATTCATAATCACAGCAAACTCTGTGTGCTGAAATTCACAATTCACAAAAGCATTCTCTGCAGTGGAGAAATTTAAATAAGTTGCCCGTCTGCCTGCATGAGTTTTTACACATCTGTCAGCTAACTCTAAGATTCAGACGCAAGTTCCAGCAGCTGGGTATGAGGTAGATATCCAATTTTGTCTACAGAGTTCTGGGTCTATTAACCAATTAAGTTGTTGCACTCATTCATGTGCTGCCTGGGTTCAGCAGTAGCAGTAATTTTTTCTCCTTCTTAGTAGCTGGTGAAGAGCTGTGGTTTTGACTTTCGGCCTGGGAACAGCGCTGATAACACCAATGTTTTTAGTTACTGCTCAGATGTTTAGCCTGACCAACGACTTTCTGAGCCTTATGCTCTACCAGGAAGGAGGGGAAGCTGGGAGGAAGCAGAGACAGGACACCTGACCCAAACTAACCAAAGAGGTATTTACATACCACAGCACGTCATGCCCAGGATGTAACTGAGAATTACCCAGAAAGTCTAGTTCACTGTGGGGTGGGGTGAATTATTGATTTGCGGGTGGTGAGGTGTTTTATTCTCTTCCCTTGTTATTTTCTTTATCATTATTACTATTGGTGGTAGCAGTAGTGGTCTGTGTTATACCTTAGTTACTGGACTGTTCTTATCTCAACCCGTGGAAGTAACATTCTTTTCGATTCTCCTCCCCATCCCTCCGGGAGCAGGGGGAGGGTAAGAAGGGGGGGAGTGAGAGAGAAACTGCGTGGCTGATTTATTGCTGACTGGGTTTAAACCACAACAATACATATATTTTTACACCCACTCTAGTTAAAACATGGACTATTTCCCTGTTTAATAAGCAATTGTAGCATGTTTCTATGCATTCTGATGGCAAAGAATTAGCCTTCATTTTAACAGAGTTAAGACTGCAGGTGTCAGGGCATAAAAGTGGGAGGAAAGAGCTTCTACTCGTAGATACAACTGTAGTATCTTTGACATGTAGCCTGGCTGTCAGTGAAGTGATAACTTGACACACACTGAGCTGCTGGGCTGGTGCACTGTTGCCAGCTGAAAGCTTTGAGAGGCCTTTTATTTTACCAAGAGGCTTTCCCATTTTACAAAATGCTACCTTCTTACTGAGAATGTATGTTGGGCATAAGCTGACATACTTCATCTGACCACAATTACTGTAACCAGAGGCAACACAGTCAAAATAGCATAGTCTGTACTTCTTGTTTAAGTATCTGTTCATTATTATGCAGACCTTGCAGCAACATCCAAAAGCTTTTTTTTTTCTCAGATGAGGTCAGTCAGTTAGTAATCTCAGCTAAATTACATCCAGAAATAAAGATGAAGAAATTTGTTTTCCCATGAACAGCTAAAATTAAAAAAAAAAAAAAGCAAACCAAAAAACCACACAGAGAAATACAGAAGCTCAGCTTTACCGCTTGAAGTGGATAAAAGAGCAATACATCACAGTATATATTCTTTGGATTTGGGGGTTCTTTGGTGTTTGGTTGGTTGTTTTTTTTCTTTCTGAGAGAAAAAGGCTTATTTGAGTGCCTGTAGGATCATGACAAAAACACTTAGTAAAGCAGTCCACTTTTACAGCTTCTCCCTCTCACAACTGCAAGATATCTTCCATAAAATAGATAACCTTATGCTTCTGTGACAGACGGACGCTCCCTCATTCCCTCATTCTAAGCTCTGGCTGAACTCTGAGTTTGCTGGAGAAGGGATCTTTCATACTCCTAATGAGCTCCAGAAGATATTATTCTGAGTAATAGGTTCCTTGTCTCCTGCCCAACACCGCCTGTTGTAGGAATTCCAGTCTGTCAATAACTAGGAAGGGAAGGAGTGGAAACTAGGAGAATACTTTACTTCTCTAATTCTGACTCATGTTCCTGCCATACAATACAACTGATGGACTTCTTTGTCTCTCTTCATACACTTGAAACAGGCAAGGACACGAAAGCTAAGTTAGAAAAATTCTTATAGGATAGCTTGTAGAAAAACTGTTGGAGACTGAGTTGTGTAGATGACAGATGTAAACTGAATAGAATGGTTGTGGAAAAGGTGTAACTAGAGGATTAACTGGCAGAAAATGGCTAAAGTAACAGTTTATGCACATATCTCCAAAAGAAATTTTAACTAGGTGATGAGCTGAATGTGAGAAAAGCAACTGAGAAAAATCTGAGGAGAAAGAGGATGATAGTTTAAAACAGAGGTTTTGTATGCCTCAGGATTTTGAACAGAAGAAAACCAAATACCGTAAAGAAACAGAATTTAAGGCTACTGTAAAATGTTCAAGCATTAAAAGTTAAAGGATTGTTTGTTGAATTTATATGGGCTGAAAGTATAGTTGACCAGCACAAAGGAGGAAATGTTAGATAACTTGGGCAGGCAAACAGCAATAATATTTGATTACCAAGTTTGGAAGAGTAATTGAAAATAGATTTGGGAGTTTCATATGTCAGAAAATGAGTGAAAGAATACAGGAAAAAATAGATTAATTGAGGAGGTGTAAAATAGGTGAATCTTCTACAAAAGGATTGTATAGAATTACTAGAAATAAAAAGAAATGGAGAGACATGATAAGGTATACAATTGTAGGGAAAGAGGACAAAAGCTCGGGGAACATTTTGACAAGAAATTGAGTGGACATGTATGGAAGATGGCTGTGGTTATGTAAAAAAAAAATCTAGACCATGAAAACAGAGCAGGAGAATTCAGAACAATAAATATGTGTTTGTTGATTTTTTTTTTTTAAGGAACAAAACCACCCAGATTTTCAAACTCATGGTTTTGTTAGCTTCATATATTTTAAGGCAACGAGAGACCACTAGTTGTTCTAATTTGAGACATTAGATTAGGGTTATTTCTTTCAGCTTTCTTTGCTTTGAAAGCAGCAGCTCCAGTGTTCAGATCCTCAAGTACAACTGTTGTGCTCCAGGATAGCAGAACCACAGAGTGGGAGCAACACAAGTGTTTCAAGAGCTTTCACTGTCATAAAAATGTTTCAGTGGGGAAAACCTAAGGTGATTCTAAAAAGTAGTATAAGTTCCAATGTGCAAAAATCTATTCCAGCTAATCAGATATTCAGAAAAATTTCTTCCTAATCTAATCTAGAAACCATTAAAAACCTATTCACATGAGTCACAGCTAGCCAAAGATCTATAAAGGGCATAACCTTCTGCTATAATATCAATTGAAATACATGTGTTTGTATTACGAATAATATCTGTTTAATTCCTAGCTTGTAAGTGTCTAAAAGCATGATAAAATTGAAGATAATTAGATTTATATTATTAAATAGAAAGAATATAAACAGCAACAATATTTAAGGCCAATGCTGTAAAATCACCAATGTTTTTGTCATTAGGATGGACCAGAAATTAATTTAGAAGACTTGGTTTGGAGACAGACAAGAGCTTCTAGAGCTTTAATAAAATATATATGGAGAAAGTTTTCTGTCAGGACTTCTTTTGTCAGGCTATAGAGCAATTTTAACAGCATTAAAGTCACAGACAATGATTTTGCTGGTTTCAGGAAACAAGGTCTGGCCTACTTTACTGGTACAGGTGAAGTCTCCAAACTCCAACGCTAATCTAAGTGATGATTAAAGTGAGTTAATGCACATCTGTATTTTTTATTCTGTCAAAATAGAAGATTAAATTAGATCAGTTTACAGAAAGGAAATATATGTTATATGGCATATTGACAGAGCA
The DNA here is from genome assembly GCF_012275295.1 of Melopsittacus undulatus. Lineage (NCBI taxonomy): Eukaryota > Metazoa > Chordata > Aves > Psittaciformes > Psittaculidae > Melopsittacus > Melopsittacus undulatus. The sequence goes on along the minus strand of NC_047530.1, from coordinate 42,129,185 downwards.
GCTGAGGTAAACGGTTCTTTAAAGAAGACAATACATAAGAACACAGGTAATCCCCAAGGAAAATTGATTCAAACTTTTATTCAATATTTGAAGAAACTTTATATCTTGAAAAAGTTTTGGGTTTTTTTCCTCTTTGACATTGTGAGTCTTGACTTTAGGCAGGAGTGGAAAACAAAACCCACATAGCAACTGTACTGTTTGAGGTATTTATGAGCCAGATAGACTAGCAAATATTGGTAAATAATAAAAAAAAAAAATCTGGTTAGTTTTTAAGTTAGCATATTTTCAATCTAAATGTCTAAATGTTTGAAACTATAGCACATGAATATCTTACTGGACTTTTATTATGCTATTCATGAGATCTTCAGCTGAGCTCTTAAAACCTCTTCATTAATAGAGTCTTGTTTACATTTGGGAAAAAAGATCAAGTAATTTCTTTGGTGCAAATGTTGAGACCTGATTACTTTTCTGCATAGAATGTAGAAGAGCTCTCTTTTTTTCTTCTGTGGTTTGGTGTTTTTTTTGTTTGTTTTTCTTTTTTAGCATCTCTTCTTTCTATGTATTTTTTCAAAAATATGGATGAATTATTTCCTGAGTTCTTGTGCATGAGAAAAAAAAATATTAGATAATACAGAGCAGAAGGAAAAAATATAGTACAGATGCCTTTCAGTCTGAGAGAGACACATGAGCCGTAAAATTTAACACATACTCTATTCATCTTTCCTTCAGTCAGGATCTTACCATAAGACAGATCGGTATTGAAAGCTAACTGAACAACAGGTTGGAGTACAAAGTTATTTTGTTTGTCTTAGCCTTAGCTAAGCTTGGATTCTTTGCTAGTATTGAAGAGTAACAAAGCAACAACACAGAGGAAGAGCTTGATTTAATGATGTTGGAATGATGAATGAGCAATTCATCCAAAGCTTCCTCTTGGTCGGGGGAACAGTCTCAGACCTGTGTGTGAACTACTCTCCGGGCAGCTGGATAATAGGTCAAGGCAATGTCATCCCCTTCCTGAGTTAGAAACAGTACTTTCTGTACTTAGGAGAGATGAGTTCCATCCAATGGAAGCAAGAAATGCCATACGTATGAGTCAGCCTTGAGTGTCCAGGTGGTGCCATTACTCAGTTTTTGGACACTATGCTACAGCATATTCATACATTCAAACACTTCACAGTTGTGTAAAAGAAACATCTTTTTCACATTTTCCCCTTTTAATTTTTAAATTAAGGACATTAAAACAAGCACAATGCTCTGAGTTTCTGAACCAGATACACCCTTATTAGATTTCATTTCCCCTGCCATTTTTTCTGTTGTTCCTAAAGTGTGAGGAAGTAATAGTTTAAAAGAAAACCTCCCTTCCCCCAATCCTCGCAAAGCTACAGATGCTTCTTTCTTGCTGAAAAGCAATAAAACTGATTTCTGTCTTGAGTGTCAAAGTCATTTTGCAGAAAATTTCCATGTTGGCATCTTAGACACAAGGTTTCTGAAATGAAATAGAACTTAAATAGTCTACCTAGAACTCAACTGACACGCATAACTATATCATTTTGTTGTCATTGCTTAAAAAGAAATCAGAAACAGAAAAAAAGGATTGTGATATTTTTTCATTTTGACAAGATAAATTTCTTGACCTCAGAATAGTTAAAGTCCTGGGAATCTCAACTACAGAACGTACCAAATTATCCAATATGCAAAGTAATATAAATAATATTATTATTTACATAGTATTATTACTCATATAGAATTATATAGAATTATTATATAAGTAATACCTTTTTTTCTAGTTTAATAACTATTATGGGTCGAACTTGGCTAGACACCAGGTTCCCCTTATGACATTCTATCATTTCTCCTCTCAGCAGCACAAAGAGGAAGAAAATAGGATGGAAAAGAAAAAAAACAACCTCATGGGTCAGGATAAAAACCAGTTTAATAAAAAAAAAACAAACCAAACAAAACCAAATGCAACATGCGGAAGCAAAAGAAATTGAAAGATCTATCCTCTACGTCCAATCTGCAGGTTATGTCCAGTCATTTCTTGTGAAGTAGGGCTTCAGTACGCATAGCAGTTGCTCCAGAAGACAAATATCGTAATCACAAATCCCACTGTCACATTCTCCTTTGTTTTAGCTTTTATTGCTGAGCAAACATCATACAGTATGGAATATCCCTTTTGTCCATGTGGGTCAGCTGTCCTGGCTGTGTCCCCTCCCAGGACCTTGCCCACCCCACCTACTAGCCTTCAGGGGAGAAAGGGGGAATTTTAGAGAGACAGCTTCGATGCTGTGCCAGTACTGCCTAGCAGAAGCCAAAACAGTGATGTGTTGCCAATAACTTTCTAGCTACCAATACAAAGCACAACATTATGATGGCTGCTATAGGGAAAATTATCTCCATCTCAGCCAGATCCAATGCAATAACAAATAGAATATTGACACAAACAGTGTCATTATCTCCGTATCAGACAATCTCTTAACTGCAAATGGGAAAATAATTTATTCACAGTCACTGGGTGGAGTGAAATCTCAGTGAAAAATCTGATATTTCTATGGGCAAATTCTGGATGAACTATTAAATCTACCAGGTGTTACTAACTCTTACACATTCCTTCTAAATTGTTTGTATAACCCTTTTATAACAGCTTTTCACTTGTTGCTGTGATGGGTAAATATTTTCTAATTGTTATAGTTACTATACAGTAGGTTCTTATACATCACTTGCTTTTATTATAGCAAGTCTAAAGAAGAAAAAAATACTAATTTTCTGGTAGATGGTGGTAATTCTCACTGTTTTATTGACTATCTATCTCTAACACTGTCACTTCCAATGTCTTTTAACTCTAAGAAAAGGTAATGATTTGCTGTGTGACGAGTTTACTTATATTATTAAAAATACTGAAGAGTCCCCATTCTAGTAGAGCTTTATGTTACCTTCCAATGCATGTGCATTAAATCCAGCTTTCAGCTGTCTGCCTGACTTTATCTATTTTGAGTAAGTATTCCCTGAAAAAAGAGTTTAGACAATGATTCATCTTTTAAAACTTTGACAAAACTTCGTAATCATACAGCAACAGGAAATTTGTTGGTTAAAAAAACATTGGAATGTAAGACCAATTTTTTTCTGAAATTTATTGCTGAAAACTGGAAAACAAACAAAAGATCATTTCCATATATGTTTTGGTCTTTAGAGATCAATATGAAACCCTCTAAGCCCAGAAAATAATCAGGATGCCTAAGGATTCAGAAGATTCAGAACAAACTATCTAAATGGAAAAATACAGATGTTATTTATATCTGGCTGTAAAAAGCTTTGACAAGCATGCAGCATTAAAGGTACTAAAAGAAATAATAAAATCAGATTCCTGGGTTAGCATGCTTTCAGGGTGGAAAAGAATAAATTTATCAAGGGACAAACCATAGTTGTGGCTGAAGGAAATAAATAAGAAAACTGGAATGAATTTTTTTATTGGCACTTTCTGGAGTGTCAATAAAGAGCTGGAGAACTTGTCTAATGTTTACTGTTTTGTGAATTTTGTTTTCCTACCATATTTGAACAACAGCTTTCTTCTATCCTAACCCCACACGGTAACCAAACACTTTAGCTTCTTGACTTGGAAACCTTCAGATCTCTTGCAATGTAAACAAGCTATTATTAATTATAAACTTGACCTATTATGTTAAAAAGAGTTTGCAATATATATGTACACAACTCTCATCTCCCTTTCCCCCCACTGAAAACTCAACACCCATACAAGAAACATACAGTGCCATGTTTCTAAATCTTTGACATAAGGGGGATATTGCATGATAAAAAGTAATGATTACCAGTGTTCCATTTTCTTCAGAAGTATTTTGAAGAGTGCTGAATTACTTTTTGCTGTGATGTGCATTATTATACTTATGTCCTGGGTTTAGCAGTAGCAGTCATTTTTCTCCTTCTTAGTAGCTGGTGCAGTGCTGTGTTTTTGACTTTCAGCCTGGGAACAGCTCTGATGACACCTATGGTTTTAGTTGCTGCTCAGTAATGTTTACTTTGTTCTGAGCCTCGTGCTCTGCCAGGAAGGAGGGGAAGCTGGGAGGAAGCAGAGACAGGACACCTGACCCAAACTAACCAAAGAGGTATTCCATATAACAGAATGTCATGCCCAGGATGTAGGACTGGGGGCAGTTACCCAAAAGGGCTAAATCACTGCTCGAGTCGGGCTGGGTATTGGTTGGCAGGTGGTGAGGTGTTGTATTCTTTTCCCTTGTTATTTCCCTTATTATTATTGGTGGTAGCAGCAGTGGTTTGTGTTATACCTTAGTTACTGGACTGTTTTTATCTCAACCCGTGGCAGTTACATTCTTTTAATTCTCCTCCCCATCCCTTCAGAAGTGGGGGGGAGGAAGTGGGGGAGTGAGGGAGCAGCTGCATGGCTAAGTTACCGACTGGGCTTAAACCATGACAACTTAAGAGGAACAGCAGAGTAAAAAAATTACTACACCCACATATAGAAAGGTACGTGTGCTTATGAAGTCAGTGAAGAGTATTGGGCAGAATATTAACTACATTTTTGTAAACAAAGGTACCTGTGGTTATGAAGACAGTGAAGAGTATTGGGCTGAATATTAATTACATTTTTGTAAACAACTACACTGTGTCACTGTATTAATGTAATATATATATCTTTGCATTGTACCCAGTTATGGCTGCCCCGTAACTCCACCTTATACTTTAAAGAGTCTGGAATACTGGAGACAGTAAAAAAAGTTTTCTGTCATCTATTCTTGTTCTGGAGCTGCAAAGGAAGCCAGGAGCCTTGTGTCAAAGCTGTTGAGTTGTTGGCAAAAAAAAACAGTAGTACCATAAATTCTACAAATATATTCTAGTAATTCACCAGGCATCACCACCAAAGATACTGTATTTTTCTTATAATACTTTTCTTAAAAGTCTCAAAAAACTGTAGTACAAAAAGGAAGGATTGAAGAGAATAGAGCATACTTTAATGCCTGAAATGCCATGGTTTATTTTTATTTCAGATTTTTTTTCTTGATTTCCACGCAGTGCAAAATTTTATGCTCTCTTCTTGTGCAGCCACAAGGGCTTTGAGGCAGTGCAGGGTCAGGAGGGGGGTGGGGGCATGGGTGGATTTTGTATATATATAAAAATTGTTATAATACTATTATTCCTTATTTCATAAAACCTTAATTATCCTCTATTGAATAGTTAATCTGCAACAAATAAGATTTCAATAATCTCATGGTAATTATTTTGCCTATCATACCTGATTTAATAACACCTAAATTAAGCAGGGAGACAGTTGAAATATTTTATCTTTAGTTGCTTTCAAACATCCTGTAGTTACTGCAGATACTGCAGTAGTGCTAAGCGAATTTAACACATGGAACTTGAAGCACGTTCGTCCATTTCTTATGTCAGTCTTCAGTCTTTCAGACTGTTTTCCTTGTTAGGTGGGATATGAACAGAGCTCTGTCAGTTATTGAGATATAATATGGTACATCAAGGATACTGACCAACAACATCACTCTAAGGATTTCTACCCAAAGATGTATGTCAGATGGAAATGCCATGCAGTTTTAAAAGTTTTCGTTCCAATGCATGTGCCTTCACCTCAGATCTATGTAGTATCTCATGCCCCTAAGATACTAACCATTGTGATTTTCTGGGGAGTTTTGAAAGACGCAGTAGCCACAACTCATTTGACACAGTCAACTCACTAAGACACCACCTCCATTTTAGATAAATCATGTTATCTTTCCTGCAGACTAAATTTAAATTAGAGCATAAGCTTAAAGAGCTGTGTTACCTAACCCAATGTAAAAAAATACTCTGTTTACAGGTATTATGTTTACTGCAGTCAGCTGACAAAATAATGGAATTTAAACAATTCAAAAGATTATCTAGTTAATTCTTGTATTCTCAGACAGCAAATTGTCTGTATTCAGATCAGATAGAGCATTTTGTTACCTTCGTGAACACAGCATTTCTAACACGTTCTTAAAAATGCTTACTGAGAGGGGTTTCTGAAGTCTAACCTAACCTCTTCAATTTAAGCTCCTATTTCTCATCTTCTCAACCATTGATATGACAAAGAGATTAAGCTTCTTGTCATACTTGAAGACTGTTATAATCTCTTAATCTAGACTTCTCTGGAATAAAGCAGTTCTGTACATCCAGTCATCAGCTTGCCCATTTTCTCTCAACTAGGTCCTAGGTCTTAATTATCACTGTGCATATAGCTTACCTTCCTAAAATTCTAAAATAATAGAATACTTTAAAGATAAGTAAGTCTCAAATGAATGGGACTTTGGGAACCTCATTCACCTTTTCAATTTGCCTTGACTCTTACATGACACAATGCCATGCAGTGGTGTACATTCTGTACTGTCACTGGCCATTCCCATACCTTGACACTGTGCAATAGGTATTATAATCTTAGCAGATGAAAAAGTTTAGACTGCAACACTAAGCCTCTATCATGTAACTGAAGCAAGCAGATCTCAGAAATTACCATCACAAAACTGCACAATAATCAGCTTCTTGAGAGTCTGTTCCAGAAACAAGTAATCCTTGCTAGTAGTTATAAGGAAAGAGCATCTTAAAGCCAGTCATGCTCTAAGATAAGGGAAAAATATATCCACACAACATAGGACTGATTAAGCAATGTTAACAAATAATATAGTAAACAAATGATTTCTGCAGTGTATATCAAAGGAATTATTTTCTAACAAATGCCTTCATTATTTCTCCACCCTCAGAGATAATTGCATAATATTCAGCTGTTAAACTATTTGTGGCTTTTAAATGACAAATGCACAGAATACATTATTTACTAATGCATATATATTCCTTAATTTAATCAACTTGGAGGGACATTTGTTGCTTTCAATGCCCAACACAACTGACATGAATAGGCTAAATTCTATAGTGGCATAAACCCACTGAGTATGCAACAGGCTGGGCTTTGGTCCTATGTTATTTTTTAATGGGAAAATAAACATTCACATGTGAATTTGTGAAAGGTCAGTTTCTTATTAATAAAATAAAGACCCTTTCAACTCTGAGCTACTCAGATGAATCTGAAGCAGGTCAGAAGTAACCAAAAGTCATTAACATCTGACAGCTGGGTGATGGCCTGTGTAAAATGAGTTGCTGTTCTCAGCCCAGTACATCAAACATCAGAATAATTGGTGTTAATTTGCACCCCTGTTGGCAGTCTTAGCACAAAGGCCAAAGAGTGAATGGGCATGAAAATTAAACTATCCTGTCAACCATAAAGGTTCTTTCAGGTCAGGATTGAAGTGCATTAACAGGATGCTATAGAGGAATTTCTACTGTCAGTGCTGGGGCTGTAGCTGTTCAGTGAATAAGCCAAAGTAATGTGATTCCCCAGACATTAAAAATACTGAGGATTACATTCCTCTTTCCTTTCTTCCTTCCTTTCTTCCTTCCTTCCTTCCTTCCTTCCTTCCTTCCTTCCTTCCTTCCTTCCTTCCTTCTTTCCTTCCTTCCTTCCTTCCTTCCTTCCTTCCTTCCTTCCTTCCTTCCTTCCTTCCTTCCTTCCTTCCTTCCTTCCTTCCTTCCTTCCTTCCTTCCTTCTTTCCTCCCTTCCCTCCCTCCCTCCCTCCCTCCCTCCCTCCCTCCCTCCCTCCTTCCTTCCTTCCTTCCTTCCTTCCTTCCTTCCTTCCTTCCGTCCTTCCCTCTTCCATTTGAGAGAACTGTTGTGTCAGTGTCAGGAACTGTGAAGAATCACTAACGGATTTTTGCAACTGAATGGCTATAAATGGTACTTTGTACATGTGTATACATGCGTTATCTATGTGGATAAGCAGTTTTAGGTATGTTATTGTCCAGTGTTAACTTCTAGTATAGCTTTTTAATTTGGAATATCAATCTCATAGTGACACACTATTTGCAGTCTTTTTCAATCTAATGGAATCAATCAATATTTAACACCATGCATGTCTGTTCCTTTCCATTATGGTTGTACATGAGAATAAACTTGGCAATTAAATTGGAAAAGCGTGGAGATATTGAAAAGATGAATGCCTTTACACTGCCAACTGGCAGAAAAGCTGGCTGGGGATGTTTGAGAAAATTCTGCAGTTATGTAGATATATAGTGAGGAAGACGAGATTCAGAAATGGAGAATGTGTAACACCTCCAATTACATTTGCATGGAATATGTTCATCACTTGTCAAGTCTAGCAGGTATCCACAAAAAATAAAGTAAATCCTCTGAAGATTTAATCATAGGTTTAGATTTGCTTTGGTCCAAAAGGAAAGCGACCCTGAGTGAGCTGCAGAGTTAAGTAATGCGGATGTGGCTTTCATGTGCAAATTTCTTTTTGACTCAGTGAAACAACAGTTCCCAGAGTCTGGACCGATGTCCACACAACCAGGCCTGCATGTGAATGCAAATGACTTCATTATAGGTCAAGTCTCTGTGCACCAATGCCCAGGACACTTGCAGTGATACTAGCTTAGTGTGCAGCTTTCTTGCTGTTTCGTTTTCCTGTCTGAAAATAAGTGGCATCTTATCTGTTGTTAAGCAGTAGGAAAGTAGTCCAGTGTGGAAGGGGAAGCAAAACTTCTCTTTGTTAGTGCATTCCTTTCACTCTAACAAATGATATTTTTTATACTACCTTTTTCTTCCATCATGTTGAATTTCATACCAGTCACCTCAAAATAAGTCTCAATTCTGTTCAGCTTGCTGTATTGCTGAACTCATTGAATGCAGATAGAAATAAATATTCATCAACAATAGTTATTTTCAGTTACATATAACACAGTGTTTTATAGGAAATATTCAAGGAAAATAACAAAGAGCAAGGACGGTTCTTTATGTACATTTACCCTTCTATCTCAGAGACCAGTGCATCTGTAATGTGAAGAGAATTCCAGATAAGCACTGCAAGCTCTTGTTTGGCTTGAGAGACACCCTCACAAGCCTTTTAATTATGCCACACAAGTAGAGCACTTTAACAGATTGCGTTAAGAGTACATCCTGCAGAGCTTCTTAGCAGTTCCTGTAGCAGAAGATCTTTTTAGGTGAGGTGGGAAATGTGAATTTGTATCACACCACTGAGTAATTGAATTTGGATTACTCAAAGCATAAGTATGAGCTGTTATACTCAAAAGAAGGTGGTTTTATTCCTTACTAGGGATATTTTAGGCACTTTACACAATCAGTGTCTTGTGGACAGCAGGTTCATTGACAGTATATTGTAAACTTGGTTGAGAATCCTAGATTTAGGACCAAGTTTTCATCCTATTTGAATAGCTGATATCTTCAGATCCATGCCTGACTGCTTCCTCTTCTGAAATACAAAATCTGCAGACATTCAAGGCGTAGAGCAGGGAAGCATAGATAGGCAACTAATTGTTCTTTCTAACTCTCAAAAAAAAGATGTTTTCCCATAGTGCAGATATTCAGACAGAGCAAAGAAACAGTCCTTATATGAAAATTTGTAGTTGAATCCTGAAGATGATTTCCTTTTCTGATTGCTCATCACTGGGAAAATCTCTCAGATACATAGGTTTACCCTTCTACCAGATGCAGAACTTCAGATCTGGATTTTACTGTGAGTGTTGTCTGACTCCTTTTGTAAATCTGTTCTTTTGAGCATACAACTGCATTGCTTTCTCAGCCCTGTGTTGAGAAGCTTTTATGAGGTTGACTGCAAACAGGAGAGACCAGTTATGCTGTTTGCCTAAAATACTGTTCCGTAAGAGACTATACATACAAAGAAAAATCCATCAGTATTTCTCTTTATGGACATTCTCTTGTTTCTAGTGAGAAAAGAATTACACTTAGAAGAAGAAATTAAAATACAAAGTAAAAGAAAGATCCTTTGAAAAATTATTTTTTTTCCATCCTACACAATTAGAGAGGTATCATCGACAACTGCAATGCACAGGAATATGTAGATGTTTGAGGTCCATTAGGCACTGAACATTTCCTCAAATGAATCATTATTACATGGTCACTGGTCCTAAGTTATTTTGTGCTGATCCATCATGAAGATTTATCAGTCCTTAACATTTCTTATTGTTTACTGGCAAAAGGAACATTTGGTACTTGAAGGAAATCTGACACTTCGCTGATTACTAGTACTGTATATTCTATTCCATATGGAAATGACATATGGATGCCTAGAACCAAACACCAATATCACCTAGTACCAAACACCTAACATCTAACTGTAGCCCCTAGAAATACATCTAGGGATTACTGGATTCTGGCTGCCTTCTCAAATCTCATGATAAACACACAGCTATTTTTTATTCCATTACCCTGATGTCTTCTCTGCTTGAGCATATGCTGTTGTCTGTCTTGGGCATATATCCAAGTAGAGTGCCTGCAGGCTGTATTCTCTTATAATCTGCTGTATGTTCTGAGAAATCATGTGGTCCCATTGGGTTTTTAGATACCACAGCTTAAAGCTGTCAAAATTGACCTCGTGTCATGTTTCTTTTTGCTTTTTTTTTTTTTTTCTGTTAAGACTGTCCTAGATCTTCAGGTTCAAGTATGATTGAGTGCAGCAGTAGGCTTCTGTCACAAAAGGAACAGCTTTTCTCAGATCAGAGACCGTATTATATAGGTCCCTTGTAGTTCCAGGTTTTACAAATTAAATTTTAAAATACAGCCCTCTATTCCCCCAAGAGACAAATTAAAATTCTTGTAGCTGGAAATTCAAGACCACTCTGATATATTCAATAAACCTGTCCATGACTTCAGACCTGTCGGCAAATCTTTTCTTCAGATATGAAGAAATACTACACTCAGATATGAAGATATGCTATATTCAGTGTACCAATTTGTACTTTTAGGCATAGCTTAGAAAAAGAAGTAACATAAGCCGTGGCAGTCCAGGAGTAGAGTTCCCTCTACTCAGACTCTTTTCACCCATACCCACAGAAAATAACACAACCATTCTGCAGCAGCTCCATTTCTTAACACATTGACTAAGCCAGAGCAAGTGTATGTCCATTTATTTCTGTTCCCTTCCTGACTGTACCAGGACAGTCTAAGGTTAGGCTATCACCAGCAGTTCCATAAGTAAAGACCAGATATCAAAATACAGTCCTACATCATTACCAAAAGACAGAATACTTCTTATGGTTTCAATGGTTTGCAACTCTACAAATTGTTTGCTATTTGGAGCAATACCTGATAAAGTATCAGAGCTCTTGAGGGTCTTCTCCAACAGCAGCAACTCAGCTGGTTTCAGATTCAAATAAAACAACATAATTTTTCAAATTCTCTTAAGAAATGGGGGGAAATATGAACAAAGTTACATGTAGTTATGTAATTATAGATGATGGCAGCAGCAGCACCAATGCACTTAAGTGGGCCTGCTTAAGGCTGCACAATTGATATAACTTATTGTATTTCCTATGTTATAGCATTTTAACATATTTCAACAAAAAATTATGTAATTGTATGCTTTGGGGGATGTGTGTATATCTATGTTTTTGAATTGCTAGAACTGGTAGTAAATGTATTGCCTTGGAACTTCTAAGTACTTCCTTAGTTCTTATAAGTAAATAGCAAAGTATATGGTCCATAGAGCCCTCTGCCTTTTTTCAAAAGCCCCTGGCACTTTGTGATACGTTACACAAATCTGTGCATGATTTTTCCATGTCCTGTGAATAACTGGAGGAGTTCAGTCTGCAGAGCTGCCATGATTTGCTTTCTAAAGCAAAAAGCTGCACTCTGAGGTTCTGTAGGAGAATAGGGCAGACAGGAACCTCATGAACTTCAAAAAGAAGTAAAAAGTCCTTCACCTAGGGAAGAGATATGCAAAAGCTGTCCAGACACAGGCCTGCACAACCGGACCTAGGTCCTTTCCAGCTTCTACTAGACCATGATTCCATGATATAGTTTTTCCTAAGTGCAATTGGTAGTAATGTCTACACAAATAAAGTTTTAATACTGCCCCGTGCTAATAATACAATATAGATTCCCTCAGTGAGAAAGATAGTGCCCAGAATCTTGCAGAACTTGCTTCTGCAGCAATAATTCTACTGACTTTTCAGAGAGAAAAAATTTTTGTACTCTTCTGGGGGTCTTGCTGAAAGTTTATCTGAAGCCACAGGTTACAAATCAAAGGAAACAGAAGTTGAATAAATCTAAGGTGAAAGACAAATCATTAATACAGACAGTATAATAACAGGAACACACCTTTCTCTTGAGTAAATAATAACATAAAATAAAAATCTAAACCTGAGAAAACTTGGAAACACCATGTTGCATTTTCAATCCAAGTATTTTCCTTAGTATATTAAAACTTCAGAGCGAGAAAGAACAGAAAAGTTATCACCAACCTGCAGGGAACCCAGGGTATCCTGAACAAAGATGACAATGTTTCTTCCTGTAACTGTTAAACAAGAACAGGTCATAAATTGTTTCAGATGTCTCTTCAACAGGTCAAGAGCTGGTTTACAACACCTATTTAAGGATGAATTATTCAGTAAAGTAATCGCAAATTTCTTGCATTTACAGCTCATGGCATTTTCTTATGGGCACTAGTTGTAGGACACTCTCTCCAACAGATGCGACTTTATCATCTGAAACAGGGATTTGCATTTTGCACAGAGCACATCTTATGTATAATGTTGCATAACATAATACTACTTCTTGATTTTTTAAAAGAAGCCTAGTTCATTTCTATTTCATTTCAGGGCCTAACATTACCGTCAATTTTCAAAATTTCAGAACTTACTACTGTGTGGCAGCAAGTACTCCTCATTGAGGTCATAACAAATTGTTTTCTAGCTTTATTGTAACCTCCTTTGGAAATGAATGAATATTTATGGAGTGTCTACCACAAAAACTCCTTTCTAAACAGTGTGTTTCACTTACAGGCCTCCAGGAGAGCAGCAGTAGAAACTGCTCAGTTTTTAGCTCTGCAGAACAACTGTTCCACCCTTCTTCTGCTTCACCCTCTATTAAGCCCTTTAGATTCTGTTTCTGTTGTGTTAACCTCTTAATTATAATGCTTGCAGTATTTTGGATATAAAGTGCAAAGAAATATTCATTAAGCAGGAAGCAAAGGATTTCTTGAGATGGCAATGCTTGAATTACATGAATTATAGCACCTCATTTTCTCTTTTTTTTTATTAATAGAATAAATCTTATCCATTTGCCTCCTGCTGTCCTGCAGAATATATGTTTTCTGTCAGGAAACAAAAATCCAAAACTTTTTCTGATTAAAACTATTAATTTTCAGCCAAACTATTAACATTCAGAAATGCCATTATGTGACCTCCAGGGAATCCTAGGTTAGAATCTCATGCTTCAGTCTTTTTTGCAGGCTGGATTTCATGGCAAGACACAAAGACCTCCCAAGTTGTGTCTTGAATCTACACTGAGTACACATGAAGCATTGTTTCTGTTCCAGCTAGCCACCTGCAGCCACAGAATGGTATGCTCACACAAGTAAACCAAATTGTTTCAGATGAGACATTAGACTTAATATAACACTAGATTTTCTATTTGGGAGTGTTCACTTGTGACCCTAAAATTAAAAAAAAAAACAAAAACAAAACAACAAAACACAAACAAACAAATAGTTAAAAAATATCATCAAAATCAAAGTACCCTAAAAAAAACCAAAAAACCCCTCCCCCTACCAAAAAAAAAAAAAATAAACTGAGTCAAGACACAATTTTCAATGTAGAAATTTCCTTTTAGAAGCAAAGATTTCCCACTAGAAAACATGTAAGATTTTCCACATTCTTCATGTAAGATGAAGGATCATATAGCCAGGCTGCTCTTCACATAGATTCCTAATATGTTAAGAAAAAAATAGTCAGTGTTTTCTTCTTATAGTAGTCCCTTTGACTGCTTAAGTGGCTGAGTACTAAACTACACATTTGGGAATATGAGAACCAAAGAAACTTTAGAGGATTCTTTGAACATTCAATATTAGTTTCAGGCCTAATTTTGTTGCCTTTCTACAAGTACTTCCAGGACACACTATTTCTTTAAAACAGTCAAAATATGACTACTTACCAAAGATTTATACAATTGAATTTGACAGTTATTTTCCCTTTCAGACAGAAAATAGCCTACCTTAACAAAATCAAAATTTCCTCCAGAAAATGTTTAAATCAAAGTAAAAAAATTTTTTTTCTTTGTAAAAGGGGACAATGGGAGCTTTCTTGATTAATTTCATTATTAATATGCAGGCAGCAGCTCCCAAGCCACCTTATGTTCATGTCAGAAGCTTTTGGCACATGTAAATCTTTTGGCTGAAGGGACAAAGAGCCTTCGAGGCAGACTAGTGACAGGCCAGAAAATCTGTGTGAGCACTCATCAAATGGATTTTTTTCAGAAAACTCCTTGGTTTTTTTTGGAAAAAAGAAAAAAATCTATACTTTTGTCAGTTGCTCTGTTTGCTGTGGGAGAAGAGAGAAAAGCCTGAACTTTTATGTTTGGATGTACATTTTGCAGCTCTGCTTTCATTTCTGATTTCTATACATGTATATTTGCAAAAATACATTTATATAAAATATATATATAAATAAATGCATATGGATCAACATTTTAAAATGCATATATCAGCTACGCAAAGAATCAATTCTTATCGGTTTATAACTAGCTTATAGATTGAAAGCTAAACATTGAAAGAAAAGCATTTAAATACAAGAATGTGCAAATGAGAGGCAAAGCCAAATTTGTAGCACGCAGGCCAATTTAACACTGAAGTAAATCTTACATGACAAAATTCCACTTTATTATAGCATGGGCTTATATTAATCAGATTGGTTTTATTGTTTGTACTAAGATGTCTGACTAAATTTAATAAAAGATTTGTTAAACTTACAGCTTATGCTTTCTGATCAAAACTCAAGACATGAGGTATTTTGCTGTACATTAGGTATTCATTGATTAGTATTGCAAATTTTCTCTACCTTTATTCAGCAAAATTGTAGAAGAAACCTAAATATTGGAAGTCTACATATACAACTGTAGAAGTTATGCATAACTTAGCATTTTCTCCGAGACTAATAGCAGTATAATTTTATGTGTGTTACCTCCCAAAGTCTCTAAAAATGTTTGAAAAATACTTTAAGAACCATATCTACTCAATCAATACTTCAGAATCACTTAATCCATCAACCAAATGCCACCTCTGCAATGGGATAACAACTCTTCCTGCATGTACAATTATTTTCTAGAAATGGATGAAATATTATGTCATGGAATTAAGTGCTCATACACAATAATGCTGAGTTTAGCATCAGCCAGAGCAAGAAATAATTAAGCTCATGTATTTAAGTATCCTAAAGTTCTAACATTTCAGGCACCTGGCATAATAATTAGCATTTTGCCTTTCTTAAAATGTAAAAATTGGAAAATGAGTATTAATTAAAAGCAATAAAAATGCAAGGGAAACAAACAACCACCCTCCCTCCTCCCACTTTCACCCTGTTCCCCAAGGAGAAACAACCCCCAAAGGAACACGGTTAGAAGAGGCCAGTCTTCAATTAATAAAGTATGGACTTTCCTGAGTATTTTATTTGTACTGAATAGAAAGGATTCTAATAGACTATTTCTGAATATCTATTTGCTTTTATATACATTACTTTGAATTTACAAGGGAGGTGTCACTGTTATAAATGATCCTTTTCTTGCTTTGGGTCCTGCTAAGTGAGGAAATTACCTTGCTATATAATGTTCCATTGTTAGAATTAAGTTGCATTCTAACAGTGAATTTTGACTTCATATGATAGATAGGTTCAAGTAGATAAGATATGGAAGAAGAACTCCCTGATTTGTTATTTGGGAAGACAGTGTCATAACTGACAAAGATCTTCAGATGCAAGTTGCCATAAATATTCAAAGGTAATGGATTTCTAGTATCACACTTTACTACTCTCTTCAATGAAGTTTTTCATATTGTGTTTATGATATAAAACTACTGATACATCCCTTGCTCTTAATTTCACTTGACAGAATAGTCCTTTTAAAAGAGAGTTTCACATTTCTTTCTGTGAAAAAGATAGTGTGCTGGTTCTTTTCAGTGTTTCTAAGAAATAGAAAATACTGTAACAAGCTCAAGGCAACAAAGCTGATAAAATGCAAGTATTTCACCCGGGGTCTTTCATGTGTGTGACTCAGGTTTTCTTATTACTTCTCTTTTTCATCTGCGAATGAGGCTGTCTGTTCAGGTGGTGCGACAGTGTTACCTGTTTGCTGTTGCTTCATTTATGAGTAGCTTGTAATTACTTAGATACCCCAGCCAAGACCAGGACATTAAGGCAACAACTACAAGCCATTTTCTATTTCATTGTGCACTTTGAACATAGAAGAGGTTGAGCAGGACACAGCAAAAGCTGTCACTCTATCGCCTTAGCAAGTGAACCAGAATACTTATAAGGGAGTACATTTTTGAGTGTGAAACAAAAATCTTTTCCTGCTCTTAGTAGCAAAATCTGTAGTTACCCCTCCATCTTCACCAACACTCCAATGGTTCCTTAACATTTTGAAAGCTGAGAAATTCCATTTAATCATTAAAATCATACAGTCCCAAGTATGGACATGTTTCAAGATTTAAAATATGTAGTCAGTTTTGCGTTCTTAAAGATACTAGAAAAATTAAAGCTGTCTTTAATCATTTCATCAAAGCTAAAGGAAACAAAGCTTCTCCAACACACTGGAGATATTTCTCCTCTGCTTCAGCATTGATGAAAATTAAGTAATGTATACACATTTATGTCAGTATTAGGAGAAAGAGGGAAAAGAAGAAAGAGCTTATTTAGAACAATCCCAGACTTCAAAACTGACAGAAATACATAATAGCATAATATTACTAATAATAAAAATAATGTGTTTGTTTGTTCTTCCTACCTAGGATATCATCGAAAATATGTTAAATGTCTGTCTCTTTACTCAAAGAGAAACATTACCTCACTTGCAATTTTCTCCATGTGGGGAAGGGGTGAGGAGGAGAAAGACTGCTCTCCAAATGCAGCTATTAGAACATCCATGCGTTGATGCTTGCTATGTTCTCTTGCTTTTAAGCTGTTCATACATACATATCAAAACTGAGGAAATATTCTTAAAATAAGAAAACGCTATGATGGCCTTTTTCTGATGTGGATCTGGTTCTTAGATTTTTAGGAGCTGTCATGCCTGGAGTTTGAAATGAAAAATAGATTGTTTCTTTGTGCTTTCACAGTTTCATATTTACAGTGGCATATCACTTTACTACTCCTGCTGATGGCCCACCTGTCTCCATTGTTCTGAATCAACATTTCAGGACTCAGCACCTACTGTTAGCCACAGAGAAATACTCCCTAAGGCAGGAAAGAGGCAGCAAGCCAAAAACAACATTCACAGCCAGTTAATGTATGCAGAAATCAAAACAAATAAACAGAAATACCGTAGAAACTCATAAGAACATTTAAATCATATGATAAAAAGTAAAAGGTAGAGTTAAAATATAGACTGATAGACAGAACAGAAACAGCATAATTTTATGTGGCACCAGATAAATTCTCTGTCCTACTGTGTATTAAATGGTTTATTGACTTAATCACATCTCACCCTAGCCTAGCTGATGCCCTTAGTTTTCATTTAAACTGCATTGAATGGGAAGCAATCCTTCAACTTTTAATTTCTTTGTGAACATCAGATGGAACATCAGGAAGAAAACTCATTTCTTGTATGAAATTTTTACCCAGCAGTTGCAGGTGCTTTTGAGCTTCATAACTTCCAATTTTGTCACTTTCTCCTATCAAGTGATACCCTTAGATGAAAAAGAAAAATAAAAATATTATCTTTTTTAAGGGCTTTTAAACCACAACCTGATTTAGCCGAGGTATATGACCTGACACACTGACTTTTGAAGCAGCTCTAAAGATTTCCTTTGATTTCAGTAGGAGTTTGGTAAGCTATCAGCACACTACAGAATTCTAACATTACTTTAATGGTAGGGGAAAAAAATCATGTTTATAAGGTTCACAGCTCAGGACTCAGCAGGAGCTGAGTCATTCACTCTCAGGCTGATTGGAAGTATTTTGCTTTCCTCTGAGCTCCTGCTGAGCTAGAACACAGTGGGAACTAAAGCCATTGTCTGTGGAAGGAATAGGATTCCAGCTCTTGCTGGTTTTGAAGTTTCTCCTATCCTCCAGAGAAGATGTTTCACTTGTGAGAGACAAGGACATCTTCATCTTGATGAGTCTTGCTCTTAGTGGAACCTGTAAGCTAGAGCTTGTAGATTCAGACCTAACTGGGGGCTGCCAACATGCTTCAGGATGTATTTATTGAATTCAGGTTCTTGGAGTCAGACTCCACTGGCTCCTGCAAAATTTCACTTTCATCAGTGACCATCTTATGTAGCTTCTACTGGGAAGAAAAGCTCAGTTCCTGCTGGGAGCTAGACTGCCTTCAGAGATCAAACAGAAGACAGGCTGAGAAAATTGGAGCTGTTCAGCCTGGAGAAGAGAAGGCTGTGTGGAGACCTCATAACAGCCTTCCAGTATCTGAAGGGAGCCTACCTACAAGGATGCCAAAGAGGGACTCTTCACCAGGGACTGTAGCAATAGGACAAAGGGTAATGGTTTCAAACTTAAATAGGGGAAGTTCAGGTTAGATAAAAGGAAGAATTCTTTACTGTGAGAGTGGTGAGACACAGGAACTGGTTGCCCAAAGAAGTGGCAAATGCTCCATCCCTGCCAGTGTTCAAGGCCAAGCTGGCCAGAGCCATGGGCAACCTTGTCTAGTGTGAGGTGTCCCTGCCCATGGCGTGGGGCTTGGAACTAGATGACCTTAAAGTCCTTTCTAACCCTAACTATTCTATGATTCTATGATTTTCTGATTATATGAAAAATCAGTAATTTGCCCCAAAACTGGCAGTATCTTCATCCTCTGAAAAGTTGCACACTATCACACATTGCCTTACTGTGTACTGAATGTACATAAGGCAACCAGTTAGTGAAAAATAATTGAAGAAACAGCTAAGGGTTTAATAGACTTGATCCTGAATAATGCTGAGTTTATTTCTCTTTCTGCAACCATATTATTTAGTAGAGTCTTGGGACTGGGTCATGTGAGTCTACTGCTACTTCACCCAAATTGGAGTATACTTAGGCAAGCATCTCATCAGTATAAAAGCAAGCACTAGACTTGTTTTGTGCAGCACTACTTATAATAATTGCTCAGACTAGTTCTTGAACTCAGATAACTCTTTTTAGCAACTGTTTGGGGTAGAACTAATATATGAAATCTAAGTGGCCTCTTCAACCTGAGCAGTTTAGCACTGTTATGCTCAACTGTTTCACTTCAGGCAGTGGTAGACAAAAGTAGAGCTCAGAAACAGTGCTGTTGCTCTCACTGAAAAGCAGAAATTAACAGCACCTCTTCCTGGTTTAAAGTGAACAAATAGCTTGAATCTTTCCTTTGGTTTTAAGGTGAGAAAAGCTTTAGCTTTTTTTTGTTAGCTATTGCAAGCTAACCACTGAAGAGAGAACTCACATGGTGAACCTCCACCTCTCTTTGGGAAAAGTACCCCTAATTACATCTTCTCAGCTAAGAGTAAAGAAAAAACCTGAGATTAGTCTTTCTCTCTTGTCTCCAGGTGACCACATGGAGAGATAAAGGTGTCAGTTGAGAGATGGATCTAACAGCTGCAACTTTCCAGGACCACAAAGGAAGATCAGTCCAGCTCCGATTCAGATGGGAAGTGGTAATTAATACTAGGAGATAGTAGGGAATAACTTTCTATCCTATTTCTTGGCTGTAATTCACCACCGAGTTCATGCTGATCACAGAGAGCTCTGACTTTTCTGAAAGAGAGCTTATGAAGATCCCAAACTGGAGTATTTTGAAATATAGAAGTTTCATATTACCGTTGTGCGACAAATGAATCACTGAGCAAGCCTGAGCTTGAGCTTGTCCAGGTCAGTACTCCAGGTGTGAGGTCTGCCACCTCTTCTCCACTAGGGAATTTGCTGGGCCCAAATTAGTTAAAGAGCTAATGCATAACATGATCTGCTCCTGCTCTATATCTTGTATGCCTTTCTGTGGTCCTCCTGATCATCTGAAGGCAAAGTAAACAACTAGTGTCAGCCTGTTTGTTCTGTTTTCTTGTGATGTAGAGATTCTTTAGTATCAGCTGTCCTATGAAGACAACTTTCCCATATGGAAAACCTGAAATGAATAAGTAATTCAGCTTTTTGTCCTCTGTTTTCAGATATTATAAATTATTTCACCACTATCATTACTATTACTTAAAACATGTTATGATCTCATTTTCTAAAATCTAATTCAGTGGTCTCCAGAGCTGAAGTTATATCTGTCTTTTTTTTTATGAGGGTAACCTTTCTTCTAAGCACAGAAGTTAGTCTCTTTCTCTGTAACTGAGTTGTGACATGATACAAGCAGCGTTAGAAAACATTGGATAATTTTCAAGATGCAGTTGGAAACAATGGGAACTAACTATTAACTACTTGCAAGATGTTCTTTGCTTTTATAAAATGCCCTTAATGATAGAATATATTTAGATTATCTCTTTTAAAAAATATTTTAATAATATTAGATGTGTGTAAAAGGCTTTTAACATTTATAGAGTTAGGCTTTCAGTAATTTTCCATATCTGGAACTATCTCAACTTTCCATACCTGTGACTATCTCAAAACATTTGCCTACTCTACAAAATTAATGGAGTCCAAATCTTCTCAAAGAAGAGCTAAAAGTGTTTGAAAAAAAATAAAGGTGGGAAAATTACCAAGATTCATCAAAATCAGAGAATACTAGAATTTTTCAAGACCTTGCATTAGGCTTGAAGTTATTTCATTCACTTGTTCATAACCTAGAGAAGCAGCAAAATCTGCAGAGCACACAGTTATACAAGTCCATAGAAACCTTTGGAAAAGATCAGTGGGATCCAAACATGTTGAGTGAGGGAGTGTCCTGGGTTCAGCAATAGCAGTCATTTTTCTCCTTCTTAGTAGTTGGTGCAGGGCTGTGTTTTCAGCTTTAGCCTGAGAGCAATGGTGATAGCACACCAATGTTTTGAGTTGTTGCTAAGTAATGTTTGTTTACTCTGATCAAGGACTTTTTCAGTTTCTTGCTCTGCCAGTGAGGAGGTGAGTGAAGCAGTGAGGGAAGCTGGGAGGAAGCAGAGACAGGAAACCTGACGCAAACTAGCCAAAGGCTATTCCACACCATAGCACATCACACCCAGTATATAAACTGGAGGGAGTAACCCAGAAGGCCCATGTCACTGCTTGGGTCAGGCTGGGTATTGGTGGGTGGGTGGAGGGTGAGCAATTGTATTCTCTCTCCTTGTTATTTCTCTTATCATTATTATTATTGGTAGTAGTAGTAGTAGTTTTGTGTTATACCTTAGTTACTGGACTGTTCTTATCTCATCCTGTGGGATTTACATTCATTTGATTCACCTAACCATCCTTCCTGGGGTGGGAAAAGGACAGGGAGTGAGCGATCGGCTGCGTGGTTCTGAGGTACCGGCTGGGCTTAAACCATGGCAGGGGGAGAATGCAAATGCAATTCAAGATCCTTGATGGTAAATACTATGTAATGAACACAGAATAAAAATATAAAACAAAACATGGCTTTCCCTACTAGGTTGCAATAATCTATAGCCCCTCAGGAAAAGGTCTCAGGCATCATTACATAGCTATGTTGCTGTGGCCAAAGTGGTGTCCATCTTTCAGCAGGTCACAGGAGCACTACAACATCTTTCTGGTATGCAGCATAGTTATGGGTCTCTTGTGATGGTATCGAAATGCAAAATCCTCCGTAGCAGGAGAGAATCTCAAGAATGGCTTTGTCAGGGCTGCATCAGTTTTGTACTGACACAGTGGTGCAGAATTTGCTCTTTACGACAGAAAATAAAAATACTGCACAAAGATTATGACTGAGCTTGTAGTACTGACTTGTTCATTTCAGTGTGCATTTGCCAGTCCATTTATTTCCTGCTCTCTCAGAGTTTCTATAGTCATACTAAACACATTGGCTTAAAAAAATAAGGGCAGCAAGGGCTGGACCAAATAGCTCTGAGAGTCAGCTGTTCTAAACGCACACTGAGTGTAAGTGACAATTTGTGAGAGGGAGCAGTTTGTAGGGGAGCTAGGAAGGAGAAAAAAAAAGAAATAACCAAAAAACTGCAACACAACCAGCCTGACATTTAAATCAGTGATCAGCAGGTCAATGACTGCTGAAGCTTTCCTTCAAAACAAAATGGAATTTTTCTCACTCTCCATATACAGAGATTACATGATAGCCACCAACAATATTTTAAAAGGAACCATTTCAGTTAGGTCCCACTGTGGAGCTATTATCCCACGCATTGTTTCTGCATGCAAATCCTGTATCCTTACTGTTAGCAGTCAACAGTTCAATGACCCACCCATTCAGGGAAACAAAAATCAGAAAGGAACTGATCTGGTAAAGGCAGCTTCTAAATAGTATGAGACAGATATTAAACACCCTCTGTCATGGGTTTGCTGGAGACAGTTGCAGTTTCCGTGTGTGTATCTGAGGTGAATTCCAGTATCCGACTCACACCAAATCAATGCCAGATTCATAAATACCCTTGGGTGGTGATCTTTTAATTTTCAAAAACAGATTCCATGTCATACAGCATGTAATTGCTGAATAAATTGATATTTGTTTTAATGATGTGGTTTGTGCTGTTAGTCTGCTATTGGAAGCATTGCATAGAGGAGAAAGTTCTATGAGGCAAGAGTGAGAAAATATCTTTGCAAATGAGAAGCTGAATGCATTGCTTACATACTGATCATGGCTGTGTGATGTTTTACACCAAGATTTCTCTTCAGGGATTTGATGTTTCACAATAAGACATCTTGGTAATATGTTGCAGATGTATTTTTCAAAGGAGTTGTGTAACCTCTGATATGCTTTTGCTTACGCTACGTTCTGCAGGCCTCTGGCAAAGCTGGAGGTTTTCAGTTCACATGTGATTTAAAATCTGATTAAACAATATAATCTTAGAAACTTTAGGCACCAAATAAGAAGAGAAAAATTTACATTTAATTTGAGTGACTTCTTGCTTAGAACTACATTAAAAACAACTCTATCTGACTGCTGCAATTCTGAGTCAGTAAGCAACTTGGTATGCCAACCGGTAAGACTCAGTTCTCCAGAATCAATATTGCAGTTATTGAGTAATTACAGTACTTGCCTGGGAAGATGGACAATGTGATATTTGTTCAGGGGCTGATGGGTGATAATGGTGCTCAATGAAAGACGATAATTGAAACCAAAATGATCTTAATGCAGTTGACTGACACAATAGAAAGACTATGGTCTTTAAATCAAAACACACTTTATCTTCTTGATTATCAAAACATTAGTTTAAAAATAGCAACCTGAAGCAAGACTTTTAGAGGATAATATACCACTTACATGTCTTTGTTAGCTTCAGATCATCAATAAAGACTCTTTAAATGCTAATCTTAAAAAAACATTTTCTCATTCAAGGTGTTTTTACAGGCTATTAGTAGTAAGAAATAAGAGGAGCTGTCTGCATTTTCTTTAAAAGCTGAGAAAGTTAAACTTTGGTAATTCATTCTTTGACTCTTCTGTCACTTTCGGGAAGTGCTCATTTAACATATGTCATTAGCCTTTGAAGCATATATAGTATGCATTCTTCATCTATCTTACAGCTACATAAAACACACTGGGGATTTTTTTTTGGCCTCATGAAATTCACACAAATTCATCAGCAAGCATTCCCAATGAGTAGGTATAAGAGTACATTTGGACATTCAAAAAAGTACTGCAAAATAATGTAGCATCTTAGACTGGTAATACATAAACCATTCTCTTCAAAAGGATGAGAAGCTCATTTAAAAATACCAGAATAAGAAAGATGTGATTCACCAGAAACTATTATTTGGTTCCATGGTATTTCCCTATGCTCTACTAAGGCCACCAGTGACCAGACAAGGGCTAATTCTGCAAATGTAATGACATTTGGCTGGACAAAATATTCAATAGGTGTGATATCCTCTCTGAAACTTCAGGGTGATGGTAAGGAACCAAAAAGGAGCAATGAATGTGTGGGCCACGCACTGCCAAATGTATTTCAGAATGAAAATATTTTAGCTTCAGATGCAAAATGTTGCAGATGGGGTGACATAGTTGAGATTTTATTTTTAATTAAAATTGATACTTTTCATGGGGAAAAGAAAATAATCCCAGTTCATGCACCATGTAACATCTCATAAGCATCTCATTAATACTGCTTTTCTATGCCATAGTGCAACAAATTTGTTGATACATGTTTTTAAATATTACATTCCATGTCTTCTGTATGTGCAGGATGACCCAGGTTAATCTGGGATGAGAACATCAACAGGATGTCCTTAAAAAAACGGGGGTTTGGGGGAAAGTACAAAAATTTAGTCTTATTGTTTGAACATTGTATAGAAAGGAATGTCTCATCATGATTAGAAACTCTTTAGTGTTGAATTGTGACCACCAGGACAAAATATATTGCTATGTCATCTTTAAAATTTAAGCATAAGTACATGAATAATAAGAATTTCCTCTAATGAAATACATTTATTTCCAAAGGTGGTGGTTTCTTATGAAATTTAATTCCTTAATTACTTATCAAAATATGAATTCTTATCTAAATCTGAAGAATAATCAAATGATTTGGAAACAGCGTGCACTGTAATTAGTATTCTGTGTAGTAGAACTACCACTGTGCTCAATTATCTAGAAATTATTTTTGTACGTTTTACTTCTGAGTGTCATGTTTTTACTGCCCAATAATTCTGTTACTGTGTGGGTTCATCTAGAATAACAGTGACCTCTAGGGATACAATTTAGCGTGACACATCGGGTTTCAGACTCCTAACTACATTATTTTACACTACATGTAGCTATAGAAAGAGCATACATGAAAATTATAAGTTTCTCAAGCCTTTAGGACTGTTGAACATATATATGCTCTAATAATAAATTAAATTCACATATATGTATGTATATATGTACATATTAATACATAAGTTTGTGTAGGCATCTTTATGCTTGCACCTTTTTTCAGTTCAGGACTACTCTAAACATTTTTTTCTGACAATGAAGAGTATTATTCTTTCAGCATTTTATTCCTTTTTGTCCTAGACATTTTCTTAATTAAAAATTTGGCAATTAAACCTGAGATGTTACATTTCAAAATAGAACCTTGTATGTCTGTTCCTTTCTTACTCAATTAACTAAAAATGAACTCAAAATTTCTTCAAATTTCCCTGA
This sequence comes from Melopsittacus undulatus, assembly GCF_012275295.1. Taxonomy (NCBI): domain Eukaryota; kingdom Metazoa; phylum Chordata; class Aves; order Psittaciformes; family Psittaculidae; genus Melopsittacus; species Melopsittacus undulatus. The sequence goes on along the minus strand of NC_047530.1, from coordinate 42,103,918 downwards.
ATATGCTTCTATTCTCAGTGAATTTTTGAGGAAATTTTAGTCTTTCTTCTAAATAGATGAGAATACCAATGCGAAATAATAGTTAATCTACTTGTTATTACTTCTGTAACAGAATCTATAATCTGAAAACTCCATTAAATATTATGTAGCAGTCATTTCTTCATCTTTACTATTACCTGCTTATCATTAAACTCTGCTTTCTCAGAAGAGGTTTTTAGTCAATTATAGAAATTTTCTCACTAAAAAATATTCTGTGTGCTGAGGACTAAAATTTTATACAAATATTAACAATATTCTGGACAGTGTAACGGTTTGGTTAGCCTAATTGTTTGATTCAATGTAGAACTAAACAACTTATAGAAATTTTCCGTACATTGTTAACCACCACGTAGGAAATTACATAATTGTTGATCTGCTGCCTGGTAAACAAGTCACACAACCAATTTCTAGTTATAGCTAGGGTTTACAGAAGCAATAGGCTTCATTAAGGTTACATTAGTCATTCCGGGTGCCAGACAGATGAAGAAATTACAAGTCCCAGTCTTGTTATAATGGCTTGTCTAATCAGCATTATTGCACATATTCCAGCAGACTCCGATCTCTTTGTTCTGTATGAAGAGACAGTTGAGGACTTCTAAAAGTTAAGAATCTGTGATTTGCAAAAAATGTGCTTGGTGAAAAGTGCTTGTTTCTACATAGACTAGGCAACTGGATAGGACAAGGATCCTTAAAAAGAGTAAAGGTCTGGAGTCAGGCTGAGGGATCTGTTGATGTTATTTCCTAAATGGGAGAGAATGAAACTGCAGCTGGAACGCAGCAGAAGAGGTACTTCAGAGTGGAGAATGGATTGCAGCTGGTGACCTCTGCAAATTCCCATCTCTGTAAGCAACAGACTCAACATGGGCAAAATAAGAAGCACTATCATGGCTATCTTACTGCTGCTTCTTTGTTTCCCTAGGCACATATCTTCTTAGCCTTTGACAAGATTGACAAGAGTGTTAGATATACTCTGATTATCCAGCCACCCTTAAAATCTAGGTCTGGCATAATTATAGACCCCAAGGATGTCTGTAATGTGTGTTATAACTAAAGAGGCAACAGTTGTCTCCAAGGGTGTACTCACAATCTGAGCACAGAGAGGTCTCTGAGATCCTCAGTCTGCCCCTTCCCAGTACTTGTCTCCTCACCCTGTGTATGGTATGAAGACAACTAGACTGCTGAAAAAGACAGTCTAAAATCCAAGTTTTAAGTCCGTTTAGGAAGTAGAACAAAATCTTAGTTTAGTCATCTTGGATGAGCATCCTGGCCTTGAGCTTTTTGCATGAAAGATGAAGTAGCTCCTGATGTCAGACATGAGCTTTGTGTTCCTCCTTTCTAGGTGGCTATTTTTCAGCTGAAATTATTCAGTGAACTTTGATTAAAATACACAAGTAATTTCAAGTCACTGTAAATTCCTTTGTTCATCCAGTAAAATGTTTCCCAAAATATTATTGTTAATTATTAATTTGACCAGCTTCAAATTGATTTCTCATAGATTTTAGCGTTTCCAGTTGCATGGTCTCATGCACATGTTTTCTGTCGTACAGAAACTTAAAGATGGTAGCTTCTATTAACTTCTAAGGTAAATCAGAGCTTATAGATCACTTACATTTTGTATATATCATCTACCATATATGTACACAGCATACAATTTTCCCAGAATGATCTTTGCAGAAGAGAACAATTCAGCAAAAAATACATATGATGAGTATCATACAGTTTATCAGAAGTTTGACTTTCATTAAAAGTTAATTATGACAACAATTTTGCAAAACAGTTAATAATTTTACATTAGACTGACAATTCTCTCTAATAACAAAATAGCATTTTTCTATGTGTTTTTTCTCTGATGCTTTCATATTAAAAAAAAAACAAATACCAGAAACCACAAATCAAAGCTGTTTTGACAGATGAACAACACAATTTTGTAACAGAATGGAGAATTTAAAAAAACTGAATAGCTAATAAAAGATGAGTAAAACCAGAGAGGACTGATGTTATAGCTGAAGGCAGCATCTGAGATTAGGTACTCATTTGGCTATTCAGAAGGCCTGGTGACTCATTCTACATAAATGAAGTTTGTGATTTGTAATAAAAAGCTTTCTATCTTCACCACAAGCAAATTAGCAGGTGTTTTGTGGGGAGAATATTAATGTTATCTTACATTTGTTTCAGAGCAGGAACACGCTAACAGAGATTTGAAAGGAATTTCGCTATTATAACATCAGGTACTGAAGGTATTAAAACAAGGTCACCTCTGTAAAGCAGTGAGAGAAAATTAGGTTATAAACAAAGCAGTGCCTAAAAATATATTCTGTCTCAGTGACCAAGTGTAATACAGTATTACCCCAAATCACTAATTTCCTTTAATAAGGGTAATACTCCTATGTCCAGAGCTGAGACTGACAAGTTAAACAATAAAAGGTTTGGTGAGGGTGAATGGATAAGCATCTCAGTGGGCAAAACTATTTCATTCATTTCAGGGAGAAAACCAGCCAGCCTGTTTTACAGCCTTTACTTGTTCTGTATTATAAAGTAGTAAACTATTTGAAGACCTCACCTTTTTTTTCTTTTTCTTTTAGGAAGGCAGTAAAGAACAGGAAAGGTGATACATCTGAGAAAGAAAAGATAAAAATAATTACTTTTAAATACTGAATAACTGAGAAAAATAGCAGTCAAGATAAAAAAAAAAAGAAAAATTCATTCAGAAAGATAAAAATATTTTTAAATTATACTAGGGGAAATTAGAGTATACGAGGGATGCAGAAAATCGGTATCTGCTCAAAACAAGGCAGAAAAGATGGAAAAATTAAAAAATACTACCTTCTTCTTTATTTGAAAACAAGACAGAAATTAACTAAGACAGTACATTTGCTAGCATTGTAAAATGGGAAAATAGGCCAAAGAGGAGGCCGATTAGTAAATTAATATTTCCTTAAAAAAAAAGGACTAGATTATTTTATGTCTGGTTTGACATTTAAGCATGATAAAGTCTTAGAGTAAGAAAACAAGAAAAATGTAAGCATAACTTAATGGAGATTATTTAGGAAGGAATACTGAATATGAAGAAATGATAGCTAGATAGGAAGACACAGATAGGTAGATAGATTTAAAAAAGGATCTTCTAGGCAACCTGAAGAAGTAGATAAAAAAAAATTGATGATAAAAGTGGCCTTGCAACCTGGGAGGTATGATGCACTATCATGGTGACTTGTGGTAGCAATGGAAGTACTCATAAGTAGGTAGCATACTTTTAGATGTGATACAAGATATTTTCACCCCTCCTGGTTTATGAAAAGGCCATAAAGAACAAAGATTTCCCTTAATTACTCAATTTATATTAAAATAGATTTCTTCTACACAACTCTTTTAAAATACATTTATAAAAACTTTGCAAGCTTCACACACACACATGAACACACACTCAGACACACACACACAGAGAATTGCATAACTCCTCATTTAATCACTGATTTATATCTTCACTCTCCCTGGCTGGCAATAGGTCAATGCAATGAATCTGACCTAGGATGTACAAAGCAAACCCTTTGGTGTTTAGACAAACCTCCTTCATTAAAACTTTTTATCACCTTTGCAATTTAGTAGGTGGTCAGGTAGAAGCTTGTGCAGGTTGAGACATCTTAAAGTTGAGTGAACTTTCCTGCTATCTTTATAATTGCTTTAGAAATGCTATTTTAAGACATAACAATATTCTCTTTCACTAAGAAGTAGTTCTCTTCCCTTAAAACAGTTTATAAACAAAACAACTTCAAATGTTTGATAAAGAAAATGCCAGGGAATCTGATAGTGCTTGCTTACCAGACATTGGTGAGATAAAGGTTGTTCAGTTAATGTTTCTAAAAGCCATTGAGGGCTTTTGATGAGGTGCTTATTACTTCTTATACATGCTCTTATAATAAAATATTGTGTTCTACAACTTCAGCCATGGTACACTGACACAAGATCAATGAAACTAAAACGGCTACAGATTTATACCAAATAAAGATCTGCAGAGTAATATTTAATTTTTATAACAGATAAAAAAAACTTAGAAACCTACCTAAATAATGAACATAATGTTAATATGTGCAAAGGAGAAAGTCACAGTAGGGGGAAAAATAAGAAAAAACAAAGCTTTATTTTGCATCAAATAAAAGCATAACATTGTAACCAAAGATTAAATGTATGCATCAAGAGTTTGAAGAAAAAAATGTGATCAGTTATTGTTTTCCAAAGCAATTAATGTTTAAATTAAATATACATTTAAATTTGTCAGAATATTGCTATCAAGTGAGCACAGTGTACACCCAAGTATGTGAAAACAAGTAGAGATGGAAAAAGAAGTTGGTTTAATACGTATTCCCATAGGTTCACCTCTTGTAAAAGATACTCCTTAACAAAGGACAAAAGCCAAAATGATGTCATTATTTGAAATATGAGCCCCCAATCTCATCTAACACTTTTTATGTGTCACTGATTTTAAAGCAAAACTAATACAATCTCTCCCTTCTGTTTCTCACTAGGAAAAGCAAACTGTAAGATAAGTCAAAACCAGATATGAAGATCAGGGGTATTCATTAATATGTTGTAAGTGTGCCAAAATAGACCCATGAGATTGACTGTATTTGTATGGACAACGTTTTCAGAAGCTGCAGTTAAAATTCCACTGAAATGCAATTATTTGAATGTGGAAAATGCATACATCTTTCTCACAGTGAGAAGAGAGAATGAAAGAAAAACAGATGAAATAAATAGAAGTCATTTGTATACAGCATGGCTCTCCAGTTACACGTATTGTTTTTCTTACTCTGCAATAATCTGAATGAGCTTTCACTTAGGTTTGAAAATAATTTTCACACTAAGGAAAAGGCTTTGTGTATTGATATGCTCCCCCATAATACAATATTGTGTACTGACTTGACTATGTTGATAGCTTAGACTTCGTTTTATATTCTCATTGGAAATTCTGAAGTTCCTCTCCAGACAGCATCAGCTACTGCAAGCATTTCTTAGGTTTGTAGCCAAGTAGACCTTCCAATTAGGGGTAGCCTGTGCTGTGCAAGTGACAGAAAAGTACCAAAAGCTGCATATATTCAGAGCCAGATCAAGGTTGTCAGCAGAGTAAAAAAAAAAAAAAAGAAAAAAAAAGAGGACATAGAAAGATTTAAGGAGTGCAAAGGTTAGCACAGTGAGAATAGCTAAATTATTTTCATGGAGAAGGAGGAGAGAGATCAGTCTCAAATACCTTCTTGAGTGTCAGAGGATTACCAGAAGGTGTTTATTTAATGCAGATTACCCATTCCTTAGCCTAAATTTATCTTAGAGAATTCACATTTCTCTTTCTCTCAACCATAAAAAATGCTTTGACTACAATGGCAGATAAAGAACTACAGGTCTTATAAGGGATTTTTGAGCTTTCACAGGTAACATCTTTCGAAAGTTGAGATTGAATTCAGCCAAGTTTTTCAGTTATTATCATTTCCTACTTAATATACGTTTCTGAGGCAGTTCTTCACATGCACTACATAAACTGATATTACACAGAAGGAAATATAGATGTTTTTGTTAAGTTTAGAGTTAAAATTAGAACTGTTTTATGAGTAGATTGATAAGGTTTTTCAATTACTGTAATTTTCTCTTCAAGTTTAAGGATGTGCAGGGCAAAATCTTAACCTTTTTGTCGGCTGATCTTGTGCTTGATAACTTTCAACACTACCAGCAGGAAATTTTAATATAAATCACTTGTGACTCTTCTTTGTTGATGATTATTCTATGATATGGACCCTCTTTCTTGCTTCATAGACTATGAGTGAAGACTCCTATTTAAGTAGGGGATTGAGAGAATGATCAGAGTTTATGCTTGTAGATCTTTATTTGATGATTGAAAGTCGCATTAACTACATCTATTCACCATTTTCTTGGAAATGTCCAGTCTTTGGAAGTTTACCCATCATACAAAAAATAAAAGATGGACTTGTTCATGAAAAACTGTGTATCATCACTTCTGTAGATGAATATGAACAATTCTTATTACTAAAAGCAAATTGTATAATTTCACCCTGAAAATACACTTAAATATATAAATTGTCACTGCAAATATTATTTTGTATTCTTCTGTGGTGATATTTTATAATTAGAAATTTATTAATTTATGTTTTACTACTGGTTTAGTACATATATTTCATAATTTTTATAAGGGTTTATGTCATAGTTTTATTTTGTTTACTTGTAATTTTATAAGGGAAGGTACTGAACACTAATGGGAATTCCAGCAAAAGTTTGTTGAGCTGGTCATTTATAATGAAGCTGCATTAAGTTTTTGAACTGTTAAATCAAATACTTGTAAAATATATCAGCCTTTCAGTAAAGCAAATTACACAGCAATTGATGAAGTTTTCTTGCTCAATAAAGCGGGTTATATTGTCCATGAGTACAAATCCTTACTCGTACATAGTACTGCAGACAAAATAGTTTTTCTGGCTTCTAAGCATAAATGTGGAAGGAGCTCATTATTCCATAAAAAATTCTTTTTTCATTTAGAGCATCTGGTCTTTGACCAGTGTTTAAACTACAACAGAACTAAATGGTGTTTTGTTTTCCTCTGTAGTCTGTGTATTATCAATTTCTAATTAATACCTTTGTAAAGTACTCTATGATAATACAGTGTAAAAATAATATTAAAAGGTCCAAGTTACAGATTTTTAACATTATTTAGATCTATTTTCACTGTGAAATACCAGTGCTGGTTTTGCTTATTAGCAATGGATGTCTATGTTAGCAATTAAACTATCAATCAATCACACTCAAAAGTAGTTCTGATTAGCAAGATTTTCTAATTTTCTCAAGTACACAAAAGAATATTGGGAAATGTGCTATAGTAAATTGACAGGAAAAAAATACTTAATCCAAGCACTGCTGGAAGGTTCAAAGCAAAGCAACTCAATGCCTTCTGCCTTAGACTCCTGTCAGGTGCATATTGATGTATTGCACAACCAGCATGTTCAAAAGCTTTTGACCCTGCATAAACAGATGGACTCTTCATCACACATGCAGTGTGTTGTGCACATATAAGAACAATAATATATATTTTACGTGTTGTATATGGGAAGTATTTGCCCTGGATTCCTAGGAATCACGCTGTGGAATATAGCTGTCACTAACTGACAAAGCAGCATTCCAGTCAGAAATTATGACCAAAGTACTAGTTGGCTTCCATGCCTGTAGAACTGGATCTGGTGGTCTGAATATTCTTTCTAGCAGTAGAATATTATTCTAGATCTAAATTTCCAGTTTCATATAACACGACCGTGGTACCATACAATTTACTCTTTTTTTGAGTAAAGAAATAAAAACTAGAGAGCAATAAATAATGTATTTGTGCTTAAGTCCAGATTCTATTATTCTTAACTATAGAAGTGGTACTGTATTATGAGAATTTTTTCAATGTTTTTTACAAAAAGATTAAGAATCAAACTATTGGTTTTGCTTCTATTTCATTTCACATTTTTCCTCCTCTTTTGATAAAATAAATATCACTTTGTAGTTTTATGACAAGAAGCTTCAGAGGATGATACTGAGAAGAGAGACAGGAAAAAAAAAATAGAACTTGTAAGCAAACTGTGGTGACATTTAGCATACCTAGATAATAAATGGGTTTCTTTGTTTCCTAATAGTGTTACTTAGTTCTTCTTGCACAACAGAGACAAATATTAAAACACAAATAAACATTCTGGCCTAGAGTATTATGCATGCTAAACACTGGGCTATTTTGGGTTTATGCCAGCTTTGCTTTCTTTTCCAGGTTGGGGAAATCCCCAGCTGCTCATTTGAATCAGTGGAGGTAAGCAAATATAGGAGTAAAAAATGGCAGTCCCAAGTCGTCTCACATACATCTCTCTAAATGATTTCCCAGGGGAGGGGTTTATCAGGTTGTAAATATTTATATTTAGAAAATGTTACTAGTATCATTATTATTTCTTATGTGGTGATAAAAATATGACTGATGAGTTCATTATAGAATTCTAACACAGGCCCTGCCCTGAAGAGTTCTGAATTTCAGCTGAACTTACTTTAGATGTCACCGAATACAGCAAAGTGAAATCTCACAATAGACATAACTAAAGAAGTGATTACATGTATCTGAAGGGGGCCTACAAGGATGCTGGAGAGGGACCCTTCACTAGGGACTGTAGTGATAGGACAAGGGGTAATGGGTTAAAATTTAAACAGGGGAAGTTTAGATGGGATATAAGGAAGAAGTTCTTTACTGCAAGTGTGGTGAGGCACTGGAATGGGTTGCCCAGGGAAGCTGTGAATGCTCCATCTCTGGCAGTGTTCAGTGCCAGGTTGGACAGAACCTTTGGTGACATGGTTTAGTGTGAGGTCTCCCTGCCCATAGCAGGGGAGTTGGAAGTAGGTGATCTTAAGGTCCTTTCCAACCCTAACTATTCTATGATTCTATATTTGTATTAAAAAATTACACACTCCCAACATAACTTACATTTACTGTCAGAGTTGAAGTAGATACACACAAAAATTAAATCGATATCTCTAAAAGTGCATTCGTTTTCCATTTTTAGTATTCTTATATTGAACTGATTTGTCAAAACAAGCAATTTGACACTCTATCAATCTGCATACATGACCAGATGTATACCTAGATTCCTCTAAAGTGAACTATATAAACTGACAGTCATTCATCTGACATGATATAATTTTGTTATTCTTCTTTCTTTTATAGATTCTTCTTATTTTTTCTCATATTTTTCTTTTACTATGAAAGCTAAATCAGCTATTCCGGTGAAAGTTTGTGCTCTGGAACTAGTTTGAGAAAAACTTGCAGGGAATTAAAAAATTCATAGATGACCTTCAGACTTGTAAAGGTTCTAGGAACAGATTACTTTTGTGTCGTTCTTTGTGGTACATAGGTTAGACTTTTTATTTTCCTTTAAATTAAAGGTTATTATGAAGTGAAATAAATAAAAGATTGAAGCCACTGGAGGTCCAAATTTAATCTTATAGTATACCTTTCTTAATTAATATCTCTATTCAGAATGTGAATCCATTTCGCTATGTAATACTGGTGTGAAATTCTTTTGCAAAGCATTTTAACACAACATTGTGGCATTGAATTGATGTGCAGATTAGATAAGAAAGTAGAAAGATGCCTTTCGGGGAGAAAGGTGACTTATTTTACTTTAGAGCTATATATTGGTGTCTCTCTCAGTTTCATGGGTAACTCACAGACTGTATCTGTATCTGACAACTGAATAGGAAATCCTACCAGCATGTATAACATCTAGCATATATCTGCAGGGGATAGAAGGTGTAGTGGCAGTTGGAAGGTTTTATTTGACTCCTCTGCCTTTTGAACACATAAAATGTCAGAGCTAACTGTGCATGCAATAAAGATTTTAAAGTGCAGACCATTTTCCAGACATAACATTAAGAATTTATCAATTATATTCTATTCCCTTAAGACTGCTCTACAATTCATTCACCAACAGTCATGAGATTGAATCCTAGTATTAGCAGTCATGTTTGGTTTTTAACTTAGTGTGTTGTTATGGCATGTTTCCAGGTCATGATCATGGGACAGCTGTTTTCTTCCATAACAGGGTGAATTATAGCAGACGGTGAAGCCAACAAACCTCTTAGCATTTGAGTAGGGTGCTCTCTGCCAACCAGGGAGCAGGCATTGACAGGCATTGGCTTTGGAATGGCTGGCATTCGTTCCATTGCCTGTGTTTGCCAGCAACAGTCATTATATAGAACAGTCCTCTGGTGCCTCCTGTAGGAACACAAGACTACAGTAAGAGATAGGTAACTGTAGAGAGAGCACTGGTGTTCTCCTTGGTAAAAGCATCTCTGAAAAATCCCATTTTAAGATGGTGGTTTTTATGCGTATGGCTGAAATACACTCCTGAATCTAAATAAACACTGAAATGCTTCTGATTAAATATCTGATTATTGGGCAAGAGCAACAGTCTGTACTGAAATACCAGGAAGATGTAAAAGCCAGATATGTAGGCCCGTGCATTGCTGAGAAAAAAAAAAATGATCCAACTTTGCATCTCTTTGAGTAATTTGTTATATTACACTTAAATGAACAAACTAATAACATCTCTACGGACTTTCTAAATAAAAGAAAATCTCAAAGTGGGGTCAGAACAAGATTTTCTGAATGCCTCTCATGGTAAAGATGTCCAAAGCCTTTCACAGAGTCACAGAATCACAGAAGCCCAAAGGTTGGAAGTGATCTCAAAAGATCATCTAGTCCAACCCCCCTGCACAGATTTCTGAGAAAATAAGCACTACTATTGCATATCATGGGTTCATTCAAATCCTTCAGGCTAGAGTCAAAATTAAGTGCCTCTATATCTAGTGTGAAAAGTGTAAATTTAATCTGCGTCTTACAATGATAGAAGGCAATCTGAATAATATTACTTTTATTTTTCTCCATAAACATTACATTAATGTTCTGTCTACATTAAAACATCAAGTCAAGTCATAACCTTTTATTAATCAAGCAGAGAGGTACCACAAGTACATCAATCCCGAAAAAGATCATCTCTAAAATTTTCTGATGTGGTTATTAATTGTTCTGTAACCAGGAAAGACTGACTTTTTTTATTGCTTCTTGCTGGCTTCTGAGAGATTGCAAGCCCATTGTTTTCTAACTATGGATAGTTGGAAATCTCTGTACTTAATGATGGCAGTTTGTTATCTGGCACTGCTCCTCTTCCAACATCTTGTGTAACAATACTTCTCCCAGCATGAATTCCAAATCAACCACTAGCAATACCTTTAATGTATCTTTTTCAGGCATCCTGGTTAAGCTGAGGCATTATGACATAACAACCCAGATTGTTCCTCTCGTACAAACATATACGCATAGTAAATGTTGAAATAAAGTATGGTTGTGAATAAAATATGAGCTCAACCAGATTTGTTAACCATATGTAGAGACACACAGAAATACACAAGAATAGCAAATAGGAATGTTTCCCAGAAGAGTATCAAACTGGATCTGTTAATCTGATCAGTATGTGTAAGAAGTGTTAGGTTTAAAAACTAAGTAAACACATAGTTCATCTTAATTTTTCACATTAAGAGAATATGACATACAAGACTGAGAAGTCAGGTTAGTGAATACAACCCTCTGATTGCCAAAATTTGGATTGATTGGAAATTTGACATAGGTCTTCACTTGCAGAACAAGGAATTAAAGATGAAACAAACCAAAGGAAATCTATAAAATACAATATTGGAGATCTCACAATAGAACAAATGTTGCTGTCAAAGTAAGATTGTAACTGAACTTTTTGGTTTCTTTCTAGAAAAGATACCATTTTATTCCATATTGCTTTCTGGCACAGCCATGATCAGTAAGTTCAAATAACATGTAAGTACAGGAATAATAGTGTTTGAATAAGTTCAGATAAACAATACAATTAAAAGCAAATTATCAATGTGAAAGAACTATATCCAGAGTTGCTGCTGCATTAGTGAATATTGTATTTTAAACATTACTGTAGTGCAAATTCACATTTATCACTGTTGTTAAAGGAATTGATGCTGATTTGCACCATGGCTGCACCATGAATCCATTTTTTTTCCTGTGGAAGTAAAATTATAACACTGGAAATCGAGAATGCCATAGTTTTATTTCCAGTACCCAAATAACAATATTGTTTTTCCTAACTGTTGCTGGAAACTAAATTCACTGAAAAAAAAAAATAACATAAAGAAGTACTGGATTAATAACTAATTAATGACTAAACAAGCATTCCTTGTTTCTTGAGAATGTTCTCAGGGAAATGCAGCCATTTTCTGCAACAAATTCCTGGTATCAGTTAGACTGCTAAGGAGCTGTTGAAATGAATTACAGACCAAGTTTCACTAACATGGAAGGAAGGAAAAAGCACACCTTCAGTATGGCACTAAACTGACTGGTAACTATCCAGGTAGGCTTACATAGTGATAACAATCACAGAAAGGAAAAACACAGAGCCATGTGTTGTTTCAGCTAGATTATAGCTACACTGGGTATCTCTAGCAGACTGATGGCAATGCAGTGATGTTCTCCATTTTGTATCTTTGCATGGCTCCATGGTTTCTTTTCTTTATAGATTGTATGCAGTTACATGTAGTCCCCTCCCCCCTTCCCCCGTTATCTGTTCTATGCATCCTAAATAAAATGCAGGACTCCTGGTTCTTAGGAAAATAAAATTATGATTTTTATCTATCTTGGATAAAATACTCTGAAAATAAATAACATGAAAGCCAAATTTTAGTGGAAATAAATTTTTCTTATTGGCTTAGGAATTTAGTTTGAAAATAAAGGAAACATGAACAAGGAAAGATCAGTCTGAATATCCAGCCACTAACAGGACTTTAGTAATGAAGCATAAATAGAAAAAAAGTGGCATATTCATAAAAAAATAATTCCAAAAAATATCACAGATAAAGTGGGAGAATGAGAGATAACTTCAGGTTCACTATGTAGCAAATAAGCAAAATTTACAGAAGAAAACAAGTATTTTCCATTTTTTTTTAAATATTTTAAAAATGTTGAACTTGAAACATTTTCATCCTTAGACCTCAACACAGTTTTTAAAACCTGATTTACAAAACTAAGCAGCACCTTAAAATTTGCCTATGAGAGGCAAAACAGTTACTTTTTTCTGATTGAAAACCTGAGATATGCTTGGGATACTTAGGAATAGTTTGAGTCTCTTGACTTCTACATTTCTCTGTTAACCATGAGGCCATTCTCAGAGTGTCAGTCAATACACCAGTTGGAGCTGGCATCTGAAATGACTGTAACAGATGGTGAGTGTGGTCATTTTTATTCAGTTCTGAGTGCATTAATTTAGCAATCATGTATAGAACAATACATTCTAAAGGTACTATATAGAAGATCTGGTCACATGTGAAAGCTAAGAACTGACACAGAATAATCATATCTAAAATGGTTAAACATTCCAGAGTACAGCTAGATTTAAAAAAAAAAAAAAAAGATCAAAATCAGTGATTAAGATATTACACTTTTAAAGATCTTCCCTCCCAACCTGAGGATATTTTTAGGAAAGATATTAGGAAATTGAATACTAATTAAATATTCTTGTTGATCTTAAAGAATATCTTTTCTTTCTGATAGAAATTTATTTTCCTAAACTTGAGATTCTTCAATCAAGTGAAGTGCAGTGAGGATAAAACCTCTGAAGAGACATGAGCTACTGTTAATAGTGATCATCCATAGAACAGCTACATGTGACATTGTAAATACATGCATGCACTAGCAGAACTCTTACATTTAAAGAATCCCTAAACCAGTATATATATACTAAGTCAGCTATGAGGTAATGTGAAACTATGGATGGCGGGGACAGTAGGGTATGTCATCTAGGGCTGGAAAAGATTTCATTCCTTTCATAATATGCTCATTTCAGTTTTTGATATTTGAACGGGGTAGATGTCCCGGTGAATAAAGAATACATGAGAGTGACTTTTTTTTTTTTCTCTCTGACTATCATAAATCTGTCTATATTGGGTTCCAGTCATCAAAGACTAATTTTGTTCTACTTCATTTGTCTGTTGATATTCTGTCGCAATTTAGGCAGAAATTTCTGCTGAACTTTCTTAGAGAGTTGGAAATAAGATTAGAATATAGAGTCAGAATGTTCAGACTAATCTTTTGTGTAGTCAGGAGGCTGAGCTGTTTTGGATTTCTTTGCATTTTTCTTTCACACCATATGTAAGTTCTAATTAAAATAAAATCTTTCTCAGTCTTTCATGTGTAAGTTTAGGCAATTTAATGTGCTTGTGTGAAGTATTTTTGTCGTACCATTGTCTCATACATCAGCTTTCCTGTTTCAAAACACATATTTACTAAGAGCATAATTGAGATAAAAACTTCACACATAATCCAGGCTTTTCTGTACTGAAAATAAAAGCAGACAAAGGCTGCCTTTTTATATGTTGCTCACCTATGGATAAAATGTGCAAATTTAGGAAACATTAAAAGCGTAAGCAGCTTTGGATTTTAGAGTTGTAGGAGTTCAGGTGAATAAGCAGGTGAGAAGAATTAACCAGATGACCATAAATTCTAGGGGTTTACAGCTTGGGTAAAATCAAGCTAATATAAACCTGGAAAGGGATTATCACAATAACAACCAAGTATAAAAGCAAGCACTGCTAAATTTTCATTAGAAATATTTGTGAGGCAACTTTTTCAGTTGTCTGTCTTAATAAACACAGTGATAACAGGCAACAGCTGCTGCAAACTTGTAACTTGAAGTCATGCAGAAATGTTGACAAGTCACAAAAAAGACTGGCATAGAATCAAATTACACATGGGATTTACATGGAGCATTTCAATCTATGTAAGTTGCTTATTCTATGAAAGTAATAAACAATAATTACCCACTTTTATTACTTTCTGTTTTAAATAATTTTTGTAATTTTTATCAAGTCTACCTGATGTGATGCACAAGTTATGTACATAATTTTATTGTTGTAGAAATTTATCTGCCTTTCCTGTCCTCATCCGTTTGTTTTTTTTTTTCCCCTGTGGCAAAAGTGGCTCACATGGAAATGGAGCACATTTAACATCAGAGTTCAGTTAAAATAAAATTTACCAGCATTTTGTATTAAAAAAAATTTAAATACAACGAGGAAGAGAAAAAAGAGAGTTTATGTGGTGCATTGAATGTTCCCTAGTATTTTTTGTCAAGTGAAAATAGCTGTCATCTTGCATCCAGTTCAGAAAAGATTCCTTATAAGAAAAAATGTTCATTAATTTGCCTGTATTTGTAGATGCAGGGTTCTCAGGTCCATAAAACCTATCAATCATGCTTTAGGAATGAGCACAACCTGCACATAAATATTTATTATTTTTCTTTGGTGCAGTGATTTTGCATAGAAAACTTTGATCTTATTTTTCAGCTTTCAAAAGGAACGCTGGAGGAAAGGAATGCCATCCAGAGGGATCTTAACACACTTGTGAGTTGGGCTGATGCCAACCTCAGGGAATTTAACCAAGCCAAGTTCAAGGTCCTACACCTGGGTCGGAGCAATCCCAGGCACAGCTACAGGTTGGTCAGAGAAGAGATTCAGAGCAGCCCTGCAGAGAAGGACTTGGGGGTGTTGGTCAATGAGAAAACGAATATGAACCAGCTTCAGTGTGCGCTTACAGCCCAGAAAGCCAACCGTATCCTGGGCTGCATGACCAGCAGGTCAAAGGAGGTGATCCTGCCTCTCTACTCTGCTCTCGTGAGACCTCACTTGGAGTATTGTGTGCAGATCTGGTGTCCTCAACATAAAAAGGACATGGAACTGTTAGAACAAGTCCAGAGGAGGGCCACGAGGATGATCAGGGGACTGGAGCACGTCCTGTATGAAGACAGGCTGAGAAAGTTGGAGCTGTTCAGCCTGGAGAAGAGAAGGCTGCGTGGAGACCTCATAGCAGCCTCCCAAGTATCTGAAGGAGGCTTATAAGGGTGCTGGTGAGGGACTATTCATTAGGGACTGTAGTATTAGGACAAGGGGTAATGGGTTGAAACTTAAACAGCAGAGGTTTAGACTGGATCTAAGGAAGAAATTCTTTACTGTTAGGGTGGTGAGGTACTGGAATGGGTTGCCCAGGGAGGTTGTGAATGCTCCATCCCTGGCAGTGCTCAAGGCCTGGTTGGACGGAGCCTTGGGTGACACGGTTTAGTGTGAGGTGTCCCTGTCCATGGCAGGGGGTTAGAACTAGATGATCTTAAGGTCCTTTCCAACCCTATCTATTCTATGATTCTACGGTTCTATGAACTTGCAGATGTTAATAAAAGGCAGAACTTACCAGAAGTTTTGCAGCATTTCTGAACACCTATAATATTTTTCTACAAAACCAGAAAATATATGCATTTAGGCAAGATCTTATAATATTTTCAATATGCAATTTTCACATAGAAAATTTCTAGAATAGCTTTTAATTCTTGGGCATTAAATAGATGTTGAAAATGTTCCTCTGATTTTGACAAATGTTGTTTTATAAAAGAAAAGAGCACTAAACCTCATGTAAAATTCAAGTAATTCAAAAATTATTTTAAGGAGCTTAAGAAGCAAGTTATCTTTCTTATTTCATTTGGCTTCTAAGAAAGTTATTTAAAATTATTGTGCTGCTCTAAACAAATCTTATTCTCAAAAATTTTATCACATATCATATATTCTGCAAAAACTTAGTAATAAGAATTTATTTTATAACAGCAACAAATAACCTAACTGGTATATCTAGAAAAAAAATCCATCATAATGACATATTTAAAATTACATTTTCCAAGAAGTTGATTTTGTATGGATAGACAAAAATCCTACAAATTCACTTGTCAAAACTATTTTTATTATGAGAAGTTAAAATATTGCAGTTTGAAAATTAATTTGTGCTTGCAATGTTTAAGCTTTACTTGGACATTCTTAATATGTTCAATTTACTATTTCTTTACTGCATTAAATTATTCAAGTGATTACTTACCCCTATAGAGGGATGCTCCAAGAATAACCCATCATCCCCCCCCCAATATTGTCTTTGATTACTGCTTATAAATATTAATCATTTTCATGGGACATAATAGAATGCAAACATAGAGAAATTCAGCTATATTTATTCAGTGTTACTGCCCAGATATTTATAATCCATGTGACAAGAGATGTAACCTGTAATGCCAAATATAGTGATTCTCCTGACTCTATCTCATTTCTCAGAATTCCTGAACTAAATAGCCAAACCCAGCACACTCTGACATCAAAATGCTATTTTCTGCTATGTTGCACTGATTTAAGAAATCTGCATTGTCATAACATACTGTAGGATGTGCAGGTTCAGGGATGAAACATACTCATTATTTTTTCCTTTTTCTAATTAGACCTCTTGGCAACATTTACTTTTAATTATATTTATTTTTTTTAGGGTCTGCATTTATATTTAGTGTGAAAGCCAGCTGTACAGACGGTGTTTCTGTAAAAGCCCATAGAGAAAGGCTGAGAGAATAATTCCATATGAGTTCCTATGACAGACAGTAAAATATAAGGTTACATCTGGAACTATGAATTTCTTTCACTGCAACATGCCTTAGAAACAAATGTGTAGTATGGTACTTCACTGAGACAATAAAAACGTAACAGGTCAAAATCTAAATGGGGGCTAAATCTAGGGGCTAAATCTATAAAAGTGGGCTAAATCTACAAAAGGGATTTAGCCTGAAAGCTCAGTTCTTGAGTAGATACCCACTATCCGTAGTTAGGAAAGCTTTCTAAGATATCTGACTCTCCAGCAGCAGATACATGCAAAAGCCTTAAATCTTTTTCAAGAACAACTCTTAGTAATTTTTCCATTCTATTTTTCTCCAACCTGTTTACTTCCATGTCTATATTCACACTACATCTGTGAAATCAGGTTTTTCCAAAAGGCTTTCTGGGGACTAGGCTGGTCTGTTACTACAAAGGCCACAATTTAAATGATCCCTTACTTAGGAACTTGAAGACATTGCAAAAATAAAATAGGGTGAAAAACCATTTGTACCTTGATGTCTGTTCTCTCTACTCACTTCAGTGGTTGATACACTGACAATCAGTCACAGGCAGTGAAACATGTTACCCACCTAACTGGGCATGATCAAAACTTTAACTGGAAGGACTCTATAGATGTTTGCCGCTATTACCGAAATTGTTTCTGTCTACATTTTATTTTCCTATAGCTTTTCACTTCAACAAGGTCCAACCACCCTGCAATGGGCAGGAAAACCTTCCACTAGACCAGGTTACTCAAAACCCCACCTAACCTGGCCTTGAACACTGCCAGGGATGGGGCATCCACACATTCTTTGGGCAACCTGTTCCAGTGTCTCACCACCCTCACAGTGAAGAATTTTTTTCATAATAACTAATCAAAACCTACCCTCTTTCAGCTTAAAGTCATTACCCCTTGTCCTGTCATTACATGTTGTCCTGGGTTCAGCAGTAGCAGTCATTTTTTCTCCTTCTTGGTAGCTAGGGCAGCACTGTGTTTTGACTTTCAGGCTGGGAACATTGCTAATAGCAGCGATGTTTTGAGTTACTGCTCAAATGTTTGGTTTGTCCAAACCGTTTCTGAGTCTCATGCTCTGCCAGGGAGGAGGGGAGGCCGGGAGGAAGGAGAGACAGGACACCTGACCCAGGCTAGCCAAAGAGGTATTCTATACCACAGCACGTCATGCCCAGGATGTAACCGAGAGTTACTCTGAAGGGCTAAGGACTCTGGGGGTTGAAGGAGGTATCGATCGGTGCTTGGTCGGGCAGGATGGGGTGAGTTATGGGTTGGTGGCTGATGAGGCGTTGTATTCTCTTCACTTGTTATTTCCTTTATCATTATTATTATTAGTGATAGCAGTAGTGATTTGTGTCATACCTTAGTTATTAAACTGTTCTTATCTTAACCTGTGGGGGCTACGTTTTTTGGATTCTCCTTCCTAACTCTCTGGGAGTTGGGGGAGCAAGAGGGGGAGTGAGTGAAAGAGCTGTGCAGCTTAAACCACGACACGTCTTCGTAAAAAGTCCCTCTCAAGAGACTATTTTTGAGCAAACCTGTTGTTCAAATAAAGAAACCATAAACTTTTTTCTTTGACAACATGATTTTCATCCTATTGTAGTCCTCTACATATTCCATAATGGTTAGAATTACCTTTAGAAAATACATTTCTCAGGAAGCAATTTTAAGTCCTAAAATATTCACGTTCATGTCAGTATTGTTTTTAATATTATTAATTGGTAGTACCAATTCCTATTTACAAAGTATGAATATTTAATAATTTCATACTAGAGTAAATTGGGTATTGAATTACCAAGTTTTGACAAATTTTTAATAAGCTTGTAATAAAAATACTCAGAAAAATCATATGCATTCTCTTCTTATGCAGCTCCAAAAATTTTTAAAATCTGAACTCCAGGATATTAGATGGATGGGGCTTTGCAGGTGACTAAAAAGTACCTTATTCTACTGATAATATTCAAAGATATTTGAACTTCAGCTGTTGAAATTGAGTTTATTTTTTCTCAGGTATGCTAATAGAGAGCATAAAATGTTTTGCAACTAAATAAAGAAAAAAGGAGTACATGCCTTCTCTTATGCTATATACAGATTTGTGTTCTTCTACTGATTTGTTATTATCTGTATCTTTAATACATACTAAGCAAAGCAGATTAGAAATCATACATAGACCTTGTAAAGGAACCTTAACTAGATTAAAGATCATGTGAAAGGTATGTAAAGTTTAAGAAAGGTATTACTTTTTCCTTGTTTCACTTTTTTATCCATAGTTGTAATGGTTTTCTCCTCCTCATCTGACTTCAGGGAGAGGGAAAAGAGAGTGTAGAGTGAGTGAGCAGTTGTGTGGTATTTGGTAACTGGTTGGGGTTAAACCACTGTACTCTTGTTTAGTTTCTACTGAGATTACAACTGCAAAAGGTGTTGCATACTAGCTGTGTGAATATCACTCATATCTGTGTGAACTGAGGTAAAGTTCTGCATGTGAATATAGAGAAACAGACATAATCTGAAGTCACAGTACAATAAATTTCAAACTCAACATAAAATGCTTTAGTCATCTGCAGTGACTATGAATACCTTAATAAAAAGTACAAATGTATAATTTCTGGCCTTAGAATATAATCATAAAAACCTAGATACTAAAATGAAAGGCACAAAAGCATGCAGCCTTGCTATTTATATATTGTTTTATACTGCAGTGCTTCAACTCAATAAACCTGCATTGCATCAACCTTACCACTGAAAGCAAACCTAGCTATTGAAGTACACATCTACTATACAAATCCCATCAACATTAATCAATGCTAATTTATGAAAAAAAGTTTCTTTATCAATTTTTCTTTAGTTTATTATCTGCTGTAATAATATTCAAGTACAATGGCAAGAGACTGTAATGTTATCACCATTAAATACCTTTCTTCTGTGGCCTTACTTCAGTAAATTTGAGGCTTATCAGAAACTACTCTCTTAATCTATTGATTCTTTTTCAAATGGAAAAGAAATTAAAGTTGTCACTCAGCAAGCAGAGAAATATTTGGGTCAAGATTTTCAATGGTATTTAGATAAGAATATACACTTGAATAAGGAGCTGAGGCAACTAAATCTAAAAACATGTTTTTATCAAACCCTTAACCATCTTTGCAACAAAGTTTTCAGCACCAAAACATTTATGTGCCTAAAATGCCACAGCTCTGCAGCCAGTTTAGAAGGACTGAGAAATTACTACAATTTAGTGAATCTACCAACAGTCTTTCAAAGGCCAAATTCTGTAGCTGATATTGCAGCCAGTGTGTATGAAGAATAGAGCTCCACACAAAACAGCCAACAAATAATTTTTCTTGAAAGAAAGATTACGGTTTTGCCCTCTAAAATGTATGATTAGAATAAACAGCTACATAAGAGAAGGACCTCTGTTATAAAGTTGGTAAGAAACTTTAATAGTAAAAGTTGTAGAAATGGAATATAAAACCTTTGGAAACAAATCTCTCTTCTCCAAAATAAATGCTATTATAAAGAATATTTTTTTTAATTTACCTGTGGAAAAGTATCTTAAGGTGGAAAGGAAAAGTGTCCTTCTACTCAGAACATGGAGGACTCTTGATTTACTCCCATTTCCCAAGCTACTAAAAATTTACTGGGGCAGTTACCAACACAGACTACAAATGCTCACCAGAAAATAAGAAATGCAATAACAATCAAAAAGCAGAACTTGAACCACCCTGAGCTCTTCAATACCCTGTTTTTACTTTCTTCATATATTCAAAATGCAAAGCAAAAGACAGAGAAAGTACTGCTGGGAATAACAAGAAAAAATGTCCAGTGCATGACAAACTGCTGTAAAAGTTTAATATGGCAAACGTCAACATAGCCCCTGTGTTCACTGTTGTAACAAAAATTCACCCTGATGGATTAAACACCTGCAGCCAGGTAACATTTTAAGAGAGGAGGCAGCTTTCAGCTGTATAACAGTGGCTATTGAGATCTGGTGGGTTTTTTTCAGAAATATTATCAACACTTCCTGCAGAGATGAGAGCTTAAATTACAAACATGAATTTCTAATGTGTTTCATACCTGCATAAGTGTGTTCTTTTGAGCATGCCACTCTGCCAACAGTTTTCCCACAGAAATACTCAACACCTAGTGAATTTAAATGAGTTTAATGCACAGTCTTATGATTAATAGAAAATGGCAGAGAGTAAGGGACTGAAACTGTTCGAGTTTTGTTTGATTAATTAATAAGAGGCTCTCTTTTCCCAGCTTCAAGTCATTATGTTAATGAAATGTCATCAATTAAGGCTTTCCCTTGATTATTGAGTCTGTCAGGTAGTGCTCAGTTAAAAAGCTGCATTCCTCTGCTGTCTTTGTAGAGTTGTCATCACAGCTTTTTTATGAAATGCTACTTCCATTAGACAGTGTTTGTTCTATTTTCTCATTAGTGTATCATCTTGTTGACCTTGAGATAGGTGAATATGGAAGGCCCAGAATGAAACAGACACAATTCAATCTATTTGTGAAACTGTGGGTCAAGATAATGTGTTAGCAGAAAGATAAATATCATTCTTCATTCACAGTTCCTTCATAATTATTAATAGTCTGGTCAAAGATAACTCCAAGGAGAGCATATGACATTCAGAAACCTATGCCACTCTGTGTTAGACTATACTGGAAGATTAGTACAAGATGGAGGGAAAAATATTTTAATCATTCAAATACAACTTTTGCTATAAAATTGTTTTAATAGACATATAGAAGTGAGACTATATGATAATGGTATCGCAATTAGTTCACAGAGACAGAATAAAGAGATACACATTTTAAAAAGTATAGTTACAATATATTGGGGTATTAATTTTCTGTTCATATATTTAGGAATCATTTACTTTGAATATCAACAAGATTGGGGTTCAGTACTGCACAAGAATATAGTTCAGAACATTGATCTGTGTGATGTCAAGGGCTACAGTAAATTCTGATGAATCAGTTATCATAAAGAGAACATGAGACATTACACAGCTCCTTGAACATGAGCCTTTGGAGAGGTGGAAGGGAGCTCTGATGGTTTTATTCTCCACTTTTACTCCAGCAGCTGGAACACTATGACTTCTCTCTAATGGGTTCCTCAGCACATTAGTTATAGATGATTACAGGTCCAAATACCTGTGTCTGGTACATTGGTCATGAACAAGCAGAGAAGCTGTTGTGGTGCAATGCAAATGAGTGAGGTACAGGCACCATGGCCTATGTTTGTGAAAGAATAGAGAAAAACTTCATAGCACTATTTTAATTTGGTATGTGCGCACATTGTAGAGTTTTAATATAGTTCTTGTCCTTAGAATTATATAATATCGCTTGAAAATGTACAGAGAAAGGGATCAGAGATGACCAAAGGCATGAAATGGCTTCTTAAAATAAATAAATAAATAAATAAAATAAATAAAAATGGCAATTTCTTGTCTTGAAAAAAAGGAGAAATTATAAGGAAACACGGTTGAGTTTTGTAAAGCTTGGAGAAGATGAATCAGTAAAGATTTTCTCGCTATTTACAGGTTATGTTATTACACTGAAAGAACTAGAGAGAAAATGAAGAAATAAGATGACACAGAACAAGGGAAGACTGGCGATTTTTGGACTTCCCACTCAGTATGTGATCATTTTGCGAACTTATTGTCACCCAATTTTGCAGATCCCAAGAATATAAATCATATTCAATTAGGTAGATGTCCTTGTGTAGGACAGGTCCAATAGTAACTCTTACATGATATTATGCTGCAGTTTCTGTGTGAAGAAGTCCACTGTATTATTGCACACTGGAAGAAGACATTCCCAGGAAAATTATAAAATCATATTGTTCTATGAAGAGAATCACTCTACGTCTTATCATCTTTCTCTAAGTGTTTTCCCTTGTTACTGTCAGAGAAATGGTACTGAGTTAGAAAACAGGGCTTTTGGCTTACAAAAAAGCAAAACCAAACACAACCCCCCCCCCCCAAAACCCACAAGAAAACAACCAATGAATGAAACAAGTAAAAAAAGCAGACATCTAAGTTATACAGTTACAGTTCTTATACATCTTCAAGAACTTATAGACATTTTTAGTCTTAGAAAATTAAAACATATGTTAAAACATACTGTACAGCTTCTGAATTATTACACTTTATATATTTTTTTTCTTAATGTGTTGGACAGGAATTTCCCATTTAACACAACATTTATGTCTTTCTAGTGCTTTGATATTGCAAGTTGTTGAAGACACAATGTTCAAAATTTTATTTTTATCTCTCCTTATTCCTATCACTATAATAACTAACAACTGTCATCCAAAGCAGATTCAGGGAACTATCAGGGTGACAGGGTTTTGTTTATTACTAAATTGACTAATTCTTTGAGGTTATTCTTAAAAAATTTACAGTGCAAAAATAGCCAATATAGATACAAATGAAAGGCATAGTATATTCTTTATTCTAGCAATTACTAAGAGATTAGATTTTTTCCCCCTTTTTTTTCTTCTCTGTGTATTACTCACAGATTCCTCAGTTTAATCACATATATTTGTCTATAGTATCAGCTGGCCTGTGGCTACGACAAGAATCCCATTTTTTACTTTTTTTTTTTCAATCTATTCGTTTTAGATGGGTTTTATTATTTGTGTGGTCCAAATCCCTTTACAGTTCTTTTCCTTATTCCATAAGCTCTTTTAAATCTTAGATATTCTGATTTTTTTTTTTGTGGTTACATAGAATCTGCAAAAGAATCCAGAATTTGTTACTTTGTTTCTTTTTTTTTTCCGTATTTCCATGTGTTATTCAGAGATGATAGTTACATAGTCAAGGAGATAACAGTCACAGATAGCAAGTATTTATTTGTATATTTATTCAGTGCTGCTGCATTTTCTGTTATCATCGATATGGTCAATGCCTTTTATCTTTCTCACTTCCCTACAAAATCAATTATCCACTTGGAAATGTCTGTAAGCCATTCCTGAACATTATTCAGAAGAGTGCTGCTGTTATAAGCATAAGTCTCCTTCAGGGACAAGGATAATAGTTCACCAGTACAGATAATTACACACTAACATAATATATGGACATGTGCTTCAGCCCGGTTTAAATTTGTAGTTAAGCTGCATATCAGTAGAAAATCTCAAAAGACTTTCACTCCCCTCTTTTGAATAACATAGTTTGTTTTAGATGGTGTAACGGAAAAAAAAAGTAAAATCTAAAATCACAAAACCAACAAAACAAAAAAGCAACAAATAAGAAAACTACAGGAGCTAGTTTTCTGCAGGACAGCTACAGCAATAACTAAATATAAAGAGATGATACAGACCTACATGAAATATTTAATGAAAACTAATAGATTAAAATGTATGAAAAGCAGAGCTTAACTTTGCCATTGTGCAAGATTTTATAAGATGAATAAAATATCATGTAGCATACTTAGGTAACTTTATGTTTAGTGCCCTGGCAAAGAGTATTTTTAAAGAAAAAAAAAATCATGCTTCTCTTTCAAAAATATGAAAAACTTAAGAAAGAAGAGTTTTGGCAACTCTGGTGTTGAAGGCATCTTCCCATCTCAAGAAATGGGGCCACAGGGAAATAACAAAAAAAAAAGTCACATAAGCTCATAGAAGATTGTATATAAGTACCCCAGGTTTTTATGAGGAAGCTAAGAAATTGACATGTGAGTTCACTTGATGCTTCAATCAATTATTTAGATATTTAGAACTATTATTTAGGTAATTTATGTACTATTTATATTAGACCACATCTTTTTGATTTAATACAATAACAGATAAAATGGCAACTAGTAACTCCAATGTTTTTGAAAGAGTGATAGATCAGATTTTGACCTTCTTATCAGACTTTCTGCAAAAACCTCTCTCTAAAATACTAAATATTTAATAGGATTTGTAAAGACTGAAGTATTTGGCTACAGAATTTTCATAGCTTGCCAAGACTATCAAAAAGTTTCCAGTGATATTTTGAAT